>NW_024065875.1:0-344362 GCF_014898295.1 Botrytis byssoidea | reverse complement strand
ATAAATTTGTATTTATATTATATAGTATTCCTTCTCTTCTTTTATATTTATTTATTTAAATATTAATATAGAGATATTATAATCTACATTTCTTAAATAATCACAATCTTACACTTACAATTAAAATCTGATTTTCTATATAATTATCTAATTTTAATAAAGTTTTATTAATTGTTTTGAATTAATAAAACTTTATTATATTATTTTCTATTAATAATTCATTATTTTATATATTAATTATTTCTATATAATTATTTCTATATTATTAAATATATTCTCTGATATTTTTAATATAGATTTAAATACAAAATAAAATAGCAAAAAATCCAATATTAAAACAAAGGAAATATAATTCATATATTTATAATATTAATATTACAAATAGTAATTATTATTTAATATATATTAAATATTATTAATATTAATAACAATATTATTATTATATATCTATTAAAAAAGCTGAAATAGAATATATTTCTAAAAAGGCTTTTTAAGGAAATACAAAAAAGCTATATAATATACTATCTATAGGTCTTAGAGTAATATTAAATTTAAAGAATTATATTTATTAATATAATAATATAAATAATAATATATAAATAATAATAATTAAAACAAAGTCACTTTAGATAAACAAAAAGATTTTAATTATATTACTTAGATTATAGAATTAGAAATTGTGGAATAATTATTAAAAAAGGAAAAATACGCTTTTTATTATAATTATAGATTTAAATACTAGATTTATTTTAATCAAGATTTGCAACAAATAACTTGCTCTAATTCGATTTATATTTGTTATTACTAAATTACTTATAAAAAGAAATATAATCTATTTATTTATATATAATACAAAAAGAATATAATTATTTCTTTTATATATACAAAAACGATTATTATAGTTAGATATAGTTTATAAAACTAATTAATTTTGCAGAATAATATTAGTGGTTTTTTCTTTTTTTGAATATTAAAATAAGAATATTAATATTTAATTATAATAATTTTTATTTATATTTAATTTATATTTATTATAATTATATAAATCATTATAATAATTTTCATTAATTATTTAGTATAGAAAAATATTTCAATGAAAATATAATTATAAAATAGAATTAATCAAATAATATATTTTATATTATATATTTTATGATTTAATATTTATCTTTTAAAAAATTTAATAAAAGTTAATAGGAATTGATAGAAACTAATAAAAGTTAATAAGAATTGATATAAGCTGATAGAAGAAGATAGGAAATAATAGAAGTTAATAGATTATCAAAAATCAAATTGATTAAATATTAAATCAAATCAATAATAATAAATTTATATTACATTATTCTAAAGTTTTATATATATTATTATTAATTATATATTCAAATATTTGAATAAGGTTTATTACAATATCTAAAAATTCTAATAATATATGTAAAACTTGAATTAACTTTTTTATATTCTTAATAAAAATATTCTAAAATCTTTTTTTTTTGATTATATATTATTTATTAAATAATCTTACCTTTATTTCCAATATATTTCCTTTATTTTTCTAAAGATTTTCAATAAATAATCTCTTTTTTGGAATTTATAAGTTTAAAATTAGTTTTATTATTTCAAATTAATCTTATAATCAAAAAAAGAATATTTTTTATAATATTATAAATTATATATATTTTAGATATAATTTCTCTAAATCTATTCTTAATCTTTTTTCTAAGAATATATTAAAAGATATTTATTAAATAATATAATTAAATATCTTATTTATATTATAAATTGAGTTTCTATAATATTATATATCAATTTAATAATCAAGATTTATATACTCCTATATAAGTTTAATAGTTTTATATATTTATAGCTCTTTTAATTAATTAATAAAAAATAAAGCAAATATTCTATATTACAATTTAGAAAAGTATATTTTTAATATAAATAATTATTTATAATAAAATATTTCCCTTTTATATTTAATTTAATCAAACTCCTTAGAATAGAAATATAAATGGATTTATTATTTGATATATAATACTAATATTATTATATTTAATAATTTTATTAATTATTATATATATCTCTATTTCCTAAAATAAATAATATATAATAATAAAATTTAAATCAATTTCTTTATCTTTATTCTAATCTTTTTAAATAAAAGCTTTTTATTAAATCATTTCTATTATCTTAAGGAATTTTAATTGATATTATACATTAAATAATTTCTTTAATAAATTCAATTATTTCTCTCATTTAATATATATTATTAATTATTCTAAGATATTTCTATAATATATAATAAAATAATAATACAATTCTTATACTAAATATTTAAGATAATAAAGAATATATTTAATAATATTTAAATAAATTTCTTTTCTATTTCTTTTATTCTAAATCTAAAAGATCAATTTGTATACAATAAAAAACTAATTTTATTAAAAAAAAACTTAAATAAATATAAATTATAATATTCTAAATTATTATAAATATATAAAATCATAAAGTTAATTTAAATATTTATTCTCTATATTTATAAGAATTAATAAATTCGAATTATTGGATTTTAATAATTTATATATAAATTACTATAAATTGATTATTATACATTAATTTGAAATTAATAATATAATCAAATAATATAAATTTGTTAAGCTTTAAAAAGACTAATTATATTTTAAAGATATTATTATAAATCTTGTAAATCCTATTTATAATTCCTTTATTTATATAAATATTATTAAATTATTAATACTTTATTTTATTAATAAAAATATATTCTATATAAAGTATTTTGGAATATAAATTAGTTTTCCGAAATATTAATTAAATAATATCTTTAATATATATTTAAGTATATTATATATAAAATGAATATTTATTTAATAAAAAAATGGATTTGTTATAAAATTAATAAAATTAAAAATATCTTAAAAGTTTATAGAAATTGTAGGATTGTATATAATTTATTTAGTTTTAAAAATAAAAACTTTGAATAAAGAATAAATATAATTGTAATCAAATTCTTTATATTTTTGATATAATCAAAACTTTTATTTCTTTTAATTTCCTTAAAATTAAATTATTATAAATAATTATTATTTATAAATGATTTCCTTATATTTTAATTTTCTTTTTAATTACAAAAATTATATATTTTATTTGATTATTATAATAATTATAATTATTATAAATTCTAAGATTAAAAAGTACTTAAATATAATAATATTTAATTTCATAATCTATTAAATAGAAATTAAGCATATTATATAAATAATTTAATTAATATTTGAATTAAATATATATTATTATATTAATAATTATATAGATTTATTGATCTTGGTTTTTTATATTTAATTTATTTGAATAATTAGAATAATAAGAATATTTATTAATAATAAAAGTTATAAGAATAAAAAATCAAATTAAAGCTTTTTTCTTTATTAATTAATTAATATTAAAAAAATCAATATTATAAAATTCATTTGAAGAGATATTTGTATTAAAAGTTTAAAGTTTTAATTTAATAAAAAAAATAACAAATTCTTATTTTAATATATTTTTAAAATATTTTATAAAGATATTTTTATATATTATACTTTTAATAAATATATAATTTAAAGTCTTTTTGAATTTCAATTATTATATTTTAAGAATATTATTAATTCTATTATATATATTATTAAAAATCTGATTTATTATAAATTTATTAAATAATATTCCCTTTTGATTTATTACATTTAAAATATATTGAAATTTGAATTGAAATACTTTATTAATAAAAATATTAAAAGTTTTAGATTTCGAAATAATAATTAAAGATTTAAATAATAAATTAAATAATTATAATAATAATAAATTAAATAATAATAATATATTAAATAGATTTATTAGAATATTAATTATCAGAATATTAATTATTTTGATTATTATAAAAAGAGATATAAATACTTACAAATTGATAGGAAATAATAGAAATTAATAGAAATTGAAAAGAATTAAAAAAAGTTAATAGAGATTATTAGAAGAAAATAGAAGAAGATAGGAATTGATAGAAGTTAATAGAAGTTAATAAAAGATATCTATTTCGAAATTTATTATAGCTTTTTCTATTATATTTTAATAATAATAATCCAAATATTATTAATAATATTTAAATTCAGTTAATTAATATATTATTATTATATAATTTTATAAAATATTAGAAAATCAGGGTTTTCGAATTATATATTTATTTTTTAAATAAATTAGATTTAAAGGGTATAAGTATATCTTTGAAATTCTTTTATTAAAGATTTCCAGATTCTTATCAAAAATATAATCAAATATTTTTAGATTTTTAAGGAAATAAATATTCTTTTTGATTTTTAATTAATTGAAAAAAATTTGATTATTAATAAGCTATAATATCATTATGAAAAGAATTAAGATATTATTTAGAATTCTAATTAAAAATGTTTTATCGACGAAGAGATTCTGAATATTGAGATAATATAAAAACATCAAAAGTACATAAGATTATCACCTGACCATGCCTGAAAGCTGTTACTTCTTAGTCATCCGAGTTCTCCCCAGCAACCAAAATTCAATGGATACCTCGAGACCAGGATACTGAGGTAAACAGAATCAAACTCGAAAATACATCAAAAACGTTAAAGTATTCAATTTTACCACCCGACAAGAACAACCATTTGCTCCTCAAGCTGGCCGACGCGTTGCTAACCCATTCAATTCTTTTTATCTTTGCATGTTCTATCTAGTTTAATATTGTGTAGCATTTGCTACTTCTTATAATGGAATATCAAGAAGAAAATCAGGTACTGTACAACATCCACTCGGAGTAAACAAATAAAAGTGCGATCACATACTAACAAGGAACCTTTTCTTATTCAACAGTACTCGCACACATCACAATCCAAACCTACAATGAGTGCCATACCTTCTCTCGGAAAGCCTCTTGCAGAAATTACAGACTCTCACGGCAACGTGCGATCACGACTCCCATCAAAGATGCCACAACCTTCAACCTTAAAGCGTCAAAATGACAAGTCAAGCAACGAACCGGCACCCAAACGCAAGACTCTTGCTGAAAGAGCAGGAGAGCCTGTTACTACAATGACTCGAACACCTTCTGTACGCAAGCCATCTGTGAGAGGAACTTCTATCGTAGATGTGAGTCGCATTTTCGGCGCCGATCGGATTTGTTCATTGACAGATAATAGATAAAGAATAATTTCTCTCAACCACGAACCGCTTCAGCTTCATCAATGTCATCCCGGACACCATCAGTATCTTCTCGTCACACATCAAGCAGCAGCTTCTCTCAAAGTGTTGGACCCGGACGACCAAAGTCTGCTTATGGCTCACGACCACCATCCTACAGTCAATCTACAACTTCAAGACCCAATACATCCCAATCTAAAGGTCGACCAAATGCCTCGAGCACCTCTTCAGATGATGACGGTATGCCACCCCCTGGAGGAAGACGGAAGCCCATGATCCCAGTACCTGCTTTTACACCTTCCCAACAATTGAATGGAAACACCGAGTTGGAAGTTATGAAAGTCCGCGGTCATCGTTCCAACTCATTGAGATCTCACTCCCAGGACAGTCTACGAGATCTTTCCGTTAGTACGGCATTGAGTAGGCTCCAAATCAATGATGAGCAGACTGATCCAACCACGGGATACAACTTGAATTCAACTCCAAGGAAGGACCCCCGTCTTCGACACAAGTTTTCCCAAAGTGTAGGACACCGGAATTTGAGAGTAGACAATGAAGAAGCCGCACTTGTTCTATATCAGGCACCGGTTCATAGCTCAGTAGCTCCGAAGACGCCTTCTCATATTCCTGTCCTTGCTAAGTCGGAATTATTCAATTCTACACCCATGACTCCTTGCAAATCTTCCAAATTTTCCCCTACCAAAAAACCATATTTGACAAAAGATTCTAATGTTTCCGGAGTAGCCTTTGATGTACGTAGTCGCCTCGAATCCATGGAAGCAATGTATGCCAGGCTCGCATCAACAGTCGACGGCACAGGCAAGGACCATGACGCACTTAGAAATGCAGTCAGTGAATACAAAACTAAACGTGAGTAGCATACTGGAGCTCTCTGGACTGAATAATTACTAATCCGTTCCAATATAGTCGATGAACTTGAAGGCCTCAAAACACATCTCTCGTCTTCCAACCTGACCTTACAAGCTAACTTAGATGATACGACCCAGAGACTTAGTATGATTCAGCAGAAACTGATTGAAGCCACAAATGCCTTGGATGATAACATTCGAGCGCACCGTCTTGAGATGGATGACGTAAATCGAAACCATCGCAACGAGACAGACAAAATGAGACGAGACAACATAGATGAGCTTGACCGAGTTCTTCGTACTCACCGAAACGATATGCTCGAGCTCGAACGAAGATCGGCTGTCGAACTTGAAGACCGAATCAGAAGTCTCGAACGACAAAGCGATGCGAAATTGGAGGAAGAGAGAAGCCGAAGATTACGTGAGGTCCAGGAGCTTGAAAGCCAAGTCACTACGGGTCACCAAGGTTTGAACCTTGCGTTGCAGATGAAGGAGCAAGAACTTCAAATTTTGAAGACGGAGCTTGAAGAACTGAAGATTAATATCGATCGAGAGAGAGAGTTGAAGGAGAATGCTCTAAACGCCATCAAGGAAGTTCAGCAAACCATGCAAAAGACAGGCGTTGAAACGTCAGCAACGATTGGAACACTCGAAAGCACAGTCGCCAGCCTTCGCGCAAGAATTCATTTCTTAGAGTCTGGAAGCAAAGCCCAATCCGACAGTTTTGTTGAGATGGAAGGACGACTCCAGGAAGCTCTTAATTCCGCAGAGGAATCCAAACAGAAGTTGATCAAGGAGGAGACTCTTCGTCGCATTCTTTTCAACCAAGTGCAAGAGCTAAAAGGAAATATTCGGGTCATGTGCAGAGTTCGACCAACTTTCAAAGAAGGTGCCGAAGGTGAATGCGCAAAGATCTTATTTCCTGACACCGACAAGGAGTCAAAGGAGCTATCAATCATTGGAAAGGAGAAGAGGAGCAACTTTGGGAAAGTCTCGATTGAAACTCACGCATTCTCCTTCGATAGGGTTTTTGGACCATCAAGTCAAAATCAAGAGGTTTTTGAGGAAATTTCGCAACTAGTCCAAAGTGCCTTGGATGGATACAATGTTTGTATATTTGCTTATGGACAAACAGGCGCTGGAAAGACCCACACCATGTCATCTGCTGATGGTATGATTCCTCGTGCCACTCATCAAATCTATGAGTCGGCCGAAGCTCTCAAGGAGAAAGGATGGACTTATACGATGGAAGGTAGCTTTGTTGAAGTTTACAACGAGGAGATTCACGATCTACTGGGAAGCTCTAGAGACCTTGACAAGAAGAAGCACGAGGTCCGACATGACGATAAGAAGAAGCAAACCACTGTTACTGGTTTAGAGACTGTGCTTTTGGATTCACCAAACGCGGTAGAAGCAATTCTTAAGAAGGCGGACAAGAATCGTAGCGTTGCTGCCACCAAATCCAACGAGCGATCATCGAGATCACACTCTGTGTTCATCTTGAAGCTTGTTGGACGAAACAGTTCTACAAATGAGACTTGCGAAGGTACCCTCAACTTGGTTGATCTTGCTGGTTCCGAAAGATTGAAGGTGTCTGGCGCCGAAGGAGATCGAATGAAGGAGACTCAAAATATTAACAAGAGTTTGAGTTGTCTGGGTGACGTTATCGGGGCATTGGGATCAGGAAAAGAGGGCACCCATATTCCCTACCGCAATTCCAAATTGACCTATCTCCTACAATATTCCCTGGGAGGAAATTCGAAGACACTCATGTTCGTCATGGCTAGTCCATTGGAAGCTCATTTGGGTGAAACATTGACAAGTTTGAAGTTCGCAACAAAGGTAAGCTTTTACGAATTTTAACAGCATCGCCCGATACTAACAATGATATTAGGTCCACAACACACATATTGGCACAGCCAAGAAGTCGACAAAAGTCCGAGATTAGTAAATGTTTAGCGTGAAGACATTATGATTGCAAAAGATACCATTAATGTTTGCGTTTGTGTTTTTATGGCGTTTCATTGTCGAATCCTTAAAATAGGATAACTACTAGGAAAGATGGGACAAGTGCTCAATTCCATTTGATTCGAGCGGAATTAGGGGATGGCGTTAGTCTGGATGATGGAGTAGGGTGTTTTGTAAGTCTTACGATGGATAGAAAGAATTTGGATCTTCTTCCTTCTGAGTTGTATAGTTCTTTGGTGTTTGGATGAACGGATTGGATGAATGAAGGAATGAATGGGGTGACAAGCTAGAGGTGGTGGTGGTAGTAGTTTGTCTTTCAAATCTGCACATATTCAGGAAAGAAGATTGTGATATGGATAGACTAGAATGAATGAAGATTTAGTATGATTATAAATGATTGGCTTCTCACTTGCAACAGCAATACTGAGAGGTTCAAGATGTGAGAGAATGACTTCTTGAATTGAGGTTGGTTGGAGTTTTGCCATGGCAACTAGGAATGGAGTGGAAGCTGAACGTGGTGAATGCAGATCTGGTCTTGGAAAGAAGATACAATGTTACTCCGCTAGTTAATCTCACCGTCACAACCTCAAGAATGAAGTAGTTTCCGGAGCGAGAGGATGGCGCGGTGAGGGCATAGGATAGTGAGGAGAAGGGGTGTTTGGGTGTTGGCTTCGCAAATTCTTAGGAAAGATGGATGTGATCAGAGAGTGTGGTCGGAGAGTGAGGGGGTGCAAAGTGGAAAGGGATAAGTGGAGGCGTGGAGAAGAATGTGAATAGAGGAGAGATGACTGGTTTTTGGTTTTGGTTTGGTTTGATGGTTGGTGGGTGGTTGGATATGAAGAATAAGAGAAGTGAGGTGAATGGAGTAACTCAAAGGAATGGAGAAGATGAGGTGAATGTATATGACGGGACTGGGGGATGGGGGATGGAGGATATTTGGTGAAGATAGAGGGGGAGAAGTGAGGGAAGGGCACGAAGGAAGGGAGAGAGTGAATGGAAGGTAGGCTGTGATAGGAAGGGGAAGAATTTGAGAAGAGAAGGAGACTGCGAAGATGGGTGTAAGGGGATGTGAGTATTATTGGGGTGGATGAAGCGGATAGGAAGAGTGAGGTGAGGGGTTGTTTGATGTGGTGGGAAGAAGAGAGGAGGTAGAAAGGGAGGGGAGGAAGATTAGTGGGACTTGGGGAATTGGAGAGGTGGGATGTTGGGTAGGGGGAGGAAAGTGAATAACAGGGGTATTACAAGAGGGAAGAGGGGAGACACTCTGGGTTTGTTGGATGGGTTTGTTGGAAGGTTGAGGAGGGTAATTTAATATGATGTGTTGAGAGCTTCCAAATGCGGTAATATTAAATTTATGGTTGAACGAATGATAAGAAGGAAGTTGTTGAGGAAGCCTTGTTTGGAGATTGACTACTTGAGCTAGCTACCAGATACTGTTTGAATATTCGCTTCTCCATTCTCGTTTTTGTGCTTCTGTTGATGGTTCTTTTGGTGATTTTCCTATGCTTTGTGGGCCATGGATTGTAGAAGGTGTTACGAGTAACGCGTTGGAAAGATGGTGGATCGAGACGAGAGAGAAGAAGTGTTTTGGATGGATGACTTGGGTTGGGTTAGATTAGATGTGCAATAAGTGGTTTTGTTTGGGAATAGGTGTGGTGAGGATGGTGAGGACGACAGAAGAGAATGGCCGAGTGAATGGTGGAGTAAGTGAGTGTTGATGATGTGAAAATGGGGTTTATTAGGAGTGGAGTGAAGTTCACACGTAGTTTTTAGGGGTATTCCTTTGCACTTTCTTGAAGTTTCTTGAAGTTTTAGATTCATTAGGTAGTGAATAGGACGAGGAACCATCGATTCTTTAAAGGGGAAAGAGGGCGAGCAAAGCACTTTGTTCATTCTAAAATGACATCTAAAGACCTAGGCAATGAGTGGTGCTTTTCAAAGCTGTTTTCAATCAAGAACTGGCGTTGTATACTGTGATATGTGAGCTGAGAACTGGCGGCGGTTAAGAATGTCGCCTCCCCCAGCTCTTTACGACATATCTTTTACATCTCGCACATATAACCTTTGCTGGGAGAATTGCAAGTGGTTTTCGAAATAGAGTACAGTATCTTGATCGCTGGTGTTCAATGGCAATTCATTCATTCCCTTCGCTATTTACACGCGCTTTCCTGTTTTGTTACTTCTACTTCTATCACCCGTCCACTCATGAAAAGTATTTCTACTGATCTTTTCACTCTCAACCGACATAAAACTCAACCAGCAAACTCTTTCCTACAAAGCCGGCCATAACCATGACAGTATAAGGTTTCTCGATTCATGTCGAATTAATTGCCACTTCTCCAACCTTGCGAACGGCATGAACACTCCGGTTGATGGATGTTTGGTTTGAAAGAGATCAAATGTTCCCTACTGCTACTTGGCAGGATGAATCTTTAGCCAACGTCTCCCACCTTATGGATTCAATGGTAGTTTCAAAGAAATTGTACGCTTCATGAGTATCATTAACCGTTGTCCAGTTACTTCCAAGCATTTCATTTCTCGCCTTTTCGCAACGCGAGTTTCAAACAAAGTACAGCATCGTTGACGTATACCAGCTCTTGAACCTGGTAGCTCTATTTTTATTTCCCATAATGACCTTGTTTCACTCAAATTGATGATTCTGATATACTTGGTTCAGACTCCTGGGATTGCTGCGAATCACCACAATGTGCACTGCCACACGTCTTGACTTGGGACTCCCAAGTTCATTCGATGTCCACTTGAGCCGTCGCGCTGGGTGAAATTCCTTACTTAAGACGGACAATAATTGGCACTATCATCCCGAAAAGCGTAATATATATCTTCATGCACACTTCATCAGTGCGTTCGGACGGGAATGTTACACAATTATATCATCATTTATCGTTGCTTTTTCATTCGCACGTGGACAGCGGGTCTGATGAGGAAATACTTCTCTACTCATCCAATTGCCCACTGCTCACTGCCCCCTCCCCCTCAAAAAACAAAACACTCACAGAAACCAAAAACAATTGCTTTTTCTCTCCCCCGATCATCCCTCATGTGTTTTCATTACTTGCATACAAACAGGGCTACCCCTTTTCCCCAGCATAATGCTGGCACTGTCCGTGATTTGCCCTTCAGCCAATCGGCGATAAGCGCATCTTCACTCCATGATTTGAAACATCAACCCATTGAATGTTCACATCAGTGGATGTGAACACCTTTTAACAACAATTTCTTAGCCACAGTAGATCATCTATAGGAGATCCTGAAAATCTTGAATTTCATTGGAGCTCAGCTGCCCCCAGCAGGTGGAGAAATACACCCGGGCCTTCGAGTCGGTAAGAGACCACTCATTATCATCCGAAGGAAGACCACCCTCACCTTCATCAAAGCCTAAGTTACAAGTACGATCAACAAAGTGTAAGAAGACGATCCGGACCGCGGCACAGGACTTCATTTCGTGGCTTCGACCAATTTGACCTGTGTGGTGGCAGCCAATTCCCAAAAAGATCATCCCCAAATTGCCAGTCCTTGTTAGGGACTTGTGAGGCGGACATAGATCCAAATTAGGGTTTTTCTTCCACCAAAAAACATACGAGTTGCATGTTATAAGGAACAAAGGCGGCGTGTGCACTTGCGTGTCTGTGTGATGGCCACTGGACAAGTGATATTCGAGACGAGATAGGGCCTTGTTTGACGGGTGACCCTTGATTATCCCAGTGGGTCTTCGGGCGATCTTCCACTATGATTGATTGGTCAGGACTCGGGATTGATACGATTTTGACAAGATTGATGTGCGCAGGGGACTTACAATTCGAGAAAAAGCTTGTTTCGTTCGCTGCAAAAACAATTCCCTTCCTTTCTTCTTCTCTTTTTGTTCTGCACATTGATGGACAAACAACAACTCACCAATATGTACTTATTCAATCGAAAGCTGGATCAGGTTCTTAATACCTAGACTTCGAGTCCCCGTCTTAGATTCTGGTCCTGTGCCGGTAGCGTGCATACTCATCTACTGCCCCCCCATTTGCTAGTACTCTTGCGGATAAGGCAAATCTCAATAATTCACCGTGCTACTAATATGGCAAAACAAATGGCATTAGCTAATACCCAGTAAGGGGCAGGGACTGGGATTTTCTATCAGCGTTGCAACTTGCAATGCCATCTTCTATTGACCGTGGGTGATTCAATTGAGTACCATTGACATCAATGGCGGCGGTCTGTATCCTTGGCATGTTCGGGCTTCGCTGTTTACTAAGAGGAAGGAACTTTTTTTTGACTAAACTCAGTAGCAAGCTCACCATCCAGTGTCATGGTCATGCTGGTTTTGAAACAAGGAATAGTACGCACTAGCGGATATCGAATATCCTAATCAGTACTTAGTCGAGTGATCTACATCAAGTCCCGACAGTAATAAGCTCCGGGTTCTCAACTAAGGCCTGGTTGGTGAAAATAGGCAAAAAAGAAAATGTACGTGGAGTAAGAATGTCAAGTGACTGTCCGTGGCATGCATCGTACCAACTGTCACCGGAGATGTTACCGGAGATATCAGAAAAAAGTCTGTGATCTGCCAAATGTTTTTCTTAACATGTCAAAGCAGTTCAAGCCGGCATGGAATGAGACAGTGCGAGATATTTCAATCTTTGAATCTCGATATATGTTTCATTAGGGGTATCGTATCGAACGTTTCTTGGCCGCATAATCTGGGAAATTTAAGGGCAGGTTTAAGTTGATCGTAAACGTTCGGCGAGGAGACCCTCCCTCTGATGAGATTATTCCGCTCCACCATTGTTGATATAGCACCAGTGAAATAGTTGAAAGTAGTATTCGCCTATATCACGAACTAAGATAGTCCCAGTATCCTCTCAACCAAACCACAGCCTCTCCATTAACAAACATGGTTTCTGCAATTGCTGTACCTCACATCCATTTTGGTTAATTCATTTTTGTCTTATGATCTTATTGCTTTTCAATACTGCTCATCTGCTCATGACCATGTCATGTGACTCGTGCTTGACCCCGGAACTTCTACTTACACTATATCTCGCCATGTATTCCGAGTTACCGAACACTTTGACAATTCTATCACTACCTACTACGACCAATGTGGTCTAATTTTTTGCCATCGGAAATTGATTGACACACTCGACACACCGGTAGTTAAGTAAAGTCACCAAATGACAGGTTGCCAATCATTTTGACCCTCAGTACCGAAGCTTGTCCTTCTCCTTACTCTACACGGAAATAAATCACAATGTCTAGCTCAGGAAATACACATGACCTTTGTCCCTCTCTGCATCTAGATAACTCTAGTCATTCTACGACATCCATCTCAAACTCAAAATAGAGACTATCGATTGATAGAAGGTTAAGAGAAGATTGTCGAATAGCATTTCAGTGGATTTGTGCACGACAGGTGTACGCTATCTTTTACTAAAAAAATTCTGACGGTGGCTTTTCAGGTACTGGAATTCTGTTACTGAGTAGCGACTCAATGACAAATAGTGATGTCTGTCAGTTAGCCAAGTGCTTCTAGTGGCACCTTTTCTTTTCCTGCTGGTTAATACGATGATGGAAATGGCGTTTGTAAGTTTCTTTCTTGTCATGTCATGTCAATTTTTGGTTAATTCATTAGGAAAATCTTCCCCTTGAAAGTCTAACCCCCAGTTACTGTAGATCTCGACAAAGCACTGCCATGTGAAAATTCTCATGCAGCGAGGGATTTTGCAGTGATATGAATGGTATCTGAAAAATAAGCTCGGCCAGCCCTTGCAGTCGGAGAATTTCCTGCCTTTTACATATTAATGCTCAGTGCTAGTAATGTATAACTGTGCTTATATGCCGTGAGCGAACAATTAGCAAAGCTCCCACTTTGAGGCCTAGACATCACATGCTGGTGAAGGACTCGTATAGAAAACTCAAATAACAATGATCCAAATGTATTGATGTCTGACTGAGAAATTTCAATGACGTATTGTATTTATGATGATTCTCTCCCTTCTATATGGCTTCTATGCAGGTGGGTGTTGCAGATTTGGATCTGAGACAACAGAACACATACTAATCCACAACCACGCAACAGTACATAGCACATTCTACTACCCCCTGACCCTCAGAAAGTAACAGCGGGGAGGACGAATACCACGAATACCGGTGAGTAGAGGAATTTTCAAGGGTTGCTTAAGTGCGGCGAAGTGATCGACGACTTTGAAAGCGGAAGCATGGAAGATACGCATAAAATTGTGCAACACTGGAAGCGGAATACGAATATATATATGAAAACGTGAATGTGTACCCGAAAAGATTAGTAAGAAAAACGGAACAGGGGAAAGATTGAGCGAACAAGTGAGCGATCAACGTGGGTATGCATGCGTGATTGAAAGTGGACGCACGGCACGAGAGATTTTCACCCAAAGGCAAATTTTTTGGGGTTCTATCTGCAATGTGTGTGTGCGTGCGTGCCTTTACAATTTGCAGTACAATGTACAATACGAATGAATACTCGATTTAACAATTGAGCTATGTAGGTAGATGTAGGTATTCATTATAAGAAGCGAAAATATAGTAAGAATTAAAAAAACATTAACAAACACGCTCGCGTGTAATTTTACATGCGAGCGTGATCTGATAGTCTGTGATTGACTCCGCTGTGCTCATGCCAACTCGGTTTCATCAAATAGCCCAAATGTACAAGTATGGTATCTGTTGCTGTCCATCCCAAATCCAATATACCCATGTTATCATACATTTCCAAGGTTCCTAATAATACCTCAGTGTGGTAACCTTCCCTTTCACTTGTGAGAAGCATGTAAACCCCCAGAAGCCCAATCTAATTTAAACAAAAGAAGTCGTATAATTAATGCGATACCAAAAAGTCGTAGAATTAATGCAATACAAGTGCGAACGTAAAAAAGGAAACAAAACTAAGAACGAAAACCGCACACGACAACTCCCTCTCTAGAACCTTGGCTAGAGAAGTCATGTCTGTAACAAAAAAAAGTGCGTCTTCAATGCTGCAAAATGTAATCAAGTAAAAAGAAGCGAAAGAATTAATAATGTTCTTGGCTATGACGCTCTTCCTGGCGCGAAGGCCATCCTTCGTTAAATGCAGATGCGGCTCTGGGACTTAGTCCTGGCTCGCTGTTGCAGAGACTCATGGGACTCTGTCCCCCATCTGCAGAGTGCATTCGGTTGTGATGCGATCGAGCAGCGTTTTCTGCACGAGCGCTATTTTGAAGAGCGGGCAATTTACGACGACGGGCATTGATGAACCAGTTGGAGATTTGGTCTGGGAATGTTTGTTAGTATGATGTTTAAGAGAATGATTGGGGGGTTGGATGGCTACTCACTCAATTGGAGACCCGTTTGTCTCATTAATAATTGCTTCTCTTCTTCATTTGGGTAGGGATGTTCGAGGTGGTTGATGAACCAGGTTGTCAAGATATCTGTGGTTGGTTTTGGGAGATTTCCTCGACGCTTGCGAGGTTTTGAGTCGCCCATTTCTTGGGCTTGGTAGGGAGTTGGACTGTAGCTTCCTGCGTGGTGTCTGTTGGTGAATGGGGTTTGACCTGGATGGTGAGGGAAAGTTGCAGGTTGGGGGTAACCTTGGTCTCTGGGTTGGTGGTAACCGTAGTCCGATCGTGAAGGGGCGTATTTTTGTTGGTGGTATGAGCGGGAAGCCTCCAATGAATACTCGCTTCTTGGGTACTCATTTATGGGAGGGTACTCGCCATGTGATCGTTCTGCTGGGTTCTGGGAGTATGTTCGTTCGTAAGATCGGTCGGGTGTGCTAATACTTGGGAGGCTTGGGCGGTATGTCGTACTCGATGGCTCAGAGATTGGAGAATGGAATGGTGGTCTCGAAGTGTGGTGATCTTGATTCTGGGCTCTGCGTTCTGGGATTGAGAGAATAGGTTGCTCTCGTCCAGACCTTGAAATGTAAGGGCTCCCATGGCTAGAATGAACTCTAGACTCCCGATGGGCATTCGAGGAAACTGGCGAAGAGTTTGCACTGTGATACCCGTAGGTCGCTGTCATTGGGCTTCGACCACTGCTAACTGACTGATATCTCTCCCGTTGCTGCTGGCTTTCCTCGTCATAGTAATCGTCGGATAGTCTCATTCTCTTGTTTGACCCAGGAGATGTGTTTCTTTCTGTTGTGATGGGAGAAAATGATGTAGCATGTCTGTACTCGGATTCAGTAGGTCTTTCCTGGCTCTCAAATCCAGCAAACATCTAGTTGGAGGTCAGTACTGTCCTGAAGGGCAACCTAGAAGATTCACTTACTGTTCGAATGGATGGAAGTGATTCTCCAACATTGGCCATGCGTGGTTTTGACCTCATCTCCACAGGTTCAAGGCCACGCCAATCCGAGCCAGAAAATACATGAGGTTTCTGTAATAAAGCCATGGTTGAATGTGTCTCCCGTGGGTTTGTATCTTGCGTGTAAGATTGGTCTGGTGTGTGAAAGTTCATTTCAAAGTGTTTGCCCGATATGGCTCTGTGTAAACAAGAAAGATAAATAGAGAGTGGTATTGATTATTCTTATATGATATTAGTGAGAGTATAACTTGTTGACATTAATGATTGAAGTATGAAATGAAAGTGTGAAAGGATGATTCGATTGCAATAATTGCCGACTGGACATTTATACCAAGATGCCCGAACCCTCAAAGTTCAAACTAAACAATTAGGAAGCTGCAATGGCCCATCAAAGACTTACCAAGATTAGGACCAAGACTAGATCGACCACTATAAATGGCAGAATCAAAACCCAAAATTCAGTTATGTAAACAATAGTGCTTCCAGAACGATAAGTTTTATGGGTATCTTGCTTAGATGCAAATCTTTTATGTTCCAATGGTAACTCGAATGTTTCCTGAAGGCTGACCTCGAATTAGACTACAGCGACTGGTGACGTTACTCTTCGGATACTGGGATTCAACTAGGAATATTTGATGGCGATATTGGTAAAAAAGGGAAAGGATCGAAATAGAGTTCTTGCAATGAACCGTATGTAGATTTGGTGTGTGCGTTGTGATAAATAGTAATCCCACTTTAGCTCGAGTTGATATAAAACATATTTTGACTTTAAAAAAAATGGAATGAGGACTGAAGACTCTTAAGTATAATAGATTAGTTGAAGAAGGTAGATCAACGGGCCGCTGCACAGCTGCCGAAATGGGATTTCCATAGAAGGCTAAGAGGATGGAGGGACAGGATCAAAGTGTCAGGGGTGTTTCCCACAAGAGAATACCACAGTGTCAGAGGTGGAGCTAATGTCCGTCCGAGGTTTGTGCTTTGGTAAAGAAGGGGGTAGGTGAGGTTAGGATAGCCTCGTCGATGATGCTACATGGAATCTGCTTGCGTCAATCCAAAAGAAAGAATAAGAACGGTTATAAATCAGTAGATGTCTAGTGTGGCTTTTCCCTGGAGAGTTCCAAAAAGGTTCCAGGTGTATGAGTTGCGAGTAATGGAATTAGAACTAAGGAACCCTTGATATCATGTATGACTGACTGAAGTTTTGTGTGGTAGGTTCTATCCAGTATGTACCTCTGAAGAAGGATAACAGGGAGATGCAAAGATAGTGTTCGCCGCAATGGAGGAGCTGCATCCCACGAGCTAGGTTCTAAGTCAAGTGCCAGCGTCACGATGCCGGGGTCTTTTTTTTTTACACTTACGCTCTTCAACCGTGCAGCTCTGCAGCCGCTATATTTCCCGGTGGAAACATTCCATGTTATTCAATACCGAGCAGGGGGATGTTCCAAACCTGCAACTTTCCTGCACCTTATCGAACGAATGATGAAGGTCAAGGTGACAATTGACGATTGAAGGAAGACTTGCGATTTGATCGAGTGTTTATTACTTAGTATGAAGAAACATCATACACAAACAACTCCATGGGTTGTTTTGTTTTAGTTTTTGGATGTCCTAGCATCTGTTGATATAGTGTCCTAGTTGAGTAAGAAGGTTTATGGGTCAGATATATTTCTTACTCCTTATTGCTTAGCTGCAAAGGTCAAGGTACATTAGGTGATAGCTGATGGATGGAGACTTGTATCGAGATGATGTTCAATTTGGCAGGTTTGATGGTCAATGGTCATAGGTGGAGTTCCTCCCTGGTCAGTCTGCTGGTAGGTGCTCACCGTGCTCCTCTTTCTCTTGTAGATTGTTGGTATGTGCATTGATTCTTGAACAATCTATTCATGCTTTCTGGGATCAGCCTTGTCTTGTGTGTTTCCCCTCCTGTCTTCCCACATATCAGAATACGACTTTACAAATGTAATATCTGTAAGGATCCTTCTGTGGCTGACAACTTTTTCTTTTCTCATTAATGTATCTGTTTGGAGAATCCGTCTAATTCGACCTACCCCAATCGAAACTTCGAGATTGCATGGGTTAAAGGAAGAGGAGAGATCATTACCAAAAAGACATTAGAATTTTCCCAGATACCTAGGCATTACTACTTGAATCACGGTGAACGGTGAATGATTTGCTGAAAATTTTGATTGCTAAAATTAAAAGCACACGGTTCTAGACCATAATGAGTTATAGTAACGGGAATACCTACAAGGCCCTCTAATGGGAGGTTAATTTATGATTTAGGGTTAGGTAGCTATTCCGCACTGTAACTAGCAGGGCAGGTAACACGTCTCTAAAGTCATTAATTTATGAAATCCACAATTAGAAGGTTTACGAGAAAAGATACTATAATTCAATATCTCACATAAATGAATTTTGATAAAACTTTAAGTTTGTTGTTATATATAGGGAATAGTAAACCAGAGATATCCCTACGCATCATACAGCATCATCGTCGTTGAAACAGAACATCCAGTACAGCGTCTAGAAGATATTGGGGCTCAGTTACTCCTGACTTCCGACTTTCTTAGGTTACGATATTAAACTATCTAATCGTCTGTTGTAGACAGGGAAATATCCAGATATCAAAATAGAAATTGATGAAATTTAGCTGGAAATCATTTCGAGTACAATAAAGTTTGAAATACAAAACTTGCCTATGATTCCCTACGATTCCTCGTTGAGAACGCATGTCTTGCTTCTGATCGTGCTACTACGATATATTGACCGATTGGACCGAGGCTACAATTTTCGGTGACACAGCATTAGCTTCAGCAGAGTGAATTCATAATGTGGATGACCTAAAAGCTGAATTCATGGAGATCAAATCCCCCTTCCGAGCGAGTCTGTGAAAATGGCAATACATAGGGCAAGACATCCAAGGGTAACCTGCCGGGTTCTAGGAAGTAACTTTGAGATGTTTGATTAGCTCACCATTCGTTTCAACTACTACCGATCCCCCCTCGCAAGCCACGACGTTCAGGCAAAACTGACTGGGCTTACTACTACCAGTGGCATGATCGACACCGGGAGTTGATGATTTTCCAAGAGATCTTAGGGCATGAATGGCGAAGAAAATAATGACAGCTGTACAGAACAGGGACACTGTTATGAGCCGAGAAAGCTTTGGCAATTGACAAATAAAATGTCTAGATCATTGTCAATGATTTATTTGGGGAAATCCAAATCGCCGAATACCCACCACTTAATATACCTTTGAACTTGGGATAAGGTGATGCGACCTATCATCACTGTTGCTACTACTTACGCTTGCAGGATGCAGAACGATGGGATCTTGCAGGTTTTTTTTCTCTGACCCGAGTGACCCGTCTGCTTGGGACCAACCATAACGATTTTCTTAATTGAAATAAAAAACGAAATACTAGAACTGCTGGAAGACTGTAAGCACCCTCGAGGCACCCAGTCTAAAAAATTTAAGGTCAAACAGATCTGAGTGTATGAGTTCGTTTATGATTCATCCGTTCTTCTCCATGTAAGAGAAATGTGAATCTTGAAACTATCTGACAAGTGACACGATCTTCGCAAGGAAATCTCAAATGGCATTTTTCAATGGGATTCTTGAGGATACCTAGGTAGGGAGTAGGAAAATTTAGCCACCAAATTTCAAACTTAACCCCCGAGCTCTCCGAGATCGCGGGGCTCGGTTATGGCTTGGGGCATGGACATGACATATTGTAAGGCCCGGATACTTCAGCTCTTTTACATATCGGTTGGCAGGTTTGATGCTACAGCAAGCATGCAGCGCACACGACTGGTTGAACTTATACGAAGACCTTCGTACGGCACCGTCATCGACGTTACGAATCGAGATAGATATCGTTATGGTTGGGTAACATGCATAGTCAGACGTTTAGACTAGTCACTTAATTTTGTGAGATTTATTAATTCGATATTACAGAGGTTTCTGTGGTCGTGTTGGGCTATACTACACAAAGTCCCTTCAATCGTGATGATCTGTGGGGTTTTGTTACAATGCAGTTATCAATTTATATACCCATGCTTGATGTACCTGCACCTGGCCGTATAACTTGCAATTTTTGGAGAATGTATACAAAGTACTAAGCGAATCATTTCCTGGAAATCTTCTTCTGTTTGCTATCAGTATGGTGAACAACAGTAAGTAAGACATGTGATCATAACATACTGCAGCCATCCTTCTCATGATTCTGGTATGCTAGAGATACTTACTTAGCCACGGCTGGAAATGACATGGCAAGTTCAGATGAAATATACCATGATTGTAATATTTGTACAATCTTGCGAGTGTCGTCTTTCCGAGACACCATGTTTATGGAAATTCGTACTGATCCCTCCCAGTATTTTCGGAAAGTAGAAGTCAAAGCAGTGAAAGTGCAAATTGCCATGGAAAATTAACCGACTTCTCGTGCTTTAGGTTAGGTTGTCATGCTTCCTGTCCTCCGGATTTCCTTACTTGCAGCATCTTGTGCTTTATTTGGTTCGAAGCATCTAAGCCACAATTTAGCGTGGAGGGGCCATGAGCCGCCCCTCGAGCCCATGAAACGACCAGAGATCTCAAACAACCTAGATCCAAGCAACCCTCAGTGTCACGGCAAGAAAAGAGTATCCAAGGATTTTCGAGGATGCTACCCAAATGGCAGCGGGAGTCATGGGTCCCATAGTGCAAAGTGTCATCACTTCAAACTTTGCAACGGGTGTCATGGAAATCGCTGATGTTTCCAGAATAGGAATTTCCAACGAAACTTCGAACGGTTGCATGTTTGGCAAAAGAAACAAATATATGCAAACTAAAGCATGCCAAATGGTTCATCGGGGAATTATCTTGCACGGACGGGTTCTAAGACTTGACGGCCTTCAGAATTGAAAAAAACACCTGTCTATTCATACCAATTGTGATATGCTCACACGTTTAAGACCAAAGAACCCTTAACCAACTCATCCTATACCATCCAATCGAAAGCTTAAAAGCTTTGCGATTGGATGTCATATCTGCAACTGTATGCACAACTGCTATGTGTAACCCCTCCATCTGTCAATCATTAAAGTTGATTTACATCAACAGCGGCACCTTTCCACTGACAGGGAATTAGGACCCTGGTATGTACCAACAACAACATTTGTTGATCTAGCTGTCATGGTTGTATAAGCTCGCCACCAAACTTTGGTATGCAGAAATTCGCAAGAATATCTGGAAAAGGAATTGCTGACGCTTATTATGTAATCTGTTATGCCCTTACCCGAAGAGCTGCCTGTACTGTACTTCTACAAATGTATAAACACGCCAACAGCCAAGTTCAGCCAACATATGGAAATGACCTATACAGCATTCAATCCGGAGGGCGCAGCTTCAATTCATCAAGTGTATTATGTGCGGCATGGTGTGCGGGTATGGCCGTGTGGAAATTCCGGGGTTCCTGGAACTTACAGCCGGAAAACAAAGCCTGAAAGTCACAACAGTACAGAGTACGCAATCCTAATTTACTGTAGGACGTAATCTTCGTTTGTACTGCTGTGATTGCGTTGTGTAATCGCCCACAGCCTCACCAACGGTCAATTTCAAGATCCTCAACTTTACAATATCGCTCCTGCTCAGAGCCATGCACAAAGCACCATCAAGCATTATCACACACTCGGTACAGAGTAACCCTGAGAAAGTTCCACCAAATCACAAGACTTTACCCACGAGCTGATGTCCTCGAGACTATCGCACCTTCGCCAATCTAAAGCGAGCGGAAGCCAGCAGTATTGGGAACATCCGGCTATTTACATATCTAATGTGCAACAGAATTGGCCCATCGAGTCCACATTGTTACCAGCTCGGGGACCTAAAACCCGAGTAGACGGCGCAGCACATCTCGCTACTGTGGCTAGCCTTTAGGGTATGTGGTACAGATACTGCCAGTCTTGCACGCAGCTCTCCGTTCCAAAACCAGTTCATCGGGATCTCATGTTCTTTTGGTTCCGACTTCTGAAATAATAGCTCGGAACGGGTATATAACTAATTGCTAGAAATTCTCTCCGATATCTAATGTCTCACTTTGCTATGTAACCATTCAAAGCTTACGGCATACTTCGGTTTTCACTTCCTGCAAAATAGCTACGAAGATGTAGTGGTTTGCTTCGCCTCATGGATGCCATATCCAGGAACGTTGCAAAATCAAGGGGTTCCACCCAATGAACACCAGCGCATTATCTTATCCTTTTCATCCTTTGCAATACCGCATGAGTTTCAGTAAGAGTTACTGCAGTAATCAATCACGATTTCCATGGGCCCCACGCGATCATAAACCTTCGACATGCTGCTTATCTGATTTCCCTGACCAACATCTGAGGTTTGTCTTGAAAAGTTAATTATATCTTATTCGAAAAAAAGCTGTGCCCCTACTAGAGGATAAGACCTTGAGGGTCATGATTTGATCGCAACGCCAATGAGCCTCAGTGTACTAATATCTATATGGCAAATTTACGCGATACTATCAAAGCCAAATATCATCTCACATCCGAGTCGTGTTCGGTTCAAGGTTGGAATCTCACGATGATCCGAAGGGGATCGGTTTCAATCGGCCCATAAAAGTGTGAGCTGCGACGATTATCTCAATACAATTCAAGAAATTACCTGAATATCCTGGAAAACAAAGGTCCCAAGCCTATTAAACCTCTTCGAACACCACCATCATTGCTGTTTGGTGTTGCATCATTAAGGGTCTTTTGCAGGGTATAGCATTCCAAAATTCGATTTCCAATGCATTTCCATGGAAGAGCAGCGAGCTCTCTCGCTATGCGAAGATACTATTGACACCATCATATGATCATCATCATCATTGGCTCACTATCTCAACTTTAACCATATATATATCTTATATCGCCTCTCTGGGCTTCATTGCTTTCTTATCTTTGCTACGATTGGTCAACTTTACCATTAGCTTACTGCATATATCAGACTGACATGGAACCTGCAACCCCCTCGAGAGCAGCATGCAGAGGATCTCTGGTATGCAATAAATATCAATGTTGCTGTGGGATTCTGTCTCGTCCTCGTTATTTTTGGTGACGACGAAACGAATGCCAGGCAGGGTTTATACCCCACGCTGGAGTCGCATTCTAGGTATTAGCACACTTTACATGAGAATGTTCTAGGATCTTAATCCTCATCTCCGACAACTTGCATGCATGCTCTGGACCCTCTATCTTGTCTAGTTTCAATGCCTTTTTTAAGTAGCGATATTTACCGGCTATAACATTATCGACGACGCCACAGGCCTAAAGAAAGATCATCATTCTTTGGGGATTCCTCGGCTCGGACGGTCCTTTACAGTAACCTGCCGGATTGATATGCTCTCGTATCATCAAAGATCCAGTCGTGATCTACAAAACGATTGAAAGTTATTCCTACTTCTTGCATAAATATTTTTCCCTGTTTTTGAGCCTTGGGGTATACACCAACAAAATAAGTATGTGTAAGCTCTCACCCCCCCCCCCCCCCTTTCGCTAGTTCCTGTCAGCGCCCATTCTGAACTCTTTGACAGATCTGTGCAAACGAAAAGCCTCCATCGATCAACAAAAAATAATGGAGATCACAGTATCTAGGTATTTAAGCTTTTCGTATAGCTTCGTATAGCATCACTTGTCATTCTTGCTTCGTTCTAATCGCTGAATATTTCCTTGCCATTCGAACCGAATTTCCAATTTCGTATTATTAAATTTTGCCGGAAAGGCCAAGATTTATGTCAAACTGCCAAACGCTTTATAAAATCTCAGTGCCGTCCGCTTGTTTACTATTACTTCATGGCTCTTAGTTAGTGACCCCTTAGTTTTCTTAGCTCTGAATTTATGTATAGCTCGGAGAACATATCCGAGATCAGACACTACCAATATTTGACAACGGATTATTTTCTTCATTAAGTAACTTTCACCGTAACATGATAGACTTTCAAAGGTGTCTGTTGATCTTAGGGCTGGATGTGCTCAAGTTTGTCTAGTCTTGAGAGCTAGACAGTGGGCCCGAGACTGTCAGTTCATAGACTAACTCGTTACATTACACGGCACGATTTCATTTCGTCATGAACTTACGAGCTATCAAAAAAAAAATACCATTAGCGCTGCAATTTGGACAGGGCTTTCAGAAATAACGATCTACCCGTGTTACTTTTCCCCTGTACAGTATTTTCCCACGTTTTTGTGAATGTCAGTGTTTCCCGTCCCCCACTCTTGAATCCTGATATAATTGTGGCTATTGTGAGCGGCACGGAGTATATGTATCTTTCAGTTAAGTGTCAAAAGAAACGGCTGAGCATAAACAAAAATAAGAAATCCACAAGTACCGGATTTGCTCGGGAATCTCCGAGCCGTGCGGGCTTAACGGCGGAACGACTTTTATGGTCCCATCAGTCCCTTATTTGAATTGAATACCTTAGGCCACAGCTTAGCTATCATCTTTACAAAGTAGCTCGAGAGTGGCTAGACATCGCCTCATTCTTCGTCGATTCTAAAGTGTAATGATGATCTTCAAGAGGTCCAATTAGATGCGTTGTTGACTTTAGCCAAGTCACTACTGTGAGCTAAACAAGCGCGAGGCGCCATACGAATATTTGATGTCAGTATCTCCGTCGATTTCAAATACAAACATGACAAACGCTTCACGATAAACAGAAACATCAACAATCAAGAGCAACGACTTAATAAAGTTTAAATTGACGATCTAAGTGGCAGTAAAGTGATTGTCTCTATTGTCGATCTCTTGAATGTGGAGAAGTGGCGGTCAGCTTTGCTACTCCTGGAGAGATCTACATGTCACACATTCTCATGCATTTGTGCACCAGTAATTATGGTTTATTGAGGAATACCGAAAGTTATAAACTCTAAAGTAAGATTCTAGTCAAAAGACTAAAGGCTGGGGAATGGGGTCGCTCTTTGCCTCGGTTCATGCTATATAGATGGTGGGAAATGACATTATGATCGGACTACAAGTAGACAAATTGAGATTTGGAAAGTATAGTCAGCGCTATACTGTGATGAGTTGATGGAATAGTAGATCATAGCTACTTGTACCTTGTGCGTTATCCTTTGAAGTTAAAGGAGATATATCTGCCAAACCTTGTGATCCCGAATTTTCGGGTCACCGTCTTTCAGGAACCTCCTTCTAGTGGCCCCAAAATCTGCATCATGCTTGCCCTGCTGAACACACTCGTAAATTGCCAACGATTGATTCACTGATTGCCAGGCTGAAGGATCAAGTGATTCGCCATGGACCGGGAAATATGGACACCGGCTTTTCAAATTGTGTCGGTGGAGCACACGGAGCAAACATATCACGATAACCGCTCCAGATTGTCTCAAAGTTAACCAGTATGGACGTTCTCATGGTCCTTGCGTCGTCTGAATCAGCAGTGATATTCCTAGTGGTATATTCTGCTGATTAATCTTCATCGTTTCATTCAGAACACTATTGGCGTGTCAAATTTTCAGTAGTTTCCAGCCCCATGAAAGCCATAAGATTACCATCTTCTTCATTGCATCATAGATTTTTGCGAATGTCAGAATCCAGCACTGAGTTAGAGAAAAGTTCTGGGCTTGTCACCAACCTGATACACTCCTTTGCCTATTTGGCATTCCTGTTCCTGGAAATGTTCTATCATGGAATGTTTTTGTCTTCTAGCCTCCCGGAAATAAGAGCTAAGATTAATGATTTACTTATATGGCTAAGATATGCATTTTTGGGCAGATCGTTCTCGATCAATTGGAGTAGTAGAGCTGCACAGTCCAAAACTGTGATTACATGATATAGAGATCGAATGCTTGAAGTAATGTAGTCTGGATCACCAAACTACAAAAGCTTAGCCCAAAGGCAATTGCTAAACGCTTGCCATTGTTTTCAAGTAATCTAAACATTTCGGATAGATTCTCATTGCTCTGAGAGTGTTTACAAGCACAGAGTACAACGGAAACGGAACGGTGACTCGAATAGGCATTAAAGATTCACGGACAAGGGATCCCGCACGTATTCACATGTCTGAGTTGGTATACTGTAAGCTTTGAGGCAGGATCTCTTTCTATGTCGAAGAATAGTGAATGCTTTGAGTTTTTGCCGTAGCAACCTTTACACATCTCAACAACTGTTGTTCTAGCGCGGACTAGCTATCTTTCGAGTCATTCGATTCATGCGTGCTGAACAAGCAACTAAACCTCTACAGCTGCTCAAAGGTCTGATCTGTAGTTTCTTTACTGAATACTCAGATAACAGAGGTACTGACTCCGATTATCCCAATGGATTTTCTATAAGCAGGCATCCAATTAAGTTTTAAGCATGGTACCTTACTTTCATGTCATGGGTCAATCACAATGTAAGTTCCTTTTTAACAACAGTCAAAGCGACATGAGCAACGACGAATTGGAACAAGATGGACCGGATTTGACTTTGAGATTCAGGTACTCTTTCTTTCACCGCAAAGTTTATGCGTATGTAACTTTCAATATTATGCATGTGTCATCTGTTGTAAACTATGAAGTCTATCACACTCTGTACGTGAAGAATCACAGGGTACCGCAAGAAGAAGTAACCCTATCTGATTGTCCCCTATATCCATATCCCGAGCATTTCCAACTATGTACGGATATTCCTTCGGCCCGGTTTCGCAAATATCAACACGTTGTTGATGCCCTGGAGCCGGTCTCGGGAGTCATCCCGCCATTCTTCGCGTTGTACCCATAGTATTGTTTCAGGTTGAAATTCCATCATTTTATTCAGAAACATTACTGGTTCATCCGGTTTTCACATGTTTCCCGCGGATACCACGATACAAATCTGTATGGAATCTTCCGGTCATGCAACAGCCCTGCCTCTCTGAAATCCGCACATATCTTTTCCCTTATTCTAGAATCCACTTTGCCCAAACATCCAAAGCGCCGCTTGAATGTCTCACATTGTCAAAAGTGTAGGGAAAGCTAATTTACTCTTCCGATCATCATTATTACTGACATGTGAAAATGGGAGATTGATTTTTAGAGGAATTGACAATCATCAGATTCAACAGATTCACTCTCATTAATCTGTTCCTGAGTATCCTTTACTTCATGCCATGTATCTTTTTGGAATTGCATTGCACATACGATTTCTTGCTCATCTACTTTCCCCCCCCTAGAAACTCATTCGGGAAAGAAGAACAGGTGTACAATGTTTAATTACAACTGTGATTGGAGAACACTCTTTTCAACAATTCGTGAAGTTCAGAGATAGATAGTGAAACTCATGCGAAATTGAACGTTGAAAATGAGCGTCGAGTTTATCTCACACTTATAAAGATCGATGAAACCGAGTAATAATCTCGATCCGTAGAGAATCTTATATACTTGGCTTGATTAAATTATATTCCTTAGAGACACAAGCTTGATGTGGCAGTCAGGCCGTTTAAGAAGACGTGAGAATACATCAAAAGGCATAAAAAGGTGGTAGTAATAACCCCATAATCTTTTCAGTTTATCTGTAGCTAATGCTACGCTGACTATGCGAGGCGCCTATATGTGTCTAATTGAATGGGGTAACTGGGGAAAATAAATAAAACCTTACACTTTCACGCCGGATACCCTCCTAGTCTGCTGTGATAAGGCCCTTTCCTGTCCTGTACTTATAGCCCGTAATACTTGTATTTTCGAAGATGGCATATAAAGATATATGTGGCTAGCAATCCTGTAAGGCTTTGCAATTAGCTGCACGTTCAATTCTAGTATGTAATGACATGATCTCAAATAACAATTATATATACAAATGATACTTGAGACGATATTACCGCCATCTAGATTTGTATTCTGGAATAGACTATCAACATTGAGATCTCATACTGAGGTTGTATGAAATGGCATAGCAATTTGAAAAGGTCTTTTATAACCCCGGTGTCAATTCCATTTATTCTGAATCTCGGTGAGCATGATTATATATAGACTAAACAACGAAGACTTCAAACTTATATAAAACTGCATCTGTTTGCAGGTATTTTCATTATCAGCGCGCCATCGTCCCCGGAGAACTCACTCCAACGCATCTCCAAAGTGACGAGAACAGATGTACTAGCATGCTCAAGCATGGTTTCCAGTCAATACAAGATCTATAACCACTGCGCTACATTCCGATATCAAAACAGTGTTTGTTCTACCTGGCATTTTTAACTCTAGTATGTTGAGAACCATAAATGGAATCTCGCTTCACAAATTCAGTTTCTTTTCATCTAGCATTAAGCTGATCAGGTTTCCAGAGCCAATTTATATCTGACGTACCCATCGATGCATCTCACTGAGAAAGTCATTAATAAACCGAACAGTCCGCAATACCCCTCAAGCATTCTCCAGTATACCAAGATCCTTTTAAACTTATATGCATCCCCAGATTGGGATCTCGTCTTACGAAACCATCACATGCATTCATAAATTTCCGTCCAAAATCACCAATTTATCCAAGAACTATCCTTTTGATATGTTGGAAGGATGAAAGACACAGATGGGCAGAACGACTCTAATACAACATGAGAATTTGATGTCCGAACAGAGAAAGAAAAGAAGATCAAGGAATTATTGATTTTGCATTGAGAGCGTCACCAAAAGATAAACAAAAATGAACAACTTCTGCGTATACATCCCTCACTATACATTATCGACGCGCAAATAAATGCATAGAAAAAAACAGCTCGAGATATTAATAATCAAGAAAATCAGAAATGTAAGCATAGTTCACTTGAACATGCTGAAACATGCGATTCTCAACGCGATGTAGTTTTATCTTATCCAAACCCTGATCCAAGTATTGCAGACCTGTTGTGAGATATGAACACGATGGAGTGAATAAAGTAATCGCGGGATACCAGTCTCCAACCTTCCCAAAATAGATTAAAAAGCTTTTCGCACACACAGCATATGTTCCAAACAACCTCTCCATTTCCGTATGTAATCCCATCTGACATTTAGTCTCAAATTCCATCCTATCGTATCGAAAGAGGTGCAAAAAGGAAAAAGAA
The DNA here is from genome assembly GCF_014898295.1 of Botrytis byssoidea. Taxonomy (NCBI): domain Eukaryota; kingdom Fungi; phylum Ascomycota; class Leotiomycetes; order Helotiales; family Sclerotiniaceae; genus Botrytis; species Botrytis byssoidea. The sequence goes on along the minus strand of NW_024065875.1, from coordinate 314,937 downwards.
ATCATTCACTCATCTCCCTCGTCTTCGTCTTCCACCCTTTCGAACGCCCAACAAAAGCAAAAGAATGTTTCCGAATCCGGGAATCGAACCCGGGGCTACTCGGGTCATAATTCTCCTTCTTCAATTGAAGAAGAAGTGATATGAAAGCGAGTTATGTTAACCCCTACACTAATTCGGAATGCTTGTTGTGGAAGGACCCTCCACGTTTGATTATATCTATGAATCATGAACGAGCGATGAGAAAGGGAGATATACGGGAGATGAATGTGGATGTCGAGGTGGAGGTGGAAGAGTTTTTCTCGAGTGGAGAGGGGGTCCGAGGGGGGGCAAAATATGAAGCGAGAAGGGGCTGGTGATTGATGATGATTCGGTGGCTAATGATCAATCATGCTGTGAAATTATTTTCGGTTTTCTGCTTTAAGTGCTTGCTCCATCCATACTGGATGTTGAATTCCAAAAGACAAATTTATAGATCAGAATATGCATCCTGATGAAAAGCGTTTTTTATAGATCGAGCATGTATAAGATCTTTAAAACAACTTCATATCACTCCTAATATCAATATTCTCTCGAACATGATGTGTTAAATAATATGACAATCCGAGAGGACTAAAAGAATAAGTAAATACCTACACTGCCCAAGCCCATACATACGTTATCCCCTTCCCACTCCACCATCCCCCAAAGCAAAAACCCCCTGAATCCCCCTACTCACTCGTCTATCTCTCATCACCCAGCGTCTCACAACTTCCAAACCCCCAAGGATTCAAGGCCTCACTCACCATATCGATCCCCTTCATTCCCCATCCATTCCAACTCTCCAAGCAAAAGCACAAGCAAAAGCACAAGCAAAAGCACAAGCAAAAGAATTGCGTTCGCCGGGAATCGAACCCGGGGCCCATCGATGTTGTGTCGCACTCTTCTGATGAAGGAAGAGATTGATGGCAACGATGGATTTTACCACTAAACCACAAACGCTTATTAGATTTATTGTGACGAGGTGTTGGCAGTTTGAGATTATATTACAGCCATACCAGAAAATCAAAGAAAAGCCAAGGTACAGTCGAACCTTGGTTTGAAGGTAATGGATGGATTGATGGGCGGAAAAGGAAAGATTCGGAGGGAAGAAATTTTCAAAAAAGTGGAGAGAATGGTGGGACTCCTGAAGATGGGGGGTTTTTTTTGCTTATCGATATCGAATCTTATCGGAGGATGAGGATACTACACATGGAGACATGTAAGTAAATAGATAAATGCTAAGAAGGTAAGGTATATTACAATAATTACATATCATAGATTATAGAGAACAAGAAAGATAAAGAAAGCCTTATACTACAAGATGTCTAAACCATGTGATAAACTTTCCATGATCAATAATCCCTTCATCTTTCTCTCCAGAACCTGATGTGTACAATTATCTTCCACACTATCCAAATTCCCAATAACCACCAAAGCCCCATCCATCCAATCCCTTCCTCTATTCTCTTCTCCTTTATATACCTTCCTAGCCCCTTAAAATCTTCATCTAAACTACCAATCTCGGGGCTGTAACTCAGTGGTAGAGTGCCTCGTTTGCATTGTCAGATATCTTGCCCAAGACATCCGATTCATCTCGATGAAGTCCAGGGTTCGACTCCCTGCCGCTCCAGTAAAGTTTTGCAATTTATTTCATCCTTTTATCTGGTGGTTTGAGATATTTGTCGATTTTGTGTTTTTATATCTTGAGGGGTTGGGAGATGAGGGGAAGCGAGAGGGACTAAACTAAGGAAGGGGGTGTGGAAATTCTTATGGATGAATGCATGGGAAGGCAGAAGACGTGAGTGAACTCCTGTCGATATGATTTATTTCAATTTTGCTTTCTCGAATCTTGAAGGTTCACATTGAGATGTATACACAGATAGTGGTTGTATATTGTTAACAATATACAAATCTCAACATTTTCCAAATCACTACACTTACATACAACATATCGATTCTTCCTGCTTTCTGAAAACCTACTGTGAGCCATTTCTATGATATTCAGCGCTGAAACATTCCCATTCCCATTTGCTACTTTCTCAAACGTCTCACTCCCCGAGACACTCCTCGAGTAGACGAGGAGGAAATTAAATCTATGATGCTTGGATTCATGATTTGAGCTTATACATAGTATTTGATTCAATTGTGCGCGTTGTTAAAGGTTTGATTATCTAGATTTAGATAGTAAGTAACATAACTTTTGGTGCTTTGTTTTTGAAACCGCTGTGATCTAACATCTAATTCAATAGAAGAAGCGCGCTCAACCTCTCCTAACCCTTCCCCTTCTCCATTTGCTCTTCAAAACTCCCAGAAAATCATCACCATATTGTCTTTGTAGGACAAAATCTTCATGGCATAGATACCCAACTTCCAAATTGAAACCATCTTTTCTTTGCTCAAGTCCACCAGTTGATAAGGGGAGAGTTGAAAACGGAACAGGAGCGAGTGTTCATCTAAAAGACTCTCTATCTCTACCAATGTCGTCTGAAAAGAACATATAATGAACTGTAAATACTATATATATACTCTTCATAAAGGCAAAGAATGGAACGCAGACTATTTAATCATCCGACTTTTCAATTCCCAAAACATACTGGTAGCCCCCTCGAAAAATAACAAGCACCACCGACGCGTCGTGAAAAAATAAAATAAAAATAAATGACCAGACTGGGGCACGATCCCAGGACCTTGTCCGTTTTTAACAAGTGTTAATTGTTAAGGACACGTGATAACCAACTACACCATCCGGCCTATTTTGATGTGTGGGTGATGGTTTATTGAATATATATTGTAACATCAAACAGCCGTTGTGGAGGTGGTGGAGATAGACAGTGGATTACTACTAGTTTCCTATATTATAGAACAAAAGAAATTGGTCATTCAGGCAGTAGCTAACAGTGAAGAAAATGAGTAGATAGCAAAAGATCCATAATTTCTATGGATCTAATGAATACTTGAACACATGTGCGTTATTCGAAAATTTATGGCTCTCCGCTGCTACCCGATTGTGGCAAATCAAGACCATGAGATGAGCTGTTAATCAATGGTTGCTAAGAAGTGATAATGGCATACAATTAAGAGGTGTAATGGGAGCATAAACTTCTCAACCATTATCGGGATATCCGACATTCATCCGAAGCTGTCTTCTCGTCACCCTCCATCCCATCTATCGAAACAATCCTCTTTACAACTGGCAAAGTGGTAAAAAGACAAAAAACATACAACAGGAGGGATTCGCTGGTGGTCACCCACCCAACTACTAATCTACCGATCTGAGGCTTGTGTATGGCAGAGCGGACGGGATGCCCAATTCTCCTCAGTCTATGGTCGTATGTGACAGCAATCGTTGAACTTGATCATATATAGGAACCCAGTGTGGTTGATTTGGCAATCTTTCTTCACATCATTCGCTCTCCTCGACTTCAGACCCATCTTTATTAAACTGCAACACCCACCTCACTTGTAGAAATAGAATGATGAATATTGGGATCGAAATGCTAGTCCGAGAGCTATGCCGTAAGCTGGTTAACCATTTCACTCTCGTGTGACCGCTTGGTTGTCATATGAGTAGCATGTAACGAATGTTCAAAGTAGATCAATCTAGCTTACAACAAAAACTTTCCGCTCATAGCTGTGAGATAAAAATTTCAAAATAGAAGTATGAATGATCCTCTCTTCGTTTTTGAAGAGGCTTAGATTGATGAGTACCCAATCCAGGAGAGAGCATGGCCAATTATTGCCTAGAAGGCATCAATGTACCACGAAAGCCTAAGCTGAACTTCCAACTTTCCAAGAAACGAGTTCATGTACCACCGGCATGTAGGCTCAACGTGCATAAAGTTACATCTACTCAGAAAGGAATGATTGGTGTATCAAACATCAAACGGGGATTTTATTGCCATGCTCGCTTGAGTATTGGCTGCAGGTATACGCAAATATACAATCAGGTACAGCATCTCAGATGTTCATCTGACGATATTAATATGACTGATTTAGGATTCGATAGGGCAGAGAGAATGTACAATGAGAAAAATTGTGGTACAAAGAGTCATCGTCCGTAAGTTTCCGAAGATTGAAAGGATTAATGAAACATTGAAAGTACTGATTTCAATTGCTTGTGAAGAATGGCCAAAAAAACTTCATGAAGCCGAGGTAACTATCAAAGGGAGAATTTCAATCTACCAAAGATTAACAGAATTCGGATGAGGATGTCAAATAATGACCCCTTTTGCCACAATAATTGGCGAACCAACGGACTATTCTTCAAGGATACAACTATTGATCTCGGCGAAAGAGTATTGTTGCAAGTCTCGTGCACATAGTATTTGGGGGCCAAACAGTCAAATTTTGGACATTTTACTCCGGTACTTGGACCACGTAGGTAGTGTTCCTTGATCAGTGACTTCACAATATAGATTAAGTTTTGGTCAGAGAGAAAGGTACGGAAGAAACCCTCCGCCTCCCTATGAAGCTTTTCAGTCAGTACAATGTGCGTAGATATGAAGTCTAATATGAGATATGCAGTAGAACCTGGGTACTCTCGTACCTCACGGAGTAGTAATCAGTCAAGATCCATCGCGATAAGAAAAGCGTACCCCAACACGTGATGGTTAACGGAAGATACCATGAAATTCTGACCCCTTGTATCGATGCACAATTGCATGGTCTACTTTCAAGGTTAAATTCTCAATTTTTGAGGTTGAAAATCTGACTCTCGGAGCGGACAGAGTATTGAATTACTGGCTGGTATAACGTCGGTGTGATGAACACTGCAGTTAATCGATCAATTTCGGAATCCATGCCGGTGTCGGCTGGGCTGAGGAGATATTGGGAAATATGTAGGACAGCATGATCTGTTTTACAGCAACCATATAGAGGTGTATTTGATAGGATGATGGAGTGATGCAATGATGAAATGATGAACAAAGCTGAATCGCATGTTGGGAAGTTACTAGATATTGAAGGGATACTACAGCACAGATAGATGGTAGACATGTAGTAAAGATTGGATCTACCTGTTATCTCTCTGGAAGAACAATATCAATTGAACCTTGTTCGATTGAAGGGAATCGACTAGAAAGGGATAGGATACATGTCAAAAAGACTCTCTTCTCTCTTCAACTCGAAGCTTTATACTTTCCACTTTATCATGACGCTTCCAACTAACTCATTGACGAGTCTCTCCTATTGTATTGTGCCCAGGTGTATCCTGTAGCGATATAATTCACGTTGGAGAAACTACACAATATATCGGATATTTCCAAGAAGTCATCCTCTCGAGCTCACATCGAGAAAGACTGACTCACTCTTTTTTGATTCCTGAGGAACTCTTATACGAGTAGTAGACCCATAAAGCCCATTATATCTATGAATATCTTGTTGATCTAGAACCATTTGACGCGCAATAATTGTCTAGACTGATATGAAAACTCCATGTATTTTCGAATCCTTTACCAATTAATGGACAGAGTGTGAAATTTGAAGATAAATGGAATGGATTGATTGAAAATTCATGACTGAGGAGAGCATATTCACATTCAAGATCAATACAAGAAAACAAGATGAGTGCCCAAGTGTACATACATGTACAGTAAGTAATATGACCTGATTTAAAGCATTCAAAAAGCACAATTTAATTGATAACACCTGTCAGTACCTACCAATGATTGATGTCCGTTCCTGGTTTTGAAGTAAACTTTTGAAACTATTCAAGCTAGACTCTCTAGTCCGTTGCTAACGATCCTTTTTCACCGACTTCAAGCCGCGCCTTAATAAGAGAAAAAATCTTTCCTAATCGTCAGTGATATGATAAGTGTGTGTGATATGCATATACATACGGAGTAGATACATACCATCCATACACATACATTCGTTTCAATAATTCGGCATCCGAAAGAGAGAGAGAGAGAGAGAGAGAGAGAGAGAGAGAGAGAGAGAGAGAGAAAGAGAGAGCGCGAGAGCGAGAGAGAGAGAGAAGAAGAAGAAGAAGAAGAAGAAGAAGATAAGAAAGCAATAAAGAAAGTAGTAATTGAAGTAATACTCCACCAGTTACAACCGATTACACAAATTACTTTTTATATCAATTGGATTATATCATCGATAATAATCCAACTTTTTACCTATCTATCTATTATTTTGGGTCTCAAATCTATCCTTTCTTTCTATCCTTACCATCATACCTCTTCTTCCTCCTCTTCCACCTCCTCTTCCACCTCCATCTCCTCCTCCTCCTCCAACAACAATTCCTCTACCTCCCCTTCCTCCTTCCAAGCAATCCTAGAGTATATGAGAATGCATTGAAAAGATCAATTGGTCTATCAATTCTATCATTCTTCCTCAATTCTCACCGATTCTCATCCAATCTTCCCACAACCACTCGTCATCGCAAGTCTCACCCAAAACCCCCAACTCTGGGTTTTTTCGCCTTCTAGACGTTTAGAATAAGCAAAAAGACTCCTGCAGATCATGGACGAAGCAAGCAAGCTTGTAAGGGAGCTGTCTAACAAGCTTACCGAGCTTGATCATAAGGTTGATTTATATCGAAAGGATATGAATAAGGAATATATTAAGTATGAAGAGGATTTATTAAAGAATGTCTCTCCAAACATTTCCCAGACCGTTTCAAGAATGATTGCCGAAGAATTAAAGAATTATAAGGCTCTTTATCCATTCGCCGAAAATCTCGATACCGATAACCTGGACTCATGCGCCAAAATTACAAACACAGGCACAGGCACAGGTACAGACACAGGCACAGGCACAGGCAACAACAATCCCAGTTCCAGTCCCGGTTCCAGTCATAACCCTATTTCCAATGGTAACAACACAATCGCAATCACAAGCACGCCGCATGAGAATTCAAATGTGATGACCAACGGAATTTCCACGGCAATGGAGTCACAATTAGGTTTCGGTACCTCGGCGTCAATAGCTCCTAACAATACGAAGAAGGTAGTAGCAGCAGCAGCAGCAGCAGCAGAAGAAGAAGAGCGTCCGAGAAGTCCACATGCGCGAGAGAAGGAATTCACAGGAGTCTTTACACCAAGTTATCTGCCATTGTTAGATTCTTGTAGTCGATACGAACGAAAATCAAATTCGAATACCGAACTCAATAACAAGTCGAAAGATATACAAATGGATACCTCATCGCAATCACAGTCACAGTCACAGTCACAGTCGCTTGTTGATGCAAGTACAGATACTAGATCTTTGAATGCTTCTCCAGATCCCAGAAGTCCTTCGATACCCAAACGGAAAAATACCGATGAAATTTCGATCGCATCCAATAGTAGTAGTGATGGACCACGTCGCAGAAGCGCTTTACGAAGAACATCTACTAGTTCAAAGAATACAAGTCCTCGAAGGGTTCGTTTTGATGTGGAAGGAGAAGAGGTCTTACCAACAGCATCGCCCAAAGAATTGGAGCCAATGCTTCCACCTTCCTTCTCAGATGATTCAGACGATGAGGCTGGTTCGGAAATGGTCGAGGATATCGATGCGCCACCACCAAAAAGAATATCTTCCTCACAGGCATTAAGAGCCTTGTCGAGAGGTCCTCTAGAGGATGACGGAACACAATGGACCACCGTCGTTGCTCCGCCAGATGGTTCGGCTTCGGTTGATACTCTGGAAGATGATGGTTACACTACCAATTACTTCGATTCTAGACCAACGCCTATCGCGCCTCGAGACGAAAATATCCCACCAGTCTCCATACCGACGAAAATATCACAACCCGAACCACAAGCTCAAGTGAAACATATAGAGGCTCTACCGGAGGATGATGCAGATGTTCCATCGGATGATGATATGTTGGATATGCCGTCTTTGCGACAAATGAGAAGTTACAACAAACAACCTGCGAGCATTCTATCGCCGAAAAAGAATGAGAACCCAGAACCAGCAATCTCCCCTTTGCAGATGAACTCGCCAAGCAAACCACTTACACTCGAGACTATGGAACCTAGAGGAAAGGGTGATGAGAAGACAGCCAGCTTGACCTTTCAGGACGATGAACAAGAGGATTTGTTTTCCTTTGACGAAAACCCAAGTCTCGGAAGCCGTCCTCAGGATGAAGAAGATGAATCGGATATAGAAGAACCTACTTCGCCAAGTATCGAAGAAAGTCCCGACAATGTCGAACTTTCTAAATCTCCTGCTCGTCCAATTCCTAATGATTTCAGTAATAAGAAAGTAACAATAGCTCCTGCTCCTGCACATGGCATCGTTGGTTCTTACAAAGGCCGTCCATTCAGCATGCCAGTCGTCAACGATGCAGTACATGCCAGTGCCGCGTCAATGGGTGCTATGAATTCATTTGTTGGAAGTGTCAATGGTCGCAGTGGACTTGACGCAAGCGATGTCTTGAGTTATAGAGCAAGTGGAGGAGTGGGTAGTTTTTCCGGAACCCCAAAGAGTATGAGTGAAAGGATGATGATGGATGATTTGATGGAGGCAGAGGGAGAAAATCAGAAGAATTAGGATCTGCCATTTAGTCAAACTCAAGAACTTGGTGCAAGAACTAGGAAACAAGCATACTGGGCGATGGGAGCATACAACGTAGGGGAAATGGGACTCGTGGTTTATTTATGTGTGTACTCTTTACAATTGCATATCTTTTGGCGTTTTACGGATGGATCATCGATTTCTACGTCATTGTAATATGACGAATGAGGATAGATGATCATAAGCATGGCATGGGAAATGGGGCGGCATTGTCTTTTTTCTTTTTTTTTTCTTTTTGAGGGGCGCTCTGAGATTTGGTTCGGCTCGGTTACATGATTGAGCAAAGAGTTGTAGGTTGGAGCATAGTCTATATTTCACGCATGGGATTTATAGGGACGTATGTTTGGTGTTGTATGGTGTGAAGTGGAGTAGCGTCGCGTGGCATGGGTCAATTGATTGATTTCAAATAGGCAGTAGATGTTGAATTGTATTTCGCACTGGGTGTGTATCGGGTAGATAGGTATTCTTGCGCTTATTTATCTACATATTAGGTACGGAAGCTTTCACATATACAATCCAATCAATACATACTCATCTATGCTAAATGAAACACTGTCTTCGAAGATATCTGTTTATTGTGCATTGTCGAGATGTGCAAATGATGTGGTGTGATGTGATATGATTTGTATACCGGGGCTTGATCGCAGGAGGACTTGGAAGTTGCGATGCTCAAGTTGGGTAGTTGGGTAGGTAAGTAAATCTTGATGAGATCAAAATGACACTTTATGTGCTGAGTGTACGGGGTACCTGTGTCTGTATCTGTGTTTGTAGTTCTGTTTGCGAGAGATGCAATCGCATTTTCTTGCCTGCTTACCCACGAATCTACTTCTGTAGGGAATCCATATATTTATTTATACGTGTATCTTGGAATCTTTGTACCAATTTAATGGATATGCGGGGTAATGTAATGTCAAGAAAAATATCCTGGTATGGGTACGGACTAGGTAGCTAGGTGGGAGGGTAGATAGGTAGTACATACCCCTCTCTGTCTGCTTCTTGGGTGTTTTGGTGTCTTGTTTGAGGAGGTGTTGGTTGATGGGAGGGGGGAGAGGGGAGGATGGGTGTAAGTAGGTGTTAGATGGTTGGTTGGATGGAGGGTTGGAGGGGTATGTATAGTTGGTAGTTGGGATGTGAGATGAGGTGAGGTGGTGTGAGGATATTTTCTTGTCTTGGTGCGAGTGAGGTCGTGTGTGGGATATAGGATATATGGAAATTTAAGACAGGTAAATCAATGTTGACTCAAATATTAGTCCGGGTTCTAGAGTTTCGGTAGTTTGAACTTTGTTGAGCACGGGAAGGGAGGAAGGGAGGATGTGTGTCTTGGAAGACAGGAGAGAGGAGAAAAGGTGTGCTCTGTAATCAGATTTGCACTCGCGACGGGTTTTTATGCAGTGGATACACGGGACTTAGGTGATCCGAGGGGCAAGTTGAAGTTGGCGGGGGGTAAGGGGGTAGATATTATTAAACGAGGTTGCATTCGTTTCTGATTTATGGTCTTGAGCAATCCTGAGTTATTTCGACTTATTAATTCACATAACATAGTTTATCAGCGAGTAGATCATATCACCGATCAGATCACTTTTATCTCAATTTACATCTTTCTCTTTCAATATATATTTTATTAATCAATTAAAATATAATCAAATAATAAAAAAACTCAAATAATCTTAATTATTAAAATTATTCAAAAAAATAAAAATCTTAATATTCAAAAAGTTATTAAATTATATAATTTACTATATATATCACTTTATTATAAAATAAATAGTTTTATCTCCCACATCAAAACTTAAATGAATTTTTATAATCTTATAAAATTAAAAAATATATTATTATTTAATATATTCTTAATATAAATTTGATTTTTTTAAAAAAAAATATAAAAAATATAATAAATTATATTTTTAAATTAAAAAATATAAAATATATCGAAAAGCTTTGAATATATTGATTTATAAAATATCAAATTGAATTAAAAAAATATTTTAATTATATTTATAATAAATATAAAAAGATAGATTATAATATAAGAATTTATTAAAATAATATAATAGATTCTAAATTATTAAATTCTTAATAATTTCAATTAATTAATTTAATTATTGTTAAATAATATAGAATTGAAGATATAAATTGAAGTAAAAGTGATCTGCTCGGTGATATGATTCGCTCGCTGATAAACTATGTTATCAGGTTACTACTTTAGTGAATGGATAGCTACATGCATGTATTCACGTTGCATGACAGAGCTTCAAGATCTTCGTATTTGTGTTACATAAACAAGCTGCAACCTTATTATATAATTTCATGGGAGGCATGCAAGAGAATAGGTACGTATCGGATACGGAGCCGTTTTTTCCCCCCATTTCCGGACAAGGAGAAGATTAGTCAGTCTATACAGCACAATCTCTTTATAAGGATATCGTTTTTTTTGTGGTCATTTTTGAGGATGTAGGAAAGTATTCATAAGAAGAGGTTATCCTTATATAGTGGATCCGATCATTATACTCGTGCGGTCAGAAAGAATACAACAATCCACCTAAATATGGACTACCAAACATCTTGTATTCTACCACCTCATGGAACGTGCCTGTGAGTGGAGTGCGACATACTTTCTAGCCGCACGAGTAGAGAGGTTTTGCTGTACATAAAAGTATTCTTCGCTTGCGACTCCATGCTCGTCATAAGAGCAAAGCCCATCTGGTGGACAGGCAAACTACCTATACATGGAAAGCTTACACAAAACCTTTGTGAAATCCAATATATCAGATCATACGAAGGTATCATCGATGAACTAGGGGACGTAGCTATAATCCCCTCGTTGTACAACGGTCCAAACTTTAATCTTAGACACCGCTGCGATGAGGAATCAATCGCGATCCCATAGTTCCGATTCCCCCCCATTATCGTGTACAGTAACGGTGCATCGAGGTACATCGACGGTGAATCAACGGTATATCAATGGTATATCAACGGCATATCAACGGTATGCATATCAGATGATTAGTTCAACATATCTGTCTGAGGTTGAAAATGTCTTTTCCGAGGTACGAGGAGAGATCTTTGATAAGCTTTGTTAGGTTTTGGAGGGGGAGGAGGTAGAGTATGCGCCCCGCTTTTCTTCAATATAATCCCGGCACTTTTTTGAACGACATTTGCTTGATCAGCCATTCGAAAATTGGCAGAAGTTTCGAAGTTCGATCTTTGGAAGGGGCCGGTGTTGTGTATCATGACACACCTGTCAATGGGATCTTGTAACAGATTCTTCGGCTGAACATTTATACTGTCTGAGCTTGTCCATGAAATCAACTCTTGACATGACAAGACCAGACACGACGGTGAATGCATGGACCTTGAAAGGCTATGAGGCGCCCGGCAGTGACTAGGTAACTCCAGTACCGAAAAATAGTTACAAGGGACGCGATGAGTTTTGCTTGAATGATGTATGATCTGCGAGAACTACTCGGCATTCCAATGCAGATTCAAATGTCGAATGAATAAGCTTTTATCCTTATCCACTGCATGCGCATACACACCCACCCAAACTGCTATTTGCAGAATGGTATGCTTGTTATCGGCAAATGAGAGAGGGTTATTTGATGATGACGATTTTACAGGTCGGGAGTTTCAGGGAAGGAGAGGGTACATACTACACGGCTTGAGTACTGGAAGGGGGAGATGTGGGTTGAAATAAACGCGCTGTTTTTTATCCGTTTGTGTCAAGTTAGGTGACAGTTTTATTGGGAATATGCATGGCAGGGGGGTATTGCTTCTTGTTTGCCGATCGCTGAGTTTGATTGGTTTTTTCAATGGAGGGAGATATGAAGAGGGCAGGAAAGGATTGAGATGGAACGAATATACTCAAGTGCATAAGTCATCTGTGCTCTCATGAAAGACATGAACTTTGGATTCTTCAACCTTTATATATTCTTGCTTTCATGGCCTTTCTTTGATAACTAGAAAGCTTTGGACGAGCTTCAGTTATCTGGTTTCAGTCTTGGGTTTCAGTATTGGGGTTTACAACTGCTGAAGATATACGAACTATTGGAGTTAAGGATCTACATCCACATTTTACATCGACTGCTGGACATATAATCGTTACTTTCATCTCAGTTGATTGGAACTATCTTCACACTTTCTTATCCATCAAAATCAGATTTTGACTGTATAAATATTTATCAAGATGTCGCCAGCACTCTTCGATGGAAGCAAACCCATGGTTATGTCACCGTTATTCTTAGGTGCTTCGGCGTTGGTGATTCTAGCCTATCTTATTAGAACCATACTTTTTTGGCCCCAAAAGTTAGATTTTCCAGTCGTGGGAAAACCAGGTTCTGTCAATTGGCAAGAGGCATTACGTGAAGGCGCAGCGAGAGTAGGAATATCTCCTTCAGCTGATTCTCCATTGGTATCCCAGTATTCTAACTCACAAATTAGTACCCTAACACACCATTTACCCTTCCCAGCGATCCTCCCATGGTTGTCCTACCCCATTGCACCAACGACGAAGTCCGCCTCCTCCCCGAAGAAAAAACATCCTTCCAGAAAGAACTTGAACGCATTTTCCTCTCAGCCCATACCAAATTCGGCAGGGATGCACCTGTCGTCGTTAAAACTGTCAAAACTGATTTAACACGTCATGTTGCATCAACTACAGGTCCTCTCCAAGACGAACTGCACTATGCATTAGATACGGAACTTGGCACATGCGAGTCTTGGAACAAAGTGATTTTGCTTCAGAAAGTACTCAGGATTGTGGCCCTGATTAGTGGGAGAGTCTTTGTGGGAAGACCTCTTAGCAGAGACGAAGAGTGGCTACAAACTAGTATTAATTATACAGCTGATTGTATAAAAGCGAAAAATGCTGCGCTTCAATGGCCGGCATGGACAAGATATTTTGTAGCACCATTCCTGCCTGAAATTCAGAAGGTTCAAGCGCACACGAACAAGGCAGCAGAATTGTTGAAACCGGTTATTAATGGATGTATTCAGAGGTTTAGAGAGGGAAAAGTACTGGGCGGGGAATCGGGTGATGAATTTGAAGATGACCAGGGAGCGTTCGTTAGTTGGATGATGAAGCACACAAGTCCGGAGCTTAGAGAGAATCCTTACAACTTGGCCGTAAACCAGTTGACTCTATCATTCGCTTCAATTCACACAACGAGTTCGGCTATCTATCATATCTTATTAGATCTCGCTTCACATCCGGAATTTATCGCACCTCTCCGCGAAGAAATCGAACAGGTGATCGCAGAAGATGGATTTGATATTGATGGCAATGGAAAAGAATGTTTGAAAAAACAGTCATTGACAAAACTCAAGAAATTGGATAGCCTCTTGAAAGAAAGTCAGAGGCTGAGTCCCCCTAGTATGAGTATGTTGAACATTATTTCTTCCAATCTACATGAAAAATCAATATAGTATGCAGAGAAAACAAACTAACAAATACCAGCCGCAAGTCTCCGCGTAACAACCGCTCCCCTTCACCTTTCCACCGGCCATACCATCCCCAAGGGAACAAGCGTTGTATACGATTCCCACGCAGTCAACTTGGCAGGCCCCAACGTCTCTTCGCTTCCCAACGATCCTTCTACGATGCCTAAACTCGATCCTCCTAATGTTTTCTCTCCCTTCCGCTTCTCTTCAATACGTGAAACTCCGGGAAATAACTCCAAATATCAATATGTGACAACGAGTAAGGATTCTATGAATTTTGGACATGGTATGTGTTCTCTATCTCCCATTTTCTCTCACATACTTTGAACCTCCTGTCAACTTCACCTACATCCAATCCAGTCTTGAAAACAGAGAAATCTCTCTTGAAATTAATGACTAACATCCAAATAGGTAACCACGCATGCCCAGGTCGTTTCTTTGCAGGAGTTGAAATCAAAGTAGTTATGGTAGAATTGTTGAGGAATTGGGAGTTTAGAAATATCGGGGATAAAGAGATGAAGGGAGGCGAGAGACCAGGAAACATTGTTCTTGGTAATTTAATTCATCCGAATCCGGCGGTGCAGCTCGAATTCAAGAGGAGAGCTTAAACATTAAAAGGTTGGAGAGGAGTGAGGAGTTAGCGGTCATTGGAAGAGGGGGCGTTAGAGGCAGCAAAAAGAGAGCGGGATGGAAGGAGATGGATACCATTTTTGATCATCATTTCAGTTCTTATTTTACTTTCATCGTGTTAAATAGCTACAAGTTATTCCCACCAGTATAGTTGGACAGAAAAAATTATATATACTCTTGCCCACGATCCAGTCATCGTCAAACGTCAAAGGTTCTCAAGGAAGATTTTTATATGTCGCAAAGGGCGTATTTTCTAGAATAGGTATATAATACCGTTTGTTCGTAGGTGTTATATGATGGCCCAGCTACCCAACCAAAACCCTCACTCCCCTCCCACTACTCGCCGGCACGAAATAATCACTGGTGCACTCCACATCCCCAACATTCGTATCATGCAACGCCAAACTCCCATCTCCACAATTCAACTCTCCAATAACACCCTTGACACACAAATACAGCTCTGCCCATGCTAAATTGATACCTAAACATTGACGCGATCCTTTGCTGAAACTTACAATGTATTTTGATAGAGATGGATTTTCAAGGAAACGGTCTGGTGAGAATGTGTTGGGGGAGGGAAATATGCGCGGGTCGAGATGTTGAAGGTAGGAGGACATGGATACAGGGGTCTGAAGTGGTGTTAATTTCGGCGGGGAATGGGAGTGAAGGGGGCAAGGGTGATTGATGATTTGGATTGATGGGGTGGGTGTGAACTTTCACGATATTTCAAATGATTTGAATCTTCCAATCACATAGTCAAGAATCGAAAAGCCTTCCGTTATAACGTGCGATTTGAGCCAAAATTCTAGAGGGAGAAAAGAAGAGGAAAAAAAAGAATCAGGAGAAAAACATACACCAGAAGGAATTTCCCACTCATGAAACTTCAATACTTGATCCGGAGATATCCTTTGCAAATGCGCCACAACTCCAAAACTTAATCTCAGTCCCTCTTGTATCACAGCTGTCAAATAAGGCAGCTGTTCTAATTCCTTTAATGCATTCTTTCCCTCCATCTCGGCAAGAAGTTTCGATAGAATATCAGGGTTAGCGAGGACATGGTAGGCAATAACAGATAAGGTCCAAGCTGTTGTTTCAGTACCGGCTCCTATGACTGTTTGTCCTTCTTGCCAGAGACGAGCTACTGATTTCTCGTTTGGGGGAAGATCACTAGAGAGAATTTCATGGAAGATTGTCAGCTGGGAAGAACGTTCATAATTGGCGTTCTTTCCATCGATGATAGCACCAATTTGAGCTTTCATTCCCTAGAATTCAGTCAATACCTTCAATGTCAGAAGAATAAGCAACTGCATGCTCACCATTTGAAATTCCACAACGCTAACAGTCTTCGGATCAAGAAACCTTATCAGCGACAATGGCATACACTGCATCAAGGTGAAAATCCAAGGGAACACCTTTGTAACATGTGATATGTTACCAACATTTTCAATCGCATCATGAAAATCCGTGTGAAAATCGTCAGAATTCTCAATAGAGCTATCTGTTCTTCCCAACGCGTATTCCGAAATGACATCAAAAGTAAAACACGAAAAGGCCCATGAGAGATTAACCGGCTTCTTAGTATCTTTATACGAACGGAGCCGATGAACAAGCGAATCTACATATTTCTGAATCATGGGTTCGAGGCGGAACACACTGGCTTTGGAAAAGTAACGGTTCATGGCTCCTCGACGAAGACGATGGTGATCGTGCGAGACAGTACCAATCATCGACTCGGAATTACCAAATTGCTTGGTATAGTAAGGATATTTATCGCGTCTTTTCCCACCAGCGGCATACAATTCATCGTAATAGTCCGGATCATTGATATGAAGCTCCCAGGGATTGATACGGATTATGGGTCCTATTTGAAAAGTATCAAGATCATATTAAACAACTGGATCAAAGGACTCACCATATTTCTCATGCAACTCCTTGATTTTGAAGGTATATTTTCCTCCCAAGACAATCTCATGGTATATTTCATAGAGCATGGAGATAGCAGCCAGCTTCGGTCCGGGGAACTTGGCAATTGGACTGAAGTATAGACGCCATATTATTCCATATACAATGTAGGATAACAAAACAGCAATGATTGAAGCCAACATTATATCCACAAATTTTGAGATTGACTCCCTCGAGGATATACACGAACACAACGCTTCACCAAAACAGAGGATTCCTTGAAGAAATAAATATAAGGACCAAGCAGATGGGAATCTGCAGATACCCACCATCTCGGGCAGTCAGATATCCGTTTTTCTTTCCATAGGGAAAGTGGAGGACCCAAGGGTTGGGATGAAATCCCATAATCACCACGATTGACAGACCGTTGCGGAGACCGGGGTGATATAATCTTCAACTAATAAATATATCCGATGCTATTGGACAATTCAGAAACTCCCTGCATGTGTGTGACAGCGAAATGACCCACGAATATGCAAATGACGAAGCCAGCATAAGAGTATTGGCTAGGTCTCTTTCAAGATACCCGGGAACCAATCAATAGTGCTTGTGCATCCGAATTGATCAATACCGAGACTATCTTGTTCCCAGTGAACGTGTCAGGGTGCAAAAATAAAGAGTGTTACTCACCGTCGGGTCATCAGATCATCAGACAAGGCAGGTGATTTGGGGGGAAGTCGTGAGACTTCCGTAAGGTACCTTCAATTTCCACATCTAAAGTCCTAAGAGTACACGCCATCCAATGCAATGCCACACGTTTCCCTATCCAAAAAAAACCATCTTATGAAATCCAAAAGCCCGATCGAATCCTAGGGGTTTCCTAGATATACAAATGCAGCAGTTTAGCCTGCATCAATCGGTTATACAGAAACGCGATTATTTCTTCTTGGGCAAGTATTTAATCCCCTTTCTAGGACAAGTTCCTCTCCCACCTTTTCCGGCTGGAGCTGTAGCCACAAATTCTCCTAATTGCAGACTTCCTTTGACATTAAAGCTATACCATGCCTGGTTCAATCTACCACTCGAACAACCCAATACAACCTCGCTTCCAGTAACCGCAGTCAATGCCGCCTGGATCTGATCCTCGGTGTAAGTAGCAGAATAACTTGGGACAATTCCCGCCTTCTCGAGTGCTTTATAAGTATCCAACTCTTTGAACAATCCCACGGCCCTTGTAAAGAAATCGACGACTTCATCACCAGCTTCGTACTTGTCGCCATAGCAAGATGGTGCGAGAGTATTTACGCATGTTCCGTGTTTGTTCATCTCATGTTCCCAAAAGGTTTCGGCGGATCCTCGATTGGGGAGCCAATACTCGTGCATATATGCGAGAAGATCAGTTTGCGATGCGGCGGTTAGGATGGAAGTTATGTTGTAGTACTGGGGAGTACTATGGCAATATGTGGGATAGGAACCATCGCAGAGATCGGGCCTGTAAGAATGGGTAAGCTTTCAAAAGTGTGAGAATTGATGGCAGGTGAACAAACCAGAGTCCATGAAGAGTCCAACTATCAACTGGCCCTATCGCAGGACTGTAATCCCAGAATTGAGTCTGGAGAAGTTGACCTCCGGGATAAACGAAGCAGCAAGAATCGGGAGCAGCGGTGCTGTTATGACAGGAGAGAGGAGAGGTTGATGGACATGACGGTGCATTTCCAAAGGGTATGTAGGGTCTAGGAGCTGCGACATTCGATGAAGCAGTTGAAGGATTGTTGATTATTGGTATTTGTGATAGGAGACCGCCTGCAAAGGACATGACTTTGCGAATAGAAGAGACGGAAGAAGTTGTGTTGGATGCCATTTTGGACTGGCTGATTGAATGATTGATTGTACGTTGCTCGATTGATTGAGAGGAATAAGGTTGTGAAAATGTATTTGATGATAATCTGTTATAAGACGAACATGTATAGTATTTATATTGTATTTGGATTGTATATACTTCGATGGAACAAAAGAAAAGGAAACATGCTGCTGCGGATTCCCTTCCCTTTGAACCTTCTCATTCCCCTTCCCCAAAGCTCAGATAGCACGCAGGTGAGCTACGTAAAGTGCTAAATTAAGCGTGCTAAGGGACTTATAAGGGACTGATAAGCACTTGGAGATGGCATGTGATAAGATAATTCGTTGATAAGCCCCTGTAGATTAGTCCATGTGCCCCTGAGAATGTTTCACCATCACTGAGTTGTACACAAAGAAAGATCATGTACCACCTGCACCAGTACGAGTACTCGGCCAAGCGATGAACTCAACCATCTCAATGAATGCAATTCTTCTATCTGTACGGAATATACATTTCAACATATCATTCTGGAGATATTAGTCTTTGTACTTGAGATGTGATCTCGATTTAATCATCAGAACCATCATGCTATTTCTTTACCTACGTTGATCATCTCAAATCACACATAAATATAACACAATTCTCCATTCAGCCCTCCTAGTGTGTTCATCAAATATTTTAACGGCACAGGGCCCGCATTATATCCAATATCTTGTAGATCCTCCAAGGTGGTGTTTCTACTAGGAGGGACGTTACTCAAAGTGATCGTTCCGGAGACGGCATTCTGTCTCTGTGCCAAATCCTGAAGTTGCCATATCCACCAGACTCTATCTATCATACCGTGATGGAGATAGAAAGCTGGGTCACCTGGAGATGTGAAGAAGTCCTACATGTATTATTGTGAGTACTTTGGATCTTCAGGGATGGGTCTAGAGTGGAAATCTACTTACACCACCCGGATCACCACCCACTGTGAAATGTCCTCCAGTATGAACGCCCCATTCTCCTATACTGAACAAGCCTTGCATGACGGTCTGGAACCAATATACATCTGCATTTGAAGGTTTTGTTATAAGATCGTAAGTGTAGTTGGTTTTCGTAACAGCAGCACTATGAACGTTGACATCACGGCGTAAGCATCGTGGATTGTAACCGAAGCCGTCGGCTTGAGGGTTCACTGGCGTGCCGGATATTGTTCCAAAGACCGGGCCAAGGTGAACAGTCATGCTAGAAGAATATTTAGCATGTTGATATCATAATATGACCAAAGAACTGTACTTCTTGAACGGGCCTGTGGTAACACATCCACCACCGACACCTGGCGGGATAATGTCGAATGGCGCCGGCGCGAGATTAATAGGAACACCAGTATAGTTGTAATACAAGCCATTGCCGCTCATGCTAGTGGGACTCCCGTCGAAGAGTGGGGAGTGTATCGGGTCATCGGCGTATCTGCCCCAGTTCCAATACTGAAGTTCGTCAGTGATAGGCTGTGGGAAAGTTTGAAGCATAGGGCCGAAAATGGTTGACGTGCGAAATACCATATGCGGGTGATGGAAGAAAGAGGAATTAAAGACTCACGGGTTGATATCCTTTGTATCCGCATTCTTTGCGGAGTGCTTTCTCGTACGTATGAACATAATATCTGTGCCAGCCCAGAAAATTGCCCTATATCATTAGTTCGGGTTACAGGATACTCAGATATTGCATGTACCTACTGTAGCATGAATGGTAAAGCTCTGATTCATATGCGTAGCAACGAAGTCATCAAAACGACTTCGAACACCCGGAACAACTTCAGAAGGCGTGATTGGCTTTTTGGACTGTAAACAAAGAACAGCATTTGTGTATGCAATTCTATCCGCTCCTGAGAGATCGCTCCTGCAAGAGATTAGATCTGGGGGCAACGGGACATCATTGTCACCTTACCATTCACGACGCTTTATGGCATTCTTGATCGTGCAAGTGTTGTGCGGATAATTTATAGCTTGATATGCCGCTAGTTTCGCAAGACCTTTTGCTGCTAGTTTATCTACTGCATCGGGGGCATATGGCGGATCCGAAGCTGCTTCAGCGACTTCAACATATGACTGAAGAATAATAAAGGTTGAAAGAACTCCTAGAAAAAGAAAACGCATAGTGAAAAAGAATAAGCCTAGCGGGCTTGATAGCAAGAGTGATTCCAAGTGCCATTGAGCACTATTAGTACTTCACGTATTTTCATTCTCCTTTTTCGTCTGACACGGCTATAAGTGCAATTACCTCGAAACTCTCCGGCCAGTAGCCGATTCCTCGGCTTCCAGACTCAAGAATGGGATGCTTTCGGACAGTTCGAAGCTTTAGACACTCTTGGCAAAGCGAGTGAAAACATTATATGGTGGTTTGACATAAGCAAATGTATTTATGCAGATACAAGCATCTGAAGTCTGATGAGTGCTATCGAATGATACTCGTTGAGGCGTAATATTCCCCCTCAATATCCCCTGAATTCATTGGCGAAAGCTAAGCACTTGCATTGCTTACTCCATACAGCAGTATTTTACAACTAGAAGCCGACACACACCCACAACCTTATTTCACCGCAATCAATGGCCTTTTATTTGACAATCTTATCCTTGGAGTATGATTATCGAGTGAAGAATATGAAGCCCGCCTTCAGATGAGTGAGCCTCGCTGTGCGATTGTCTTTCTTGGCAAAGTTCTTTCTTCAGATAAATTAAGTAGTATCTTGGATATTTATATCGCCAGAGTAAGTTGTGGTGGACTTGAAATGTCTCAGTGTCTACATCGCAGGAGTGCCACGCATCTAAGTCATCACACTACTTACCCGGCAGTTTTCCCACATATAAGCACAGTCAGACTTTAGTTTAGACGGTTGATAGTGGCGCAGAAATTGAGAGTTCTGCAGAATACCTATCCCCGCATTATCAACATCTAATCACCTCTCGGGAGAGTCCATAGCTGGGCTAAGTCAATATCAAATTCTTAATTGTGTATCAGAAGTGCCAGGCGGCATCTAATTTGCAGGAACTTAAAAATATATTTTGCATGAATTATACACTTGCAATGAGCGGTGTGTCGTACAGGTAAGTTTCTCTCTCACCCAATCAATCTAAATGTACAACAGAAGAAGAATTTCTGTCACACAGAAGAGATAATGAGAAGACCTGCATTTTGATTGCATGGCGTCAAGCCACAGACGACAAGTACCTAGTAATCTTAGTAAGCCTTAAACTGTGTCACGTGAATTGCTAAACTTTTCTTCTACCAAATATGAATGCTTGTTCTTGCAGGCGGTGGGGATTATTTGATATTGGCTAACAGCTTCCGGCTTTATCACAACATCTTTATCATAAGGCAATATCTAAGAGGCCAGGGCATTTAGCTTGCTTATTCCACCATGGCCTTTCTCGTGGGGTCTCGATCATTGGGTCTCCATGTGCAAAAATCGACATTACGACCAGCTACACAAACTTTAGTATGCCAAACCTTGTCCACCCACGGTTCCAAGAAAGCTAACATCTAACCACCTGTAGTTTCGTCAAATTCCTCTAAGCTGCACACACACTCGAGATTTTCATTCTTCATTCTTCAGCTCCGTTAATCCAAATTCGGTGGTTCGCAAATCGCCTCTACTGAAGGCTATCTCATCAAGTGGCTCTCGCCCTTTTTTCTCATCAACTCCATTAGCACGTGGTTCCAAGTGGGCACAACGGGAGCAACATGCCCAAATCAAACATCAAAATGAACATACACAGCATACTCAAAATGAACACCAACCCATCGATCCCAATCCGACAATCAGACACCGCAAACCCCGCTCTAGCTACCCACTTGCGATTGTCATTGCCGTAGGATGTACCTTAGTAACTCTCAGCTACAATCGTTCTCCATTCGTTGACTTTCCCCTCCCCAATTTTATTCCCAAACTCACACCAGAATATTTCGATAGGAATTTCGTCCTTTCTCAGCAGAATATTGACGAGGGACGAGTCCATACACTCATCACCCACAGCTTCATGCACCAGACATTTTACCATCTCTTTGCGAACATGTATTGTATGCTAGCCATGGCTCCTTTAGTCAACCCTCTCACCTTCGTAACCATCTGGGCTGGCGCTGGTGTCACATGTTCCCTTGCCTCTCTATACATATGGAAGCACGGTCTTCCATTCAACCAGAAAAAAAGCTCTATAAATGCTATAGATCGGGGTTGCGGTGCGTCTGGCAGTTTATCAGGCCTAATTACCATGTTGGCGGTAAAACATCCCAACGTGTCTTGGCAATTCATGTTCGTACCCATAGGGATCCCGGCATGGTTTTTGGTAGGAGGAGGAGCTGTCTATAGTATTCTGGCCCTTAATAACGGGTGGCAACCGGGAGTCGGCCATGCGGGACATCTTGGGGGTTCGGCATTTGGTGTCTTGGCTGGTGTTGTTAGTAGAAGATTTGGCTTGAGGGGATTTTGATGCGGTCTTTATGGAGAAAGCGATGGCTCTGAACAGGGTTTATCCTATACGGATCTGTTCTTGTCCCATTAATATAGTAGACTGCATGTGAGCTTTCATTGATTTGAACATTTCAATCGAATGCGAGACCTGGAAGCTTTTCATCGTCAAACTATTCTCCAAATGAACGAAAAGCCCGTTTAGGTGTACAAGAAGTGGAATGAAGCATGAGACCGCTATATTCGTATGCTGAATTACGAGCACCAGAACTAGGTGAAAAGGGAAGATCGATTGAAAAGAGTCACTTGATGCTCTGGTCCTCGACTTCATTCGCAACACCGGTATCGCAACTATTGCTGCCACCACCACCCACAATACATAATATATACCCTCACATTTGAATTAAAAATTGTACACTCAAGCTTCTTCATCCGATTGAGATGAACCATTAAATTTTTATTTTCTTACTATTATTGACATATTCTTCCCATTTAACTCCGTGTCTAGCCATCTAGCATAACTCCAATTCTGGAACCAATCTTAGTTGTTTTAAGATTCTTATTCATTATGTCGTTTCCTCGCCTCTTGAATGCATTAAATCAAGACTGCTTATTCTTTATTCTCCACTGTACCTCCGATAACTCTCCCCTTGACCTTATCCTTTTCTGTATCAAGCTTGGCATTCTTAATCACCAAAGACAAAACCACAATCGGTGCACTCACACAGAGCGCCACGATGAGCAATTTTTGCATAGTCTCTTGATACGCCCTGTTGATTGCAATTCTCTCAGGTGTTCCCATAGGATACGCGAGAGCGTTGGTAATACTATTGTAAACGGCCTTGCTATCGATAGTGGAGGAGTATTTGGCCAATTTCTTGGGAATATCGTGACCCCAGATAACGCCAGCAATGGCACTTCCAACAGCACCACCCATCTCCACACAAGTCAAGTAAACGGCTGTTGCGACAGCGACGTTTTGATGACTAGGAACGGAAGCTTGGACAGCGAGTTGAGCCGGGACGTTAAGCATTCCTCCGCCGATACCAACAGCAATTTGCGTGCCGATGATCTGTGCAATAGATGAATTTTCCCTGCGGTAATGAAACATGAGTCCGATGCCCATCAGGTAGATGAGCGCTCCAGCTGTAATGTATGGTTTGTAGTATTTGGTATACTTGATGAAGAAAGATATAATGACAGACGAAATAGTTGCAGTGAAAGAAAATACCTGTGTTACGTGGCCGGCAGCGGGGATAGAAAGATCTTGGACGACAAGAAGATATGAGTAGAAGTATGGTTGAACCGAGAGGAAGAATGCCACTTGGAAATATTAATACGAGAGCTGGGTAACGGACCAGAGTGAGACTTACTGAAGTAGAAGAATCCGATGCCACATCCTGCGCAGAATGTACGGGATTTCAAGAGACTTAAGGGAATCAGTGGATGCGGTGCAAGCTTTTTGACAGATTCACAAACAGGAAAGCTGATAAGGCAAATAACCCCTAGAACGATCATTGCGATGATATCTGGGCTAGCCCATCCATTCGAGGCCTTAGAAGCAATGGTGAGCGGAATCAGAATAAGCGAAAACGCCGCACTCAACAGAATCATGCCTCCAATATCCAAGTCGTTCCAGAGAGTGGTTATGGTTGCAATCGGACCCAATTTCTTTGAAGGCGACGGAGCAGTGAGGCCAGCCTTCTTTGCTTTTCTATTGTTGAGGAACAAAGACAATGCCAATGGTAAGAATACGACTGGCAAGATTATACACCATATTCCATAACCCCATCTCCATGTTGTAGTTTTAAGAATCTTGTCTCCAATTGGTGCTCCAATCCAAACAGTGATCAAGAATGGGATCTGCGGCAAACTAGACCATAAAGCACGATTGAGGAGATTAGTCGTATCAGCAATGAAAACTTGCTGGAGAATTTGAAGACCGGTGGAGCCAGCTGCGTAAAATATCTGGGCTGCGGCATAAGTTTGTACGTCGCTGGATATGGCCATTGTAGCGCCGCCGATTATGGCGAGGACGATCGAAATGGTGAAGGCTTCGAGTCGACCAAATACATCAGCGGTTTTGGCCATGGGCGCTTTAATAACAGCTATCTTGAATCAATACATACACACAAAATATCAGCAGTTACGAATTTCACTTACCCATGACGACGCTTTGAACCACCAATACTGTTGAAATCAAAGAGTGGTTGTTGAATGAGCTTGTCGCAAAAATAGAAAGTGACATGATCACTTGTGATTCGAGTGAAGTGGTGAAGGAGATGAGGAATATACTGCAATTCTTCTTAGAACACTGGAGATCCACCAATATCATCTCATGAAACGTACCCGATGTATGCTATTATCAAAGACCATGTCGTCCAGGTCATTGACACGGCCTCGATATTCTGTACACCAGCTTGAGTGACATTTCCAATGTCATTACTGACAGTTTCGACGTCTTTTTCATCAGGACCTGGGGAATTCGCTCCTGCTCGAGCTTCAGAGTCGATTACCGAATTCTGGGCCTTGGGTATGTCTGTAGAAGACTCCTCGGAGTCGACAGTAGTTTTCTGCACCATGCTGATAGATTTTGATGAATTTTTGAGGTTGTGATGGCAACGCGACGTAAATCGCGAATCATATTAGAAGGAGTAGCAAACCTAAGACTGAAGATTATCCTCCAAATGTGAACTACACATCTGCCAACCATGATAACGTCATGGTTGAAGCTCTGGGGTGCTTCATTAGTGGCCACGCCGTTGCGAACCTTAATCGGCACTTGCAGCTTAGAGCCTCTCTATCAAACTCAATTATGGATGAACAAATCTTCGAATAACCTTTTAAAGGAAAACTTTGAGCGGGGTACGATAAAAAATCTAAGCAGAGAGGTAGATCATGATAAATGTGTATAATTCGCCTCCACTTTCTATGTCGCGCGTCCGCTACTAGAAACTATAGGAACAACTTACATTGAATTATGCCAATTTCTACTCGTAAAGACTTTCCCAATACGATCACCGATGAAAGCTTGAATCCTCAATATTCTTGAGCGGGCCATCGCGGCTTACAAATCCTTTCAATCGGTAGAGAAATCATACTCATTCCCAAGATTCGAATCATCAGAAATAAGACTTGCTCTTACTTCGACAGGTTGATGTTCATTCCTCATAGACAACCTTTCTCGACTACGAGCTGGCTTAGAACGAAGAGGATTGTTTGAGTGGTAGCATTTGGTACTGAAGAAAAAGAGTTTTGACATATTAAGCTTTGGATGGGAGAGAAATTTAGTAACACGAGTGACACGAGTAGTCAGTCGTATTTGCGTGAACCGGTTGTTATAGACAATGAGTTTGAAGTAAAGGGTAATTATCGGTCATAAAATTCCAGATGGGGTTTGGAGTACGATAACTGAGACTTGCAAATCTCTGCAAACATGAATTGAACCACAAATCCATACGGGTGTACGAGTAAAGCTTTCGAGGTTGGCTTGTCAGTTCGAGGTATGCAAGTTCGAGGTTATCGTAAAGTGCCCCTTTAGCTCATTATGGACTGTGGTTTTCGATAATGCGTGGGACATTTGTAACTTCCTCATTCGTAGTTCCATGGTCGTCTTGATAGGTAGATATCGCTATTTATCTCGAGAGGTCTTGTTTTGCATCAGTTGGTGGCTGAAATCCTACCGGGTAAGTTTTGATATTGTGAGGTTGAAGTGAGGTTTAGATGTTCTGCTATCCGGCCGCAACGCGATAACCATA
Source organism: Botrytis byssoidea (assembly GCF_014898295.1). Classification (NCBI taxonomy): domain Eukaryota; kingdom Fungi; phylum Ascomycota; class Leotiomycetes; order Helotiales; family Sclerotiniaceae; genus Botrytis; species Botrytis byssoidea. The sequence continues at coordinate 288,401 of NW_024065875.1, read as the reverse complement.
ATGTGGCAACTGTACCGGAACGTACCCACTCGCCCGCACTCACAGGTTCACGAATCACAACGCGTTCTTGTCATCCAATACAGTCAGATTCGGGCATGTCCGAGCTATCAACCTGATAAGGCATCCTAGAGACTGATCACTGCCAGCCAGCCAGCCAGCCAGCCAGCCAAGATAACCCGTACAGGAAGTTGATCGTGTGTTTTTGTCACTTGTGCCGTGTTATACCCCATACAACCGACACCCCGATGATTGTCCATCTTGGTCTAACTGGGTTAAGTGTATCGTCCGATAAGTTTTTGACCGTTGATAACAAGCGTCCATTCGAAATCCGTCCAAAGCAATCGATTATCGATACCTAGGTCCACGGTATGCGAGCCAGTCCGTGTCCACCAACACGATCCAGACCAGTAAAATTTGCCGGGTAGTTGATAACTTTCACCCACAAGCAGTGAAGCTATCAGGCTATCAAGGCTATCAAGGCTATTATCTATCAGACTATCAGAAGAACAGAAGAACAGGGTAAGTGGGACATGAAAAAAAAAATGTCAGTGTATTGATTGGTAGTCGTTCTGTCGTAGTGTCTATCAAAGTGGAGTTTCTCTTTTCTTTCCTCAATCATAAACCGTCAAGCTCTTCTCTCCTCTTCCTCCCCCTTTCCTTTCCTTCCCTTCTCTCTCTCTCTCTCTCCCAAAAGAGAGCGCAATTACTCGGAGCATGATACCTATCTTCTCTTGACATTTGTTTCTTGTGAAGATTATCAACTCTTGCTTTGCGTGGTTGTAATTGTCACTTGTTGATACAAGTACCCGTTCTTCCTCGCAAGAAAAAAGTACTTGTGTGTGTGTCAATTGAAAATTTATCCGAGATGTCCCCCGCTATGAACGTCGCGACTCTCAAAGCTCAATCGGCGGAAAAGGTTGGAGCTTTCAAGAATGCTTTCACCAGTCGACAGAATTTCATGGACTATGTGACAGTTCAAGATACTGCTCTCGATCGCCATTCGGGCTCGAATAAGGTCTGGTCCAATGAAGATCTGTAAGTTCCAATATCAATTGTTGCTCAATGGGACTTTTGTCGATGGATTGGCCCACGGCGAACAATTCAGCTACTAAATTCGTTCCTGTAGTGATCCAACACCTCCTGAAAAACGGACATGGCGTTGGTGGAACTTCGTTACCTTCTACCTGGGACTCTCCTTTGGCAATTGGACTTTGGGCTCGACCATGGTAGGAATTGGCCTTAATTGGTGGCAAGCCATCATCGTTATATTCGTCTCTCAATTGATCAGTTCGGTCGCCATGTACTTCAACAGTCGATGCGCCTCGGTTTATCATATTGGATACCCTGTCGTAGCCAGGAGTGTTTTTGGAATGTATGGTTCATACTACTTCGTTGGAGCTCGCGCTGCCTTGGCTATTATCTGGTATGGTGTACAATGTAAGTGATCCATTTTATGAATCTCTGACGCATTGAAACATTCTGCGTCTTCTTGCAAAGATTGAGCGATCGAAACTACATTCCATCCAGCGAGCGGTTCTTTCTTGGTGACATTTTGCTAATGCGCCGACAAAAACAGTGTTCTCTGGTGCGAGTTTCATGAGCAATATCTTGCGATGCATTTTCGGACACAACTTCACTAATATACCAAATCACATTCCTGAATCGATTGGTATTACATCTGCCAGTATGCTTGCCTTCTTCCTGTTCTGGCTAGTTCACTTCCCATTCTGCGCCTTTCGACCATATCAATTGCGAGCCTTCTTTTGGTTCAAATCAATTGTTGTTTTGCCAGCCGTATTTGGACTTTTCATTTTCTGTATGGCCAATACAAAGGGAAAAGTCGGATCAGTATACAAAAGCACACTTGGGGAAGGGGCTGCCTATGGATGGTTTATCATGTATGGCATCAACAGTGGCATGGGTAACACTGCAACTTGTAAGTTGAAATTCACTTTGCTCCCTGGATTGAATTGTCGCCTTGCGACGCATTTGCCCAATTCTTCCAAAAGTGATTCTAGGGTCTAAGCACTCAATGTGCAAAGAAAAGCTGCTAACTCGTCACTCATGTAGTGATCACAAATCAACCAGATATTGCGAGATGGAGTGCGACGAGATCGGGCGCACAATGGTCGCAACTTCTTACTCAACCTCTATCCGTTACGCTGTCCGCCACATTTGGAATCTTGGCCACGGCTGCGATCAACAACAATTGGGGCTTGGATCTATGGAATCCTTGGGATTTGCTAAGCGCCATTTTGGATAGATATTGGTCGGGCAGCACACGTTTTGCTGTCTTTCTCTTGGCATTCTGCTGGATGGTATCCATTCTTGGTACAAACATTGCAGCGAACATGATTCCATTCGGTGCTGATAGTACCATGTTGTTTCCTCGATTTCTCACAATTCCCCGCGGGCAATATGTTGTGGAATTCTTGGCTTTTGCCATCTGTCCATGGAAGATTCTCGCTTCTGCGTCGGTTTTTACCACATTCCTTTCGGGTTATGGTATATTCATGGCAAGCGTGGTTGCAATAATGGTCTGCGATTGTAAGTTCTTTTACCCGCAACACATATCCCATACGGATAACTCCCGAGCTGGCAAACTTCAAGATAGTTGGAAGCAGTTCATTTCATTTCGTAATATTAATGCTGACTTTTTTCTAAGACTATGCACTCACTAAGGGCAATGTTTTCATTGGGCATCTCTACAATGGTACAAAATCAAACAAGCATTACTATTATTTCCATGGCTGGAATGTGCAAGCGATTATTGCATATATTTGTGGTGTTGCGCTCCCTTTTCCAGGATTTGTTGGAACTCTAGGCGCATCTGTATCCCAAAGTGCTACGAATCTTGGACGTCTCGGATGGTTGTTATCCTTTACTGTCAGTTTCGTTGTGTACTTTGCTCTTTGCAAGGTATGGCCGACTCAGAACCAGAAATTAATCAAGGAAATGGGTCTTGGATGGGAATCACAATACGGTGATGTTGTAATTGCTGAAGATGGTACACAAATTGCAATCAATGCAGACGCGGTTACAGCAATCAGTGATGATTCTGAATCTGTCAATAGAACTACAGTGGCGTACCGGGGAGAAAAGGAATCTTGAGGGTCAAGACTGGGGTAGCTTTACGATAATGAACAAGATATTAGTAGTAGTATATATAATAAATACTGAACAAATCAAATACTTTTGAAATCAGCTTGGTCCTAGTAAGATAATTTCTTGAGCTATGTACAGCACAGTAGCTATAACCATCTAAACGACGTTGCCGGAGATGGAGAAATCAATTGTTCCCATAACGTAGTTTAACACCGAGTGGCCCATATCACCAAATGGCCCACTTTCACCTCAATTTACATCTTTCTCTTTCAACACATGTTTTATCAATAACTCATAATAAATTCGAATAATCAAAAAGCTTATATACTCTTTATTATTAAAACTATTTATAAAAATAAAAAATTAAATATTCGAAAAGCTGTTATATTCTATAATATTTTTTATATAATTTTTTGATATAAAATAAAAGATTTATTTTTTTATATAGAAATTCGAATTAATAGTTATAAGATTATAGAATTAAAAAAAAAAATTATTTAATATATATTTAATATAAATTCAAAAGGATTTCTATCTAAATTGAAAAATATAAAAAATATAGCAAATTATATTTTTGAATTAAGAAATACAAAATATATTAAAAAGCTCTAAATACATCAATTTATAAAGTATTGAATTGAATTAAAGATATATTTTAATTATATTTATAACTTTCAAAAAACTTTTTATAAAGATTTTAAATTTATTAAAAAATAATTTTAATTAATTATAAATATATAAACAAAATATAGTATTTTAGATAGCAATTTCTATAATTTTGATGAAATAGGCTTTATAATAAGGATTATATATATAATAATAATTATTACTAGTATTGAGAGATATAGCAGAAATAAATTAATATAATCAAACAATTGAGAATAGGCTATAATAATAATATATAGAAATATAAAGAATAAAACTATTCCCTTATTTCTAATAATTTAAGAATAGGTTTATCTTTTCAATTGATATATCGAAATCGGTTTTTTTATGGAATAGACTATTAAACCTATATCTAATAAATAAATAAATAATAAAACAGATTTAGAATAATTGAAATATTTTGATAAATATATTAAGAATTAAAGAAAGAGCAAATATTGAATATTAATATTAAATAGATATAAAAGTTATAAATCAATAGTTTTTTAAGTATACTATAAAGAGAATAATATTATATATTTAAATTTATTATTATATTTAAGTTATTTAATTTAACTACTTGATATTAATTATTTTAATAATCTGAAACATTTATATAATACTTAAATTAATAAATTTATTAAGGTACATATCAATTATATTTCGAAAATTGAATTCTTTATAGTTTTTAAAGCTATATATCAAAAATCAATTATTTCTTAAAATATAAAAATAGGATTTCGAAAAACAAATTTAATTCTATTTAATTTTAAAACTATATTCTCAAAATTAGATATTCGAATTTGTATATTTATCCCCCCCTTTTTTCAATTTAAATCAATAAATCTTTCAAATTCTTTATAATCCAACTAAAACTTTTTTTTAATTAATATTAATTAAATTTCGAATAATTTGTTATTAATTAAGCTTTTTTATATTTATATTCGAAATTATATTAATTTTAATTAAAAATATAAAAAGATTAGCTTATAAGAATATATTTTTAAATATAGAGAATTATATACTTTAAATAGCAAATAAAATATTAAGTAAATATTGATATATAAAAAAAATTCAATTATATTAAGAAAAAATGTTTATTGAATAAAAAACTTTTAATATATTATTTTAATAAAAAATTAATATTTAAATTTAATATAATAAATATCAAAAAGAAAAGAATTCTAATAAAGAAATATCTTTTAATTAATATTATAATAAATATAAAAAGATAGAATATAATATAAAAATCTATCAAAATAATATAATAGATCCTAGATTATTAGATTTTTAATAATTTTAATTAATTAATTTAATTATTATTGAATAATATGAGTTTGAAAGTGTAAATTGAGATGAAAGTGGGCCACTCGGTGATATGGGCCACTCGGTGTTAAACTACGTTATCAGTAAATTGTAAAAGTACCTGACACTTAATATGCCGGTAGACAAGTGCTGCAGGGTAGTGTAGTCTATACTGCAATAGGATTAGTGCTTATCAGCATAGATACATCTTTAATCTCGTATACCCGAATACAATTCAATACAATACAATCACTTCAATCACTTGCAACACTTGCATCACGACGGCTATGATAACCACAAGTTTCCACCATAATTCACTACAGTATACTACACACGAAATTCAGTGATTTTAATTACGGCTCAAAGTCTTTTAGGGCTAGATTGGCTTAACCTTAGTGGGCTGAGTCCACCACATACTATATCACTAGCTAGACTTTTAGCGAAAAGCGCACACAAAGTTGCCACCATCCATTGTCCATCAGTAGAGCATCCATGCTCTTTGATCCATTTGATCCATTTATCTTAAATCTTTAATCCTTTCACCGTTCATCGTTAATCCTTCATCATACTCTAAAAACGTTCATTCATTCTAGTATATGAAATCGCTTAGCACTGAGTAAAAGAACTATCTGAAACTCAACCCGCCAACAGCTTTCCTTGCCAACCCTTCTTTTCAAACCTCGTCAAGATGGATTCACCATGGAGACCAGACTTATACAAGCCATCCTCAGCTTGTGAAATTGCTCCTCATCAAATTTTGGAGGCCGAGGTTCGTATCAGAATTCTCTTTTCCCTGTAGCCCTGGGTAAGTTACTCGAAGTTTTCACTGATCAAATTCTTCTCTTCCTAGGCCTTGGAGTCCGAAATCAAAGACTTTGCTCAATTCACAAAGGATATTACAGAAACCCCGTACGACCCGGAAAATTGGCTCAATCGGGGTAATTGCCTCCGCCGATTAGGGTACCCGGAACTTGCTCTTGGCGACGTTCAAAAGGCCAGGCTTCTAGTCGAAGCAGCCTTAGAGAATGATTCTACCTTAGGTACTGATGCTTACAAAGCATATAGTCAGAAGATATGGCAGCTCCATCAAACTCACCCAGCATGGATGCCCAGGAAAGCACAGGTTGCTACGCCAGAATCTCTTCGAGCTTTAGTTACAGTCCTACTAAAAAGACTGGAACTTCAGATTTGGTCAGAGTTAATGGAAGGATTAATGGCTTCCAATTGCTGCTCAGACTACCTTGAGGTAAGTAAAGATGCGGTGGCCAAGTTTCCAGATGATCAGGTTTTCCCTTCGGAAGTAACAAATGCGGAATCATGGTTCGAGCAACGTCAAAATATCCTTCAAGGATATGTTGGCAATGAAGAAATGACAGCCGAGGCCATGAAGACTACTCTTTACAACGGAGGCGTCTACCCAACAGCATATCCATGGATGACCGAAGATGTTGTCGCAAGATCCGACGAAGTAATAGAAAAGGTGGCGGCCGAATTTACCTCTGCATCATCCAATTGCGTAGTCTCAAAGAGCACAATTAGACTGGCAATTTCGCTTGAAGAAATATCAGAGATAGATGTGCTTGGCGTAGTGGCAACAAGAGATATCATGGCAAAAGAATCAGTTCTTGTTGACCCTACGCTTGCTGCTGTGGTTGACAGTGTCGACCGCTGCCCAGCTTGTTGTGGGCCACTCTTGAATAAAATCGAAAATTCATGTTGTAAAACTTTGTATTGTAGCTCTTCCTGCTCTCAAACTGCACTGGATAATTATCATACCATCCTTTGTGGTAAAGATCTAGATTTCTCGCTCCGGACCGAGTCAGAATCTTTGTCAAACCCCACAGAATCGTCTATAGGATCCAACTTATTTCTCCGCGTTCTCGCCCTTTCTTTGAAAGAGAATGCCGCCAATCCCCTGAAAACCTCTCTCATATCACGTCTCACACCCGCGTACAATCCAAATAACCCTCAACTCATTGCGTTAAATTTCAAGGATCACATCATAACCCCGATTCGCATTCTTCGTGGGCTTGGTATCGACGTATTCGCGAACAGCGCATATGATACATGGGTTCTGCACACTATCTACTGTCGTTTACAGAACAATAAACATGGGCAAACCTTCGATGATATTTGCGGAACCGCCGTGAATCCTTTGTATTCGATGTTCAATCACAGCTGCGATCCCAACATTGATTGGAGACACGACGATGAAAATAGCACAGTTACCATGTTTGCTGAGAGAGATATCAGGAAAGGAGAGGAGATGTTCATTTCGTATATCGGGAGAGGCAAGGGTCTTAAGGAAAGACAAGGGAAACTTATGCCTTGGTTTGGCATGGATTGTGCATGTCACAAGTGTGATGAGGAGAAATTAGAGGCGATGGCGGCAGGTATCACTATCTGAGCCGGGAATTTTTAGCAGCGAGACCGTTTTTAGATAGACGCCAGATCAACTTCCTGGCTCAATGTTGCTCATCAAAAATTACCCATTGCTTATTGTTCTTTTTTTTTTGCTCTGCCCGTTGGAATCGGTATTGACAAGCCTAGGAAGTGATCCTCTATTATTTAAGCTTCTTGCAGACCTTTGTCTATGCACGTTTGGCACAATAGCATAAGTGTTATGTCTGACATGTATCTAATAAGCCTCGACAACTTTACGTCACACGAGATCCCTTTGAAATGAAGTCATATCATACTCCTTATTCCTGGGTGAGAAACTCTGTCAAATTTATGGATCTTGATCAGTGTAGGCAATAGTATACTACAGTGAAACTGTGGCGCGTATTAGTATATTGATATTGCAGTTAGTATATATAGAAAGGAGGCTATATCACTTTTGTATATATTTATATATCTAGAGAATACTAGCAATATACTGAAATACTGGAATCCAATATAAAGTATACATTCCTATTCAAATTAGATAATAAAATTCCATTCCTTATTTCAAATTGAATAGGAATCTTTTATTTCTAATCTAATTTGAATAGGAATATATATTTTATATTGGATTCCAGTATTTCAGTATATTATTAATAGTATCAAATAACTAAAAGATATTGAATACTTTCAGTAATATTGAATTCTATACTACATACATACATATTTCGAAAAAACTCGATACGCACTACTAAACTAACCCGTATACGAAATACGGGAAATACTATTGCCTACACTGATCTTGATCCACTTTAACGATCATATGCCAAAAATTTATTATATAACAGGAAAATTGTGACATAAAGTTATCGAGCTCACATAGAAGATCTACATGATATATCGTAGACTTGAATCTGCTGACATTGAGAAAGATTAATCATACGCATGCATATAGTCGTGTCAGCGATAAGTAATAATACCAATGACATTTGACATGTACCACTAAAGCCTCTTAATTTTGCGTAAAGAAAGTGGAAGCCGTCTGTGTCCTCCCTGTTTTTCAATATAAAGATGGTGTGTTATTCGTCGCCTTGTTCAGCCAACTAAAGCTTTCTCCTCCAATGATATCTTAAGGTTTCTTGCTTATCTGTAAAATTGTGGATTTTGTTGATTGATCTCCAATGATGCATCGTATTTCCTTGCATTGGCACCTGTCATCATTCTGCAGTATTCAATATCATCGCTGATTATGTTTACGACATCCCAATGCAGCACCCGTTACGTTGTGTTAAGCAGGTTTCTAAACTTCCGCGAGCTCGGCAGCTGCATCGCACTTCAATAGGAACTTGTGCCACCCATAAATCATCTCTATTATCTCGAGAAAATGAGATATGTTGCTTCAATTGCTCAATGATCATTCAAATGCTGTACCTTCAACATGATGGCCATTACTTATCTAGAAATTATACTTCTTCTATTCTTGTCCCTGTGGACCATCTATGGCGCTATTCATCGTCTATACTTAAGTCCCATTGCCAAGTTTCCTGGTCCAAAGCTTGCAGCTTTGACATCGTGGTATGAGATCTACTTCAATATCGTGCGTGATGGACAATGGCTTTGGGAAATCAAACGAATGCACGAAAAGTATGGTACGTTTGATTCCCTCCTCGACGTTTCATTGTAACTAAAAACTATAGGTCCTATCGTGCGCATTAATCCCTATGAATTGCACATTAATGATGTGAATTATTATGATGAATTATACGCGGGCAATACGAGAAAACGTGAAAAGTAGGTCATGGACAAAATTTATCTTAAGTTGGGAAGTTTGGGTGATCCGGTATTTTTATATGAAGTCCTCGAGTCGAACCATTTCGATTCATGCCATATCCTAAAAGTCATTGAATTGCCGGTTTCATACTACTCCTTGCTCGCATATTCTTAAAGCACCAAGAACGGCGGGAATGACAAGGTCGATTGATGTGTTTAGACTAGGTCTACACTTGTACTTTTGCTTTTCACCTCAAAGAATCACTAGATTGTGTAGGATTTTCGGACTAATAAACAATGGCAGATATCCATGGTTTGTTAGTGCTGGCGGTTCTCCAGGAAGTTCTTTTGAAACCATAGGACATGACCTCCATCGTCTCCGAAGAAACGCCGTCAACCCCTTCTTCTCCAAGCGGTCTATCATGGCTATGGAGCCGCTTATCAAATCAAAAATCTCTCTACTGTCTGATGTATTTCAGTCTCATTTCGCGCAAGCAACCCCCATTAGTCTTCGGGTAGTATTCTCATCGCTTACTTTGGATGTGATTTCCGATTATTGTTACGGGGAAGCTTTCGGCGCTTTGACTGATGAGAATTTGGCTGAAATATGGAGTACCACACTTTCTCAAGTCATGTCTATAACGACTATTGTTATGCATTTCCCTATAGTGTACACAATTCTATCGTGGCTACCTAGTAGCCTAGCTGGGCCTGTGCTGGGACATCACAGAGTCAGTCGCAAGAATCCGTGTTTATGTTCACAAATTAGCATCTGACTATACATACTAGAATTCAAGAAAACAAGTGGCACGTATTTTAAATCATGAAGATGTTGGGGGTCGTCAAGACACAATATTCCACGAACTTCGCGATAGCAGCCTTCTTCCTCCCGAAGAAAAGACACTCAGGCGACTCGCTGACGATGGAAATATCATGGTTGGAGCTGGAGGCGAGACCACAGCCCAAACTTTAGCGGTATTGCTTTATCATCTCCTGAATAATCCAAAAATGCTATCGAGGGTCAAGGATGAAATTGGCACCTTGGGTGAAGACATCACATGGGGGAGATTGGAAACCCTACCGTTCCTGGTGAACCAACTCGAGAAACTGAAATCTTAAATCGCTACTAACAAATCCTCTCACAGTCGGCGGCCGTAACCGAAGCATTACGTCTTTCAAGCGTGGTAACCTCGCGCCTTCCTAGAATCGCACCCAATGAAGACATGAAGTTTCAGAAATGGACAATCCCTGCTGGTGTGTGTATAGCCCTTTTCTATAGCCCCTTTGTATCGATTTTCATCGATATCTAAGTACCTGTTTACCATTCTCTCCCCCTTGACCCCATTTACCATTTTGACGAAATTTAGACACCAACAAGCATGTCTTACTATTTAATCCACTACTCCCCCGAGATTTTCCCCTCTCCTCATGAATTCAACCCGAGTCGCTGGCTTACGGAGTCAGTCTCAAAAGATTCGACTACTGGAGATGCAGTGCGCAAACATAGGCTGGACAAGTATTTTGTCCCTTTTTGCAAGGGGACCAGAATATGCCTTGGCATGAAGTATGAAATTCACCATGTTCCTACCTCTCTAGTGTTCTGACTAACAGAGTAATCTCAAAAACAGCCTAGCGTATGCAGAATTGTTTCTCACAACAGCGTATATACTCAAACGTTTTGATCTTGAGCTTTATGGAACTACGAAGAGAGATGTGGAAATTAAGAGAGATCATTTTGTTGCAGCGCCAGCGGCAGGAAGTAAAGGTATTAGGGTTATAGTCACGCATGATAATGGGGAGTAAGGAAGTGACGGGGTGCGATATCTTGAAGTAGGTGCTTATGCACGTTGAAGTCTTATCGAGATTTGGATTATACTTAGGAGCTTGTACCACCTGCCTTTCCGCTCGTTGTCTCAGGGTGAAGATCTTTTGTTCCATAAACTATGCGATTGTCTGCTACTGGAAGACCATCAAACGATTCCGAGGTCTCCAATAGTAACGTGTACAACGCCATGAGATTTGTTAAGAGAGGGCTCAAGAGAGACTTGGGTAGCCAAGTCGTAGAACGATGGTGCTTTGTAGGACGTGGAATAGATTATACTCATCAAAAGTTCAGCACCCATGCCTTCATTTGCTATATCTGGCTGAGATATCCTCAGAATCGCTGTATCAAGGAATCTCAAAGTAGTTGGATCTTGAGCCTAGTCTTCATTCGCAGTGTTGATACTTATAGTAGAATGTCGTTACGTTCAACGGAAACTGCTAAAATCTATAAAGGATAAGACGCTCTGCAACGCCCTGAGTGACAGATGGTGTGTCGATCTGGACTGTGGCACCACTAACAACTGGAGGAAGAGCTGGAACGGCCACCAAGTCTGAATACGGGATACGGAAATTCGCAGCAACGTCGGTGTAAATGGCTTCGGTGCATATGGCGGTAATGGCTTGTGTAGGAATAGCTAGAATTTGATTATATAAGACTAAATATGGACGATAGGTGGGAAATAATACATTGTCATAAGTACAATGACCCATTTGCGGAGCTGCTGAATTCCAGCTCACAGTATGCCACGAATATTATGGACGACCATGAATACCAGCTATCTGAAATTAGGATAATGAGTCATCTTTTGGGACTCGCTGTAAAGAAACAAGTGCTTGGATGTACAGAGGCCTGAGATATGTTAGTCATCAGGTCAAGAAGCGGCCGTTGACGTTGCTATATTCAAAACCATAGTATTCGGATCTTATGATGCAATTCTGCATTTCAAAGATCCTTTAAACAGACTAGAGTTTGGCAAGCCATTCAAATAGTCGAGTCATAGGTGAATTTTCAGATGTCAACTAGGAATTGCCATTCCATCTCCATCAATTGCTTCATGGTTCTGCGGTGATTGGTATTGACTTCCTTGATCAAAACCAAACCAAATGTAAAGATTTAAAAATACCAAGTTGGGACGTGATTTTGAAGGTCCGATATATCTCTTCACGTAGGTGTGGCTCCAGTGTGTGCATCGATGCTAATTTCAATAGCAATAGGATTGGATAACGCCCCGACGCTATCAACACGGGCGAGAAACGAGATGGTCAGGCAAAGTGATGCGCTTGTTCTGCCAAAACTCATTTTGAGGAAGACAGAGAGTCCAGGTAAGGGATTTCGTATGTGTGGTTTATAGGCAATAGAATATTGGAAATCACTGGCTAGAGGCAAATTAGAACCAAGAAGGACCCTGCCACGAAACAAGTTTGTTTAACAGTGAATTTTTTCACGATCAAGGAGCAGGTCAATGGACTGCATATATTATTGACTATGTAGATTAATTGTACGTAGACAAAATCTAACTACGAAGTGGAAGTGATATATACACTGTAGCTAAGCGCACATGCCACAACTTCCAACAGAATGGAATAAATTCAGCATGGAATAAAGAGCTGGACATGAGGGATAACGTCCTTGCATACAAAAGGATGCATAAAAGGCTACCTGAATATGTGCCATACAAATACAATGCTAGGTTTGTAACAATTTCTCTTCGTAAAAAGCCCTGTTGTGGTTGATCATCTGAGAAGCCACTGTCGGGTACCTAAACTAGGAACGACCTCTGATTCGGGAGAACAGTAAGACAAAAACGGACGTATATTTGAAAACTATCATGAAAGTTTGTTCAGCTTGTGGCCGTTCGTTGGTGTCTACCTCCATGTATGTGAAGGTGGGAAGTTATTTGGTTCTGGCCAGGCAGATTCCTCAAGTAGTGAAAAAGGCTGACAGCCTGGGAAAGCTTGCTTCTCCAAGGAAAACGGCGCGAAAACACGAGTATTGGCGCATGATACATGCATTTTTGAAGGCTATGGCGACCAGGCAACTCACCGGGCCGTCAACCACCATGTGGTTGAATATAGGAATTTTCAACGATGATATTTCGATTATCGAGTCGTCGAAGAACATACGATGAATCGCCCGACTAGATCTGGACAAATCGATGCATGGATCCAAACTTCCCCCCTCTTGTTCTGACGATTATCGCCGATCGATACGAGCTTCTACACACGTGTCAACGAAAGCGACTAGTCCCAAGTGAAGTCTCACTGAGTTTAGCCATGGCTTTCCTTTAAATGCCCTGTTCTTGACTATACGAGATGAGAATTGGAGCTGAATGTGGTCAACAATCTGTTCCGCCGCTATACCACAAATTTGCTCTCTAGATTTAGCTTTATGCGATACCATTGATGCCGTTGGTTTAATGTACCTTCTTACATTCTGCCTTCCCCAGAAGTAAGGAAGCCTGAATTCGTTAGAATACGAAAAACTGCTCACTAGTAGAGGTTTGGATGTTCATAAATGATTATTTATGAAATAAGCTCTACGGCGGGAGCCTGCTTCCGCATCCGGAGCGATCTTGAATGGGCCCGAATCTGAGAACTGAAAAGCTTTACTTGTCAACTACAGCCGCTTGAATCATCACTGTGAGGTGCGTAGTATGATAGTGGTCACGTTGAGTGACATTCGATATGCAACAAATCAATTCTAGACCCCAATTGAAAAAAAAAAAACCCTGTTACAAGGGCAGCCCTCTGAGTTCAGTGATGGCCCCCTCGTCGTGTCTTGTGTATCATGGAACACGCTCTGACAAATTTTTCAACTATATCATCATTTTTGGCGGCAGAATGACTTGGAGAATATACTTCGACCATGAAAAATGAGAGATCTGAGTAAGTAAATCCAAAGTATCGGTGACTTGAAAATGTTTTCTTAGGAATTGTAGTTGCTCTCGATATATAAAAGATGCTCTCTTCGTATCGAGCTCTTGGTGCTCACATACTCTATGCATATATATATATATATCTCGCAATCCAGTGATAGTCCTTGTGCTCATGGTATCATAGAGTTTCAGGATCTTCGGTGCAGTAATTCTTTTTCCGCTCCGTAGCCGTGGTCAAATCTCGTTCATTGTGTAGAAATACCTTGTAGGTACAGGTAGAGTAGATGCAGAGCGTGTAAGAAGGTGAAATTATTCCCACAAGCATCAAAAATGTTCGAGTTTGAAGCACACTGGTGCTGAATTGTTGCTGATGGGAATGATGGCCGACAGTTAGATCCACTAACAAGAAAACATGGAAAGTTTTGACCGCATTCCATACCTTCGTCTGTCATTGCACAGAGCAGGACAATCTACCGATTCTTTCGAGACATGATATGACGCTACTATGCTGCTATGCTTGGGATTCTCGAAGTTCAGTTTGCGTGGAAATAGAACTTGAATATTAGGTTGATACTTCATCGAAATCAAATTTATTTAAAGATTGAAATGGTAAGAATCATAAACTTTGATAAGTGTACGTATTGCGGTCATCCAGATTAACCTCTCTGCCTTATGCTGACCATTCTGAGACCCGAGAGTTGTACACTCCATTCTTAGGAACTTTATGCCCAATTTTCTGGCGCAACAAAAATCGTTAGTTATACGCCTGTTACCAAAACGCTATGACCAAATCGTCGGCAGCTATTCTGGGATGGCCTCCAATTTCCAAAGCCTTCGATTTTGTCCACTTACGGCAATTGTGAGTTACACCTACAACTTGCGATAGACTGCGATCTTCCCCAGCAAAATAGTGCTGTGTTTTCGGTATCATATAGTTCATCTTTTGCACTATGACCCCAATGAGTTGCGAGATTAGGTCCTCATTCTATCTGTCTTATTTTCATATAGTATTCAAATCTATATTTGGGGTATAGCTTAAGGAAGCGTCAGATTCTCGATCGTATGGGTAACTTCAGGTACTAGGTGGGCAATCTGATTTGGATCACGCATGGCTATAGTAAGATCGTCTGGGAGTGTACCAGAGTAAAGAAGGTTCTACTACAGATTAGTGAATTCTTTGGAGAAATTGATGATTTCACTCACTTTTTTGACAGTGTCAAATGTATCTTCTCTCTCGGTATAATCGCGAATTACCTTGCTTATGGTGAAATCGACATAGATCCTAGTATCTCTGATCCTAACAAGAACATTATCGAGTCTCATGAACAATCTGCACAAGAGAAGCATTCGGTCAGGCATAACTCGCAGTTTGCAAGAAAACACAGATATTCCGTTGTCGTCTAGCTCACTCTCGTATAAAACAACTTCTTCGAAAAACAGAATGGGATCTTGACGCTTAAGAAGGGCGATAGGTATCGGATCGGAGTTATCCAACGTAAACAATTTCCCGTTGGTTATAGTGCCTTTGTAATCTGTTGTATACGACCAGTCGAATGGCTTAACGATTTCTTTGATGCCTTCATGGGCTTTCTCCCTATATCATGTTAGCTTTGACATATTGAAACCACAAAATTCCGATTCCCTACCTGCTACTCGACCACTCTTTTGAATAGGCTACCTTTAACATATTTTTGTCCGTCTTGTCCACGCGATCCAGGGCATCGTATGCATTGAATTCCATGCGCCATCCACTCGCTACGTGCTCGATCGCAACCATATTATCACCAAAGATCATCTCTGGAACCGGTATGCCGAGCTTCTCTGACATCTGATCGATTGGACCCGACTTCGATATTGGGAGTTTACGTGCACTAATCTTGAAGCCTTTCTGAATATGCGACACAGTAGCGGTATCTGCCGCACTGGGCATTGGGTAAGTCTCATTGATAGGACCGTTGAATGCCATGATTGTAGATTGTAGATGGGATATGAACGACGTGTGAGATAATAAATGATTGATCTGGTCTGATTCCGATTCAAGCACTGATCAAGTTCAGAATGGCTCTTTTCGATTTCGTCTTTGGCGGATATGAAATGCGAGACAAGGTAGAGGCAGAGCTCTAATCCAAGCTCGGTTCAGTAAAAGCTTAGGTTCAGGTTCGAGTTCCACTTCCACTTCCACTGCCACTTGCACTTGCACTTGCACTTGCACTTCCGGTTCCAGTTCGAGTTCGAGTTCCGGTTCCAATTCAAGATTGCTCCTCGTTCGATTCCAAAGTGATGTGACAATAGTTTGTTTAATCTGTAGGGAGAATAAATACCTAGGTATGGCGCAGAAGATGCACAATTGTGAGTGTATGCTACGCTACCTATGCCTCTTTGGTGGGGTGAGACGAGACAAGGCTGCTTTAGTTGTTTTGGTGGGCACGTGGTGAGTGGGGAATGCTTGCCTCTCGAACTTCTCTCCTCTCAAACCTCTTCCGAGATCTCACTCATCACTGGGCAATTATCGGATCGGTTTCGTGTGTTGCTATGTCAACAAGCATTGACTTTTTAGCCGCTGCTTTTCCAGCTTTTCTAAATAATAACCTCTCGTCTCGTCCGTCACCTTGGATTTCGAAAGATTTCTCGAATATATCAATAACACTTTCGTTACCATCCACTATTTTACTAACCTAGCAGTCAAACACCTTTAGACTCCTTCGAAATACTTCAATCGGCCAAGGTCCTTTCAACATTTTCATCAATTCTTAGCCTTTATCTCGAATATCTCGCAATGGCTGCCCATGGCCTTGAATCGCGCTTTGAGCGGATGTCTGTAAATGATGAGAACGATCCAGGGGAAGGAAAGAAATACATGTCCAAGGTGAATAACTTCAACACCGAATATCAAATGCATCGTAGCTAATGGATACCGAGCAGATAGCATCTACCACATCTTCCAACACACAACTATCACAAAATGCAAATCGAGCAAACCTTCTGAAGATGGCCTTGCAAAATAAGAATACAGTAAACACAATCACAACAGTCACAGCTTCATCACAGGAGCCAGCTTCTCCTTCAAGAAAACCAACTACGTCATACCGAGATTCTGAACAAGTTGCCAGGATCGAGCGCAAATCGAATCCTATGTATCAGGAGCCAGCTCCAGTAAAACAGTTTCATCTCGGCATGTTCGAAATTGGTCGACCTCTAGGTAAAGGCAAATTCGGCCGTGTATATCTGGCAAGAGAACGTAGTACTGGATTTGTTTGTGCCTTGAAAGTTTTACACAAAAATGAGATACAAAAGGGCAAAGTAGAGAAACAGGTCCGACGGGAAATCGAAATTCAAAGTAATCTACGGCACCCAAATATCCTACAATTGTATGGCCACTTTCATGACAGCAAGCGAGTCTTCTTAATCCTAGAATTTGCTGGCAAAGGAGAACTTTATAAGCATCTTCGTAGAGAGACAAAATTTCCGGAATGGAAAGCAGCTCACTACATTGCGCAAATGGCTGCCGCTCTGAAGTATCTTCACAAAAAGCATGTCATGCATCGAGATATCAAACCAGAAAATATTCTGGTCGGCATCCATGGCGAGCTCAAAATCGCAGACTTTGGTTGGAGTGTCCATGCCCCTAACGGCAGAAGAAACACAATGTGTGGAACTTTAGATTATCTTCCACCCGAGATGTTGCAGAGCAACAGCAACTACTACAATGAGAAGGTTGATTTGTGGAGTCTGGGTGTGTTGATGTACGAATTTCTAGTTGGCGAGGCCCCTTTCGAGGACACTGTCGTCATGACACACAGGAGGATAGCAAGGTGTGAAATGACAATTCCAGGCTTTGTTTCATCAGAGGCAAAGGATTTGATCAAGAGGGTATGTCCGAATTCATCTTAACATTCGTCTCACGCTAATTATTGACATAGCTACTGGTACTTGATCCCGAGAAACGAATTCCCCTCGAACAGGTTGAGAAGCACCCCTGGATCATTAAGCACTGTGTAAAGGGTGAGCGAGCTAGTATGCGGGATTCAAAATCCACTGGTAGCAAGTCTCCGCTGGAGAGTAGCAAAACTCCCCTAGAGACCCGTGAGGAATGATTTGACGAATTCTGTTTTGTTTTGAGCATCGGCGTTTAAGGAGTGGAATGATTGAGATGATTCTTGGGGAGAACAAGTTGAGTAAGAGTTTGGGATTTGCATCTAATGTTTCCATTACACTGGCGCCTATCTTGATATACATTTCTATACCCGAGTACCTAAGTACTGAATACGATTATTTAACAAAGCAAACTTTCTATTATTACATGGGCGTATCTCATGAAACGACCTCACTTGTAGATCTCGTCAAAGGGTCGAGTATCCGAGTAACACGAATCCCAAACTTCGTTAACTACCTTTACGGCTTGAACGTCATCTTTACACCAAGGTCTAGCCAATACCGACTTGACTGCTCTCCTGCGCACGCAGTCCTGGTGTTGTTGTGTTACCCTGTAGTTATTTCTCGTCCAGAACTCTCTTGCCCATCTACATTCTCCACTCAGACTTGCTGCTCTGATCTATGTTATCGTTTAGCTATTTATTTCTGTACTCGTACTAGGCCAGGGCAGACAAACCTCCGAACAAGCTGCATGTCGCAGATCTCCCCAGTCCACCTTCCATCTCAAATGATCCCAAGCATGCACCATTTCATGTGCCAATGTATCCTCCACATGTTTACTATCCCTCATCTCATTCGCACATAATTGAATGCCATGCTCGGGGCTAAAACCCCCACCTTGCCTCACCATTTTCCCATCTTCTGTGACTCGTGTGGGACATCTCCTGCAACGTATGTTATCTGCATCAAGCTTCCCATTGAGATCCCGTATGTTTTTTTGCATAAATATGACGATCGGTGAGTATTTTAAATTATAGTCTCGCCATTCTTCACATCGGTCGCAGTCGCGCTTCTCATGGCGAGCGTATTGATCTTCGCGATAGAGCATCTGGTGGGATGGAGGCATTGTGCCAAGTAGGATAGAGAACCAATTGCGTGTTCGAGCAGTTGGATCGAATTGCGGTTCCGACTCCTTCGCAGAGTCTGGCACAAGCGGAGGCTTATTTCCTTCCGGGGATGACATTGTGGATAAAAGTAGCTTACAACACTTACGCTTTGCGATGTACCAAGTAGAGCGCTGTTTGTTGATACAACAATTGTTCACAAAAATAACTTTTGGTGGGCGGTGGGAAAATTCTGCCGGTATCGGATTGATATAAAACCACCCACGACAACATTCATCTCTTTAATGCCTTGCTAGGTATACATATACAATACACGCCATTTTTTGATATATTGTCAAACGTATTCTACATAGCAGGATGAACGTTGGCAAGATGAAAACCCCAAAATCTTTAACTATAGTTATAAAATTAGGTACTTACAAGCCCTTCTTTTCAAAGGCCAGAAGCTGAGTCACGGGATACTATAGGGACCAGTTCCATCGTAGATGAGAAAACTCATGAGCCATTGTTGAGTATTTTGAGTTTGATTGTGGAAACTGCTGTGAGGCTACACAAAGATGGACACAAAGTTATTATTGTATCCTCCGGAGCTATTGGAGTTGGGCTTCGAAGAATGGAGTTGGATAAAAGGCCAAAACATCTTCCCCGAGTACAAGTATGTCTCGTTCGAAGCAGCTAGTCGGTGAATATTTGACTAATGTCGGCGGGTGCAGGCTTTAGCAGCGATCGGACAATGTCGTCTTATAAGTCTATGGGATAGCTTGTTCGCTCACTTACAACAACCTGTTGCACAAATTTTGCTCACGAGAAATGATATTGCAGATGTAAGCTCACCATGTAAAGATGAATCACTACATGACTTACAATTTGTAGCGAACCCAATACCGAAATGCTCAAAATACCTTGCACGAGCTTCTAGAAATGGGCGTCATCCCTATCGTTAACGAAAACGATACCCTAGCCGTCGCTGAGATCAAATTTGGAGATAATGATACTCTATCAGCTATCACTGCAGCTATGCTCCATGCAGATTACTTATTCCTGATGACTGATGTCGACTGTCTCTATGATAAAAATCCTCGAACGCATCCAGATGCACAAGCAATTGAGGTTGTTGAAGATATCTCCGCATTACAGGCCGATGGTAGCCGTTCCCCATTCAGTTCTTATGCCCTCTCGAAATAAACACACTAACTTTCCGTCTTCAGTATCAAGTGCTGGCTCTAGCCTCGGTACAGGGGGAATGTCCACAAAGATAGTTGCTGCCCGTCTAGCCACCTCTGC
Organism: Botrytis byssoidea; assembly: GCF_014898295.1. NCBI lineage: Eukaryota > Fungi > Ascomycota > Leotiomycetes > Helotiales > Sclerotiniaceae > Botrytis > Botrytis byssoidea. The sequence continues at coordinate 268,213 of NW_024065875.1, read as the reverse complement.
AGGTGTAACAACTGTCATAACACGGTCCTCTAGCCCAGGAAACATTGCAAGTATAGTGAGCTATGTTCAATCCCTCAAAAACTCCACTTTGGGCGGTAAAAGCGGTGATATTGTTTCGCAATCACAGACACCAGAAACTCTTACGAGATCCAATTCCACACTATCTCTTACTGGTGTAACATCGTCGCTTATGGAGCCACCTCTACATACCAGATTCCTTCCATCGCATCAACCGATCCGGGACCGCTATTTCTGGCTTCTACATGGTCTCTCTCCACATGGAACGATCTATATTGATGCCGGTGCTCATCGAGCATTGGCGGCCAAAGCTGGTCTGCTTCCTGCCGGGATTGTAGATGTAGAGGGCAGCTTTGCTCAACAAGAAGCCGTGCGTCTAGTGGTTGTTGAGCGCCCAAGCTCGCCAGATGCAAAGATTGTGGCAGGGTCGGGAGTTGAAGTGGGTAGGGCGTTAGTAAACTACAGTGCAATGGAGATAACTAGGATTAAAGGTGTGAGAAGTAGTGAAATACATGGGTTGTTAGGCTATGCAGATAGTGAGTATGTTGCTTTGAGGGAAAATATAAGCTTCTTCGAAAGAGGAAGTAGAAGTGCGACACCGGTTCTCAGTTAATGATTAGATCTAGACTTGAAAACAATACTGAAAACAAGTTTGATCATCGAATGATAATTGCAAAAAGTCTAATGAATATGGTATATATAACGAAAGAAAATTTGGACAGGAGATTTATCTTCTGAATGTTCTGACTATTCGTGAGAGCTGTAATACTATATATGTGAAAAATGGAAATAATTGCTTAGTAAGATCTAATTCAAGTGATTTGGTTGATTGAAATCATTGTAAGGAAGATAAGTTTGATATTATAGCATAGTATAAAATACTTTAGATACGAGCAAAAAGAAACAAAATCATTTGAACTATCTTATTGAAACAAACATAAATTATATTAAAGAGAGAAGAATGGAAGACTGCAAAAAAAACCAGTCGTCGAGAGGAAGAAGTTTTCAGACTATGAATTTGTTGGATTTCTTTTTTTTAATGTAATTTTATAATATAACAGGTAACGATATATATGGCGCCAGCTTCCGATCCTTGGTAATCTCGAAATTAAAAAATTCAATGAAATCCATGTTGTTGAATTATTCAGATTAATCTTAAGTTTTCTTGATGGTTTTCATTTGACAAATTCAATAGATGTATTAAATTTGTTAGATTTGTTGGATTTGTTGGATTTGTTGGATTTGTTGGATTTGTTGGATTTGTTGGATTTGTTGGATTTGTTGGATTTGTTGGATTTGTTGGATTTGTTGGATTTGTTGGATTTGTTGGATTTGTTGGATTTGTTGGATTTCTTGGATTTCTTGAATTTATTGAAATTTTTTAGAGCTTGTAAATTTATTATATATATTATTTCTGGGTTCTTTTTAATATAAAAGGATTTTATTCTATTTAATCCAATTTATAAAAAATTTGATTTTTACAATTTTTTGATAGTTTTAAGGCTTTATACAAATAAAGATTATATACATAATCAAAGTGTAACTTAAAATCCTATATAAATAATTGAAAAAAAGAGTATACAAAGACTTTATAAACAGAGAAAGTTCTATAATACATCATATATTATCTTGTACTTAAATATAATAGAATTTTTGAGATAAAGCTTGATCAATTTATTGAAAAAAAGGGGGGGGGGCTAATAAGTCTCAATACAAATGAGTAATTTTCTTTCCAATTATTTGATTTGAAAAGAAATATTTAGATAGAGTATCAATAATTCTTTGTGTATTTATCATCAATATTCATGATATTATTATGTTAATACTAAAAATCAAAAATGTACTCATTTTTATCAAGTTTTAGATTTATAAAAAGAAAGAAGAAGTTGATTATTATAAAAATTATATATAAATCATTTGATTAGATGTTAGTATATTATAAAAAGTTATGTATCGATTTTATTCATATTTGGGAACATATATTACAACAATCTATTGAAAGACTATGAATTAATTCATTAGTTATTAAAAAGTACTTTAAACTAATAAAATGTAAGATTTCAATTCATTTGTAAACCAAAAAAATTAACTTAATTTTTTTTGATTAACAGTCGTATACGATCATTCATTATTTTTATTTTTATTTATTTATTATTTTTGGTATTTATGTTGTGTTTTCATACAATATTTTTTGAGAAAAAGATATTGTTGATAAAATCCCCTCTATTTGATTCGAATTTAATATGCTTATTTGAATCTTAACATACCTACCTAGGCATATATGTTATTTCATTTGATAATAGAGAATTTACTCTTTTTATGTGACTTTCTAATCTCTCAAATGATTGATTTAAAATCAAAATAAATACCTATATAAATAAAGGCTTCAATCTTTATTACATTTGAAAGAATTCATCAATCAACAAAGTCAATAATTTGAATACTGATGAAATCTAAGAATCCTATCAATTTTTTTTAAAAAAAATTTGAGGATCTAACGATATCAGTATTTAGAGATAATAGTGTTTTTGTTTGAAATAATTATAATTTTTATTTTATAATTTAACTAAATATGAAGGGTTTTTGTTATGAAGGTTTGTTCGAAGAAAATATTAAACCAAAATAAATCTAAAAATGTGATTTTTGTGATAAATACATTCTTTCAATGTTCCAATACAATTTGTATTATTGATTAACAATTATTTTATTAGTTTTAATTATAATAGATTATATTGTGTATTGAAATTGCTTTTGATTAGATATTAATAAGTAAATATGAAATCTTTTATTCAATTTATAACTTTAATGGTGATAATGTATTTATATGTATTTAAAGTAATAGCATTTTTAGTAATAGTTTACAACGAAACTTGAGTATAAATAGATCTTTATGATTATATATATAAAAATAAGAATGCGTTATCTTCTCGTCTTTATGAATGGGAAAATCTTAAAAATCAATTATAATATATCAATCAAATCTCAAATAATTTCGGATTTGATTGATTAGTAATTAATAAAACAGTTTCAGAAGTATTGTTTTATATTTGTGAATGATATTCGATCATTTTTTGATCGATTTAGTATATCTAACATTTTCGTATCATAAGATAATGGAATAATCAGTATAATTTATAGAAAGGGATTTGTAATAATTGATATGATATAGTTTACTAATATACTTAATATCAAATCGCTTTTGATATTAATTCATTTAAATATTGTTATATTTGTATTATAGATGTTTAATATGCTGTCGAAATATACACATAATTACATCCGATCGGGCTAGTATAATACTAAGCTTCAAAATAATTACACATATAAATCTATGATATACTTCCTTTAATCTATAACTTTTAATTCTAGAATTAATCTCTAAAAACTTATCACATTCAATGAATCTTTAAAAAATCTTTCGAATAAGAAATATATTGATATCTTTATATACTTATATATAAAGCTTTTATATATACTCTATTTGCTTTTATCTAAACACATCGCTTTCATTTCTTTGCTTCTACATAAATCTTTTTTTATTATTCGAACATATTATCTTTTTTTATCTTTAATTTCTAAATTGTAATTTAATAAATTTTATAGTTATAAAGCTTCACAAAAGAATAGATTTTTATGAAAACAATATCTTGTTTTTATATTTCCTAGTCCTTAAATACATCTCTATCATTTGTAATCCTTTTTAATCGAAATTCTCTTTTTCTAATCTCGAGAAATTCCATAACAATTCTTGGAGACTCGATACGTAATTATTTCTAATTTTACTATATTTATCTTGATCTCAAATTTTATATAGAAACTAGAATACTATCACAACTTTCATATTTTTAATTAAAATGTTCTCTTGAATTATAGAATAGTTTCAAATCAATTTATATACATTTATAATAATTCAACTAAAATTCAGGAGGTTAAAGATACGTTTATTTTTCAAAATCAGATATCAATTCTTTACATACTTATATTACAAAATTCAAAATAACTTTTTATGAAAATATAGACCAAAATTAGTTTGATTTGAATCAAGTCTCGAACTCTCATGATAAATATAGTACCACTTTTAGAAATTGTTTTTCTCGATACCTAGTTTTCCGTTTTTTAGTTTTATTTCAATTTTATTCCAATTCTATTCAGATTACACAATGACTAACTATATTTACAGCGAACGAATCTTTGTTTTTTTTATAAATAAATTTAGAACTCTATATATATAATATAATCAGTTCCTGAAAACTAATAATTCAACAAACATTAATAATATTAATTTTATTGATGTTTCGATCTTCTTAATACTTTACTAAATAAATCTAATTACACCTCAATTCTATTCCACTCTTATATATACAAGTGTCCTTTAATTGAAAACACCCTCTTGTATAAATAAAATAAATAGACATAATATAAAAATGCTTTTTATCAATTATGACCCTATCTATTTAATTTATATCAAGATATTTAAAATGAAAAGAATCTACTGTAATTGTTACAATAACTCCTACTGATATCAAATGTAATAATAACGATAAGAATCTAAGAGAAATGATTGATAATCAATATTTTAAGAATTACTGAAAAGAAGTATATAATGAATATATATTTATTGACTATAATTGTCGAGTAATAAGCATAGCTCCCAACATATGGAATCTGTTGTATCTAATCAACAAAAGCAATCACATAATATTAAGTAATTACATGATCTTATATAATCCAAAAATAATTCATTATTCTTATTTCGATTATTTTATTAATTAATGACGAAATAGAGCCAATTATTCTCTGTAGTTGAATGTTTTTAAAATCACAATAGTTAACTTTGCTATAGAGTTATCAGATTAAGAACTGAAAGTGAAAGTTATATATTTAAATTGAGCAATATATTTTGAAATTATTGATTATATAGATTATAATACGTTTGTTTAATATTATACGGTTGCTTTTACCAATTAAAAACCAAAGCTTTTGTATAACAGAAGCTATACTTACCATTCGACAATTAATACAATTTATATATCAAATTTTCAAAAAAAAGAGTCCAAAAAAGGTGGAGATTAATGATTTTTTTCGCATTTAGATTATTTGTTTAAAATCAGTTCGGAATAGATGTTTTAAAAGAAAGAAAGAGTATTACTATATATACAAATATGTTTGATCGCATTAATACAGTATTAAGCTTTAAGTTGGATATATATAGAGCTCTATGAAATACTCTCTTCGATTTACAGCTTTTGATTTCAAGGTTAATCTCTCAACACTCATTGAGTTCGTCACATATATTATATCGAATTCTAATGATTTTAACAGTCTAAATTTTAATAATCAATTGTTTTTGATCATTTATAATCTTGACTTTATTTTCAATATTTGAAAACTAAGAAATACAAATAGATCTAAAAAAAGAAATTTCTATGATTTGGTTAATTTTAATATTAATCTTTGGTTTAATAGATCCATGATTGACTAATTTGATATTAGGTTGTATTCAAATTGTTTTATAAATTCAAGTTTTATTGTTTGAAGTAAATTAATTATTGAGGTTTATATAGTTTACCAAAATATTCAAAATCATTGTAGGGGACTACAGGGTAGCGTAGCTTATATTACTAAAGCCTATAAATAGTATAATTTGCTTAGTATTAATAAGCAGTTTTTATAACCTTACTCCATATTCCTATTAGTTGATAGCAAATTTCAACAAATATTATACTTTTCTAGTCTGATTTTTCTATTTGGTCAAACGGAATCAAAAGAGAGTTTTTTGTTTTGACTACTAATTATTATAACATTATTGAAAATTTCCGGATGTTATATCTATATTCTGATTTTTAGTTTAAAAATCGAGAGATTATTATCTAAATCTAATGATCACTTACTTTTCTCTAATCCAAATGCTAATTCAATAAAGTTATATTTAAAAAATTACACAACATTATGAAAAATATTTGTAGAAACAATATAGTGGAAACAATGTAGTGGAAACAATATATGTTCATTTATATAAAACAGATGTACAATAATATCACAATTTTTCAACTAGTAATATCTTTTCTAAATCTTTCTTAGTAACATAAACAATCAATAAGCTATTCCTAAAACAAATTGGCAACAACTTTGAAAAGAAAACGGCTCTCCATACTCAGCAGACTTTCATCGCAGTTATGTTAAACTTTAAAAAATTGAAGAAGGAAAAAAAACTTCGAAAATCGATTTTATTATAACTATACGTTCTTGAAAGAACAATAAATAATACATAATCAAGTTTATTACCTATTTAACAATGATTACTTAAGAGTAAAATCATATCTTTAGTTTTATATATCAATTATTATTAAAAAACAAATAACATTATATTATTTACAGAAATCTACGAAATCTAGAATTATATATATTTTCATAATAATTAGAGAAATTACCAACAGTGATAAAACCTTATGATAAGATTCTGATTAATATATCAGCAGGTCTTATAATTCTAATAATTTTATGAGTTTTGAATAAAAAGAAGTATGAAAATCAATCAATATAGATGTATTTACAAAAATTATTCTTTTATTAGTCATTGACAAAATTGTAAAAGTAAAACCATTAAATCTAATTGATATGAACATAAGATTTTGAATTTTGATTGAAGAGTTATCTCCTTAATATTCTTGCTATCCGTGAGGACCGTAGTACTATATACACACAAAAAAGGTAATTCGCTTAGCCTGAGACACGATTCAAGCGAACTGATTGGTCTAAACCCCTATGTAGTGTTCTTGAAATTGTGGCATTGTGATATAGAATATGGTTCTCTAATTGAATTAGCTCATTTAAGCTAGTGTGAATTGAAAAAAAAAAAAAGTAGTAACTATATAAAATAACCTAAATGCTTTCTAATGATGTATTTTTTATAATGTTGGCTTCCATATTAGGATTTATATACAGAGTTTAGGGCTAGTTTGGATATACAAATCCGCGCTGAATCCGCTGAATATTCTGTACTTTTTGAAAATGGATTTTGAATTTATATTTGAATATTAAATTACAGATTTTATTAAATAATCTATATTTCAATAAATTTAATATATTTTGAAATAGGGAAAGAATAAATTATTTTAAAATAATATTAAACAATTCATGTTTTTTAATAAATTTATATAGAAAAATGAAAATACAGATTGAAAACAAGGATTAGAAAAAGTTGGTTTTATTAAATTTATTGAAATAATCTGTTCTTTTTATAAATCTTTATAAACTTTAAAATTTAAAGTTTTAATATATAAAGCCTGAAATTATAATAAATAAAATCTAAAACTATAGATTTATTTTAAATTAAAATTTATAATTATATATAAATTTAAATGAAATTATTTCTACATTTGTTTATTTAATTATTCAAATAATAATAATATATTAAAAATTTGAATTATTCTATTTAGTTTATATATATATTATATATATATTCTATTTCCTTTTATTTTGATAAATTATTTAATAGATTTGATATATAAATTATAAAATCATAAATCAATAATCCACTTTTTTTGAAACAGATTATTACTATCGCGAAATCCGTAGTAGTATAAAGAGTGGATTATTTCAGCGGATTCAGCACGGATTTTGCAATCAAACGAGCCCTTAAACCCTTTATTCAAAGAATTTAAATTTTTCAATTTTCAGGACTAAAATACTATTAATTTTATTAAAACTAAAATGTTGATATGTTAGAAACAAAATGATTTAAATTAGCATCTTTTGAATCCCAAATAACACTTTTGATATTTGAGGTATTAATACATGAAATGATGCTATATGGGGTTGTTACTGTATTATAAATATTCAGAAGTACTCTGCGAAATAATTGAAGATGCATCGTATATGTTAAAATCATTTATAACTTCCATAAACATCAATCCGATAAACTGTAACAAAACTATAAAATAGGTTATCGTAATATTCAAATTATATTAAGATTTTAGAAAATTTAAAGTCTAATTAAATAAATAGCTGCTGCCAAAGTTATTAAACCGAATCGAAAAGCACTTGTGTTATATTTTATTAATATCATTAACTATTCAATTAATTGATATATTTTAATATTCAGAGTCCAACATATAATCCAATATGAAATCGTCTTTCAAATGATAATTTTCTCATAGATCTGTATAAGTAATGAATAAAATTATCAAAGTTTAGGATAGAAAATTAATAAAATCATTCTTTTTGAAAAAACGGATTGATCTATTTTCAGGATTTCAAGTATAAAGATTCAAAATTATTTAAATCAAATGTATTGTTTTAACCTTAATAATTTTCTTATATTAAAGAATAAATAAATAAATAATGGTTTATGCCTAATAAGAGTTTACTCAATTTTGAATAAAATTCTACACTTTAAAGACATATATTCTAAATTTGAGGGAGATATAAAAAATCTAAAGTATATGATTAAATTGTATTCACTTTTTTTCTTTTGATAAAGTTAATGTAATATTTACTTTGCATTTTTGATTCAACTTTTATAAAACCTCATGAATACAAGAATTATATTAATACATTAATTATAGATTTAAATTATACATGATTCAATCAGGATTTGTAAAAGTTATAATCTATTTTAATATATACTATACTATACATCTTCAATTATTTCACTAAATATAGTTTGAATATCAAGTTTGATTAAATGCTATATAATTTGAGATATTATGAGAGTACTATATAAAATTTCCATTTGTTTCTTCAAGGTAAGAAGAAAAAAGAAATTTTACGAATCTGTAGTCTGAGAATCCTGTTTTGCCGGCGGCTAGTCAGATTAAATCTTTTATATTATATTCTATGTATGATACTTACTTGAATCGTCCCCTAGAGTGCGGGCAAATGGCGTCCGATGTGGTTTGTGCATTGAATAAGTATATTAATAGCTTTAAAAATAATATTATGAATAAAGGTTTTAATATTGAGATTGGATATTGAAATCTATGAGATGATTAATAATGAATATATTGAGTATATTTCTATATCTTTATTCTTGATTAATAATGGATGGAAGATTTTATAAGAATTATTATACTCTGTATCCTAAAATAGGAAATAATTATAAGCGATTCTGATATAATTTATCATTAAAAGCTTTATTATATCAGAAATTTAATATTTATTAGGAAAAAAAATTCATTTGAGTATTCATCTGAATTCAAAGAACAGACTTTTTTTTCTTAAGTTCATAAACATTCAATTCCTGATTCTAAAGAAGCATATTAAAATTATAAGAATTCTTAAAATCCTGATGTTTTGATTGGTCGATAAGACACTGTCAAGCGAGGGCGCCGAACATTCGCACTCTAGGGGATATAGGACTTCTTTTAATTTGCATACCTTCTTTTAATTTTGTTTGATTCATTGATTATATTCTATAAATCATCCTTGTAATCTTTTTACCTGAGTAATAAATTTGTTCTTTTACCCACTAGCTTAATTAACTTTAAATATTTAGAGTATAACCTTTGACATAATAATATAATAATAAATTGAATAACATAAATAAATTTCAAAGAAGAAGCGTTTTCTTTCTTTAAAATAATTTTCTAAATATGTTCATTCTTAAAACTTTTTCGTTGATTATTAGCGGTCCTATTAACCAATTCTTGTTATTATTTACTGGTTTAAACATAGATTATTAAATTCCAAAATATAGGTACAATTCTTGAGTATTTTCGATTTGAGATTTGCTTAAATATATATTGTATTGAAGCTCTTGATTAGATAATACAAATTTGAATATGATTTCAAAATATTTCATACCCGAATTAATCTTTTTTTCTAAACTCAAATAAATAAGCGTTATTTTTGGAGTTTAAGGTTGAATTAATATCAATATCTCAAGAGATTATGATTTTTAACTAATGGAGATTTCATTTTACTCGAAAGATTCACCTTTGTATTAAGAAAAAATACTTAATTTATTTTGAAATCAATAGGAGAATCAATTTATCCTATTTTGGCAAATTCCTATTTTACATGATACATATTGAATTATCATTTATATATAAATCCTGTAGTCAAATAATGTTTATTTTGAATATTAGGAAATGTAATTTAGTCATAACATTTTAAATCGGGTTTGAAATACTATTAGTCTGATTGATTTATATATGTGGATTGAAAAATGAATTTTAACCTAGTGTTAAATATAGTAAGTAGTATTAATAATATCAGTTCTGATTCCAAATCTTGATTTATGATGATAATCGAAGAGACCTAATGCAATCTCTTCTTTTAGAATGTTGAAACAATTATATTCAGAGTTATCCAATAATTCTCTGAAGTATATTTAGTTTCTTTGTTATCGTGAACAAAAGCTGATTTGATAATCAAATTGATTTCAATTATTTAGATGTAGGGAATATTAGATGGAATCATCGTTAATTCGATGGTTTGATATTTTATCCTTAATGAAAAAACAATCGTATTACTACTTTATATTTATTTTGAAATATTGATTTCTTGTCATTTATGAAACACTCGGATTATAAAGGTCATATGTATTATATTCTCAATTTTTTTCTTTATATGCTTTTTAAAAATAATATCACTTAAGTAATGAATACATGAATGAAGCATTCATCTAAACTATTCTATAATGTTTAAAGATTTGATTCGATAGTTATTGCTGTTCTTAATTTCACGTTTAATTTGTTATCTTTAATACTTGAGTATCTGACCGCTATCAGCCTAGGACATTTTTATAAGGAAATTGCTTTGAATTCAAATCAAGGCATGATATCAATATAGGTAAAGATCTTTTTCATTCACTTTTCTAAAAAAATTAATTTAAAAGAATTTCTTTTTTCTATATCGATATTACAATGATGCTTCCAGTTCCACTAGAAATTATATTTTGTTTTTCAATATATAAATGACACTACAATTGAGATACCTATCGATTTTTCTTTCTATTAAAATAGAAAATAAAGTAAAAGATCAGTTTACTATAGGTTTGCTCTTTATAAAAGGTGAGGATATAGTAATCTTGATATTTTTTAATGTATAATAAATATTACATAAGTTCATTCGTTTCCTTGAAATCACAATAGATTTCTATATATTTCCGATTATGATTCTTGATATTTTTCTAACAACGCAATCATGATCAACAGAATTTGTTTGTTAATCCTATGGATTTTTCATCTCTTTAGATTCTATACAGCCATTTTGAAACTGTTAAATAGTTTATCATATTATTCTATTGTAATTTCTTTTTAAGAAATCTTAAGATTTTTGTATTGATCCAAAAAAAATATTCTCATACCTTAATGGGACAAGCAGGGGTATAAAACAATGAAAGTATGGTACTAGTACTAATAAAGTAACATTTATACATTACTAGTTGGTGTTAGTACTAATAGAGTGGTATTTCTATTGTTTCCGAGATTCTAAATGGTATTAGTACGAATAGAGTAGTACTTCTACAGTTCCCAGACCCCTGTATGATATTAGTATTGTACCCAGCTAGAGATTTCGAGAAAATCACAATATGTTAAAAAAATTATTGAGTTTATTTTTTTATCAATTACTCAATATGATATATTTTATCTTCTAAACTGTTGATTGAAGTAACAGAAATATTGACATTTTATTTAAGAATAGTTTAATACCCCTATAATTCAATCTATAATATTATTTCAGGGATTAATATATATAATTGATTTTTCTAATTACTATGAATTATCTATTTATAAAACTATATTCATATAATGATTTCTGATTTATAGAATTTTGAATAAAGCCCTAATATAGTGAATAATAATATAATATAAAACTTAATCAGTAATGATATTTTATTATATTTTTTCAGTATACTCTTCGTTTCTTTTAATAATTACTTTTTTTTCACTAGAATTCATTTTGAAAATTAATCAATAACTTTATATTATAATTCTATGAAATTTCATTTTATTTATTTCTAGGCTTATAATATTGGTCTTATAAAGACTGACTATAAAGCTTATGAGAACTAACTATAGAAATTAATTATAGAAGATTAAACCTATAGTTTTAGAGTTTATAAGTTATAGGTATAGAAATCAATTAGTTATATCTTAATAATATTTCTATTATACCAGGGATATACATAGGTACTATACTCAATTAATAGTACAGTTCAAATACTACATCCCGATTAAATACTATACGGCATAAGAGCAAAATAGGGATAGTATATAGAATTCCTATTCATCCGCTTAAAGTATCGATTGTTGAGAATAAAATTTTATAATTCTATTATTAAACCGTTTCAAATCGATTTTCTTTATTATCTGGGGGGAAACCTCATTTTCTTCAAACTTATTGTTCTGTTTTAATCTGATAGAAATTAGGTATTATTGCTTCTACAACAATCAGATAAATGTTTATAAATGGTTCAAAAGTATTAAATGTTTATTCAAACACTTCGTCATTCCAGTTGACTTTAATAATTATTCAAAGTAATGAAAATCCTTCCTTAACGGTACAAGCAGGGATATAAAACAGTGGAAGTATAGTATTAATATTAATAGGGTAGTATTTCTATAGTACTAATAGTGTTAGTATCCATGGAGTAGTATTTCTATAGTTCCTGAATGCTTGAATAATACTTGAACCCCTGAATAGTAATAGTATTATATTCAACCAAAGTTATAAAAAAAAGATTTATGATTTCATATTAAGTTGATTATTTAACTAATTATTTAATATAAAAATAATATAAGAGCTTTCATATTATTAAAATACTGACATAACATATGGGGAACTCGGACACTTTTTCAATTATTCTATATACAATTTTATTATATAAATCACATAATCCTTTAATTCTAATTTTGAATTATTCAAATTAATTTCTAGCTTTTTTTCTTTGATCATTTTTTGTATTCTTTAATTAAGTATTTAGATGATTATCTTTATAGCTTTTTCTTCTTCGATTTTTTCTTTACCTGGTATATCATTTTCAGAACCTTTTTAAAATTAAAAACAAATTAACCCTATATTTTAATTCTTCTCTAAATATTAGAAAACTATATACGAAATAGAACTATCTTAATATTTTGAGATTCTATAAATGTAGTCATTTTTTTAATATATTAATAAATTATTATTATAAAAAAATCTTTACTTACTAAAATTATATTACCTAAAGATCTAATTTATGTACCATAATTTTATTCTATTTAAAAAGATTTTCTAAATATAAATAAATCTAAATCTTGACAAAGAGTTTTTATTTATAAATTAGAAGATTACTAGAAAGAATTAACATAGTTTATTAGTATATGTACTATGTTAGTGCATACACCACCTTTACCTCAATTTACATTTTCAAATTTATATCATTCAATAATAATTAAATCAATTGATTAAAACTATTCAAAATCTAATAATCTAGAATCTATTATATTATTTTGATAGATTCTTATATTATAATTTATCTCTTTATATTTATTATAATATTAAATAAAGAATGCTTTTCTATTAGATTTATTTTCTTTTTGATATTTATTATATTAAATTTTAAATGGAAAAAAAGAGAGATAAATATACAAATTCGAATATCTAATTTCAAGAATATAGTTTTAAAATTAAATAAAATTAAATTTATCTCTTAAAATCCTAATTTTATATTCTAGAAAATAATTTATTTTTTATATACGATATTAAAAACTATAAAGAATTTAATCTTTGAAATATAATTAGTATATATCTTAATAAATTTATTAATTTAATTATTATATAAATATTCTACATTACTAAAACAATCAATATTAAATAATTAAATTAAATAATTTGAATATAATAATAGATATAAATATAGATTTAATAATTTAGTTTATAAAAAGATTGATTTCAATATATTAATTAAAGAAATGAATTTATTCTTGAATTATTAAAAATAAAGGAATAATTTTATTCTTTCTATTTCTACATATTATTGTTATCATTTATTTTCGATTATCTAATTATATTAATTTACTTCTATTATATCTTTTAATATTAATAATTCTTATTATAAAGCCTATTTCATCAAAATTATAAAAATCTTTATTCAAAATTTTATATTTCACTTATATATTTATAATTAATTAAAATTATTTCTCGAAAAGTTTAGAATTCTTATAAAAAGCTTTTTGAAAATTATAAATATAATTAAAATATGTTTTTGATTCTTCATATTGTTTTATAAATCAATATACTTAAAAATTTTTAATAGCTTTTCCTTCTTTTGATTTGAAAATATAATTTATTATATTTTCTATCTTTTTACATTTAAAAGAAAAACCTTTTGAATTTATATTAAAAATATATAAAATAATTACTTACTTTTTTATTTTAATAAATCTCAGATTTTGTAAATGAAATTTAATTATAGAAATTATTTTATTCATTTTTTGAATAAATATTATATATATAATATTATATAATTTAGTAATTTTTTAAATCAAAAGTTTTTTGTTTTTTTCAATAGTTTTGATAATTAAGAGTATTTTCCCTTTTTTATTATTTGATTATATAATGAATAATTGATAAATTATATATTGAGATTGAAGAGTGTAAATTGAGGTAAAAGTGGTGTATGTATTGATACAGTATATGCACTAATAAACTATGTTAAATGATAATGTATTAAATATCTTTTATAGGAAGAAAGATATTAAATCAATCCTCTTTCAATTAATTTTGATATCAAAAGGATTCAATACTTTTTTTCAAATATTTCGAAAAAGTTCTATTGATTTGGTTCTTCAAATTTGTTTTAAAATAAATTAAAAATATTAATTAATCTTTGAAATATAATATTGTTCTATTAGTTTATATACTATAATATTAAATAGCTGTATTAATTAAAGATAATATAAATAAAGTAATAAAACTATTTATAATCAAAAGTTAAGACTGATTATCTGATATTTCTTTAGATTTTGATTGAAAACCCCTTTTTAACTATTTTAATTTATGATTATTTGAGATTCATTTATTTATATCAATAAAAAATAACTAGCTTTAAAATATATTCTTTGAAATACATATAGAATTTGTATTTTAAACCTTTAAAACAATTATAAATAATGAAATCTTTTTAATTGTATTAATATATTCAAATATAATTATCTATTCTTATTTATTGATTATAACTTTCTAATTCGATTTTTGAATAAAATCATTTATAATATATATACTTTCAATATTTTCAATTTCAAATCCGGTTTTTATCATATTGTATATATTATTTAACTTATATTTTTATTCAATAAGATATATACAAAATGTATTAAATCAAGTCTAAATACTTTTCAGAATCGTTTCTTTAGTTTTATTAAATTCTAATCAATATAAATAATATATTTTAAATCTTAAATATTGTTTTTAGAATTTATAAATCTATTTATAATCTATAAATGGAAATTTTATTGAAATATAATTTCAAAATAATATAATCTAAATATATCAAAACCGAATTTCATGAACTATTTTCTTTATTAATAAATGTATAGTAGGGAATTTAATAATAGTAAATTATGGAATCCATTATATCAAGATATTTTCTTTTATATTTGAACGAATTTAAATTATTTTATAGATTTGGAAATATGTTTTCTTTCTAACTAGTTTATTCATTAAAACAGATTTAAAGATTTTAAAACGCTTTGCAATCTTCTTAATTGATTTAAATTCTTTTATCTAAAATATAATTATAACTTTTCATAGTTTTTTCAATTTGAACAAATATGGAAAATAATTGAATATATATAATGAGAGTTATTACAATTTAAAATTAATAATAGACAAAAAGTATTCGAATTCCCTATATATCCGAGTCCCCCATATGTTACGTTATAAATTTCATAATAATCCAAAATATGTAAGAAAAATTAGTTTCTATTAAATAATAGTTTTATATTCCTAATATCTGATTAACAATATAACTATAGAGATTAACATTTACATTTTCATTTTTTAAATACTTTAACTATATATTTATAAGACTATACTCATACAATGAATTCAATTTTATAATATTTTGAATATAATGAATAAAGTTCCAATATAATAAATAATAGCATAATCTAAAGTTCTATTATGAATCAAGCTTTAGGGCTAGTTTGAATATATAAATCCGCGCTGAATCCATTGAATATTCCTCGTTTTTTGAAAACAGATTTTGAATTTATATTTGAATATTAAATCACAAATTTTATCAAATAATTTATATTTTAATAAATTTATTATATTTTAAAATAAAAAGAAAATAGATTACTTTAAAATAATACTAAATAATCCGTGTTTTTCAATAAATTTGTATAGGAAAATAAAAATATGAATTGAAAACAAGGATTAGAAAAAGCTGGTTTTATTGAATCTATTGAAATAATCTATTTTTTTTTATAAATCTTTATAGATTTTAAAATCTAAAGCTTTAATATATAAAATCTGAAATTATAATGAATAAAGTTTAAAGCTATAGGTTTATTTTGAGTTAGAATTTATAATTATATATAAATTCAAATGAAATTATTTGTATATTTGTTTATTTAGTTATTCAAATAATAATAATATATTAAAAATTTGAATTATTTTATTTAATTTGTATATATATTATATATATATTTTATTTCCTTTTATTTTGATAAATTATTTAATAAATTTGATATATAAATTATAAAATTATAGATTAATAATCCACTTTTTTTGAAGTGAATTGCTGTTACTACAGAATCTGTAGTGGTACAAAGAGCGGATTATTTCAATGGATTCAGCACGGATTTTGTAATCAAACGAGCCCTTATCATGTTCTTTAAATGTGATTTTCCTTTTTTTTTGTTTTTTTCAAAGTTTTTTTATCAAGACTCGAGATCTATTCCAAAAAATGATTAATCATTTTAGATTTTAATCCTGTAACTTTTAATATTTATTTTTTAAGTCTATAATATGTGTCTTAAAGATACTAATTCAAGAGCTTGTAGGGCTTAGTTAAAGAACTTACAGGGGCAAGCTATAAAGGTTTGAGACTATAATTTTAGCGTTCATAAGGGTTAGTTATGGGAATTAATTAGTTGTATTTTGATAATGCTTTTCTTCTATTAGAAGTGCGCGTATTATATCCAATCAGGAGTATAACTCAAATATTGTATTCCGATGGAAGGATATATAGTGTGGAGTACTATAGGGGTAACTGTAGGGGTATCCTACAGAATTTCCACTTGTACCATTAAGGTTGATGGAAAATCAAAAACTTTGATATATAAATTTAATTATTCAACAAATTTAGAACTATTGAACTCAGTTACAGGATTTTGATATAATCTTTTCTTACCTAGGTATATATATTAGATTAAAACCTAAGATTATTATTCTACCTATAAACTCTGGATTGAAATTCTTTGATCCGAATATACTCTTCAAAGTAGATAGTAGTTGAGTAAATTGTCTTATTTGTTCAATAATTTGAACAAAAGATCTGATTCCTAAAGCATATGATTTCTTGAAATTGAATATAAAACGAGGTTGAGGATCAAACAAAACTTTGAAGTGAATGACGTAAAAATACAGATTCTTATGAATTATTTTTGAAACAAAACTTCTTCAATATTGAATCAGAATTATTATTTTGAATCTATTAATATCAAGAGAAAACCATAAAAGGATCATAAGTTCATGGATATGAAATACTAACATATTTTAATTTCATGAAACTTCCATTGAATTTATATTCTGTTATATTCAACTGAAATAAATTGAACTAAAAGATTCATAACTTACATATTAAATTGAATTTGATACAGGATTTAGTAATCAAATGCTCGATCTTATTCCAGATTTCAACTATTATGATAAAATATGTCCAAATGAAATTTTGGATTATTAGTGGGTACACGGATTCGTAAGACTTTCTGTAAGTAAAGCACAGTTCCACACCAAAAATATAGATTCTAATAATTCGATTTTAGATTACATTTTCATTCAATCTTTTCAAAATTGAAATATATTATTGAAAAGTATCAGGATTTTGTACAAGTTGAATTTCAAATAATCATTTTATTGAATAAAGATTGAATGATTTAATTCATTTTTTCATATCAAAATGGCTGAATGAGGAAATATAAGATTGTAGTCTTTCATTTTGAAATCAAATGTTTTTAAATTAGCTTTTAATAGAATATATCCTGATAGGTACTTAATTAATCTATGTTGAATATTTGAATCAGGAATATTGAATATCTTTTATCACGGAGCAATAGCTATGTCAATTGATCACTTTGATTATATAATAAGTGTGTATAGTGATAATAAATTAGATTAATTTAAAATATAATTGTAAGGATTATATTTATCTTATATACTCTGATTGAATAATGGAGTTATATGATTAAGTATTAGGGTTTATAAATTTAAAGAATAAAATATTATATTATGATTATAGGGATAGGCATTTTGGAGGAGTATCATACTCAGTTATGTGTTGTTGTAAAAGACGGTGAATTCTGTGACATTTTTTGATTAGAATTTTAAAAATGTTGATTTTTGATACCAAATAGTGCTTTGCTTATACGGAGTCTAACGAATCCGTGCGCCCACCAGTGGTTCTACAATCTATTGAAAAATACAAAATAGTATCGAATAATCCTAACATTTAGAATTCTACAACTCGAATCCGCCTTATGGATATATATTTAAAGCTATTACTATAGTACTATGCATTAAATTTGCGCTAAAGGCCTATTTCCACCAAAACTCACCTTATTCAAAATAAAATTAAAAATCATCTCTTGATTTTAATTTAATTAAAACTAGAAATTGTATCAAGTCTCAATTATATATATCTAAAATAAAAATAGAATTATTTTGATTGATTTTTGTTTTGATTGAAAAAAGCTTTGAATTTGAAATCTTATAAAAAACTTAGTATTTGCTCGATTTTGGTGTAGAAATTGATTCCCAAAAAATTCTATTTTAAATTTATATATAATATCAATCAAAGAATTTAGAATTATAATATTATAATATTAAGAACTTTGATCGATTTTGATTATATAAATACAAAATTCATTAAAAGATATTTAGTATATAAAGATTAGTATTTAATCAAAATTAAAGCATTAATATTTCTACTTTATAATATAATTAAAGATAACTTTATTTAAAAAAACTTTTAATATTATGAACCCCCTTTTATTATATAATTTAACTGATTATCTATATAATTTCAAATTTCGAAAGGAATACATAAAATTGATAATTAATAATTATTTATTGAAGTTGTTGAGTTTATTCGAACAATCAATTTCACGCGAATTTATTGAGGTTACTGTACATATAATATATCATATACCTAGATCAAAAATAGAAAATCAATAATATCACTTCTTTTCATCAGTTTCTTCAATGGAAATCTATATTTTTGATTACAAATACTTTAAAAATTTTGATTTCAACTTTTTTTGCCTAAATTATCAAGAATTCTTATAATACATAAATCGAGTATTTGAATCTCGAGGAGATTCTTCGAGCTTCTGAGTTTCGACTTAATCATCGGTATTTTGGTAGGCAGCTAGAGTATTATAAATCTCTTCAAGTGTTTTACGAACTCGTATATTCATTAGTATTCTATATATTATGTCTCTCTTCACCTTTTGTTTTGACAAGAAGTATTCAAGTCTGTTTTAAATCTGGAGAATCTAATGCTCAACAAACCTGACAAATCTAATAAATTGGATGAATTCAATAAATGTAAGATATGTTGAATTCCCCTTGTAGATCTCTCCAATGGCTCTTCTGGAAAATTCTTTGATCATTATTTTCCTTTCAATTCTGAAAACTAATGAATTTCATTATGACATATCAAATTCTGAAGATTCTATAGACCATGCACCTTACATCGTTAATAATTATCACCAAAAGAATGAGACACTTCTTCTAATCTCTGAAATAATATTTGAGTTTACGATTTTTGTATTCCCATTGCTTCTAGATTAGTTTCTATTCCTCACCAGATCCTGTATTATAATCATCAATTTATTAGGGGTGTGAATCCTCCTTGTTGTATCAATATTTTTCCTTCTATCATTCTATTGTCTCTCAATGCTTTTAAATTAACAGCACTCGATCAACAATAAGATCTCGAAGTAGCAAGAGAATATATATACAGTAACCGTGCACAGATAGTGATCAAAACGCGTAATTTATCTAATTCTATATATATTCCCCTTATATTAACAATTTGATTTATTAACAATATTATTAATATATATTCTATTAAGATTAATTAATAATAATAATATTCCTTAGAGATATTTTAATTTATATGATAAGAATAGAATATCAGAAATAGCTTTAACAAATATTATTTCTATGAAAATTGCAAATATTCTAGGAGTTGTTTATATAATAATATTATATATTATTAAAATAAACGAATCATATAATAATAAAGAGGATTTATTTAAAAAGTATAGGAGAAGGTTTTATATGAATAAAAAGAAATGCAAAATAGTATAATCTAAATCAATTTATTAGAAAATAATTATAATATATAAACTTGAAATCAAAAGGGATATTATTAAAAGGATTTTGAAAATATCAATTAGAAAGTTAAAAAAAGATTTGAACTTATAGAAAAATATATTATTAAAAGGCTAACGTGGTTCATATACGAGTGGATTATATCACCGAATGGATCACTTCAAAATCACACCAAATTCAAGGTTTTATTAATATTCATATTTTAATAATAAATCAATATTTTTTGAGAAAGAAAAAGCTATTAACAATAATAAAATAATCAGTATTCAGAAATTAAATTTTTATCAAAAAATTCTTATTATATTACTGAGATTGTCCCGCTTTTTATTATAGAGAAGTTAATTTAATAATAATTCTTATATTCATTCGAATTTTCACAATCTAATTAGATTTTTAAAATTCTTATAGATTTAAATATTATATATCAGATCTTTGAGATTTTATATTAATAAATAAGAGAAATGCACAATTACACACAAACAGATTTTGTATGTAAAATGAAGTGATCCATTCAGTGATATGATCCACTCGTATATGAACCACATTAACTCAATATTTAAATTTTAAAAAATAAATAATAAAGGAATAAAAGCTAATCTTTTAATTAAACAGATATTCTATAAAACAGAAAGAAAGGAAAAAGTAGAAATAGATATTCCACTTTCTAAATCAAAAATAGGATTAGAAGATAATCCAAACCTATAATATATATAAGAATATAAAGATTATAATATAAAAAGACTTTAATAATATTAGAAAAAGTAAGTTATATATTATAAATAGGGATTTTGAAAATAAAAAGTTTAAGTATAATATTAATTCTTATTTCGAGATCTTGAATAAAAAAATAACTTTTTTTTAAAAAAAAATTAAATAAAAGATATCAATTTATATAGAATAATACTCTTATATATTGAGCTTATAAAATATTAATTTGATTCTAGAAAAAAGGTATTCTTTTAATTGATTCTTGGTTTTTTTATAATCTAGATCTCAATTCTATAAAGTATATATAGTGATATTTAAAGATATATATTTTTGAAATATTTTCGAATATTATAATAAATAAAAATCAATCAGAATATACTGAATAGAAACTAGAGAGTACTCTATAAACAGCTTAGAATATATTAGATAATAATTTATTTATAAAATTGAAAATTAATACAAAAAGTAAAATAACGACTTTTATTAAAATAAAGAATTGATATATTAAATACTAAAAAATACAATACAATTATAACTATAGAATTTTATATTATTAGAATATATATATAGATCAAAAGATTATTAGAGAATTAATATAAAATATTAATTAATTGATTTAATAATAATAATTGAATAAACTATGATTGAGATCAAATTCCGGGGAAATTCCAGGCGACAACTATCTGTGCCCTAGTACTGTATAATGTAACATATTGAGTACTATAAAATTATTAACAGAATATTATAAATGAAATTAAACAATAATATAGTCTTTTATGAAATTATCAATTAATAAATTCGTAGAAGCAAACCGATTGATTATGTACTTCATGTATTATATAAGTCGACCACCCTACTTTTGAACCACCCCTGTTTTGAGCCACCCTTTTGCACCAAAAATCACTTTTTTGGTTTATCAATATCTCTATCAATATTTAATATAATTTAATAAGAATTTATATTTATAAAATTAAGTCATTTTGGATTTATATCAAAATTTTTATAATTTTAGAATTTTCTTGGATTGAGATTTAAAGCTTCAAAATATCAATTTTCGAATTTATATAAAAATCATATATAAATTTAAAACTTTTATATAATCTTTAATAACTTTTTAATAATAATAATTGAAAGAAAATTGTATATATTTTTGAAGATTCCAAATTTGAATTTATATAGAAATTTAAAGAAAATTCAAAAAATAAATAGATATACAAATATAATATATAATAACTCTAGAATGATATAAATAATCCCTATAATTTTGAGGTATTTTTTTAAATATTTATTTATAAGGAATTTTCTATTTTTTCAGAATCTTTCAAAATAAATATATTATAAAATTTTATAATTTATCTTTAGCTATTTTTTCTTAGAAGTTATTATAGACTTTATAAAGTTTCAAATTTATATATGATTTTTATACAAATTGAAAAACAATATTTTGAAACCTTAGAAATCGATTCACAAAAATCATAAAAATCTGAAATTTTTAGAATAAGATTGAAATAGCTTGACCTAAATATATATAGATTTTTATTAGATTATATTATATATCAATAGAAATATTAATAAATTAAAAAAGTGATTTTTGGTGTAAAAGGGTGGCCCAAAAAAAGGGGTGGCCTGAAAGTGGAGTATCTGACTTAATCATATATCTCTATAGCAGGCTATTTTTATATTTGTAAATTCATAAAATCCCTTTTGATTGGTTATAAGTAATATGTGAAACTTTCTGTTGATTAGAGCTTAGTTTTTCTAGTTGAGTAGGGGGGTAGACTCTACGAAATTACTTCAATTCAATACACAACTTCAAAAGAAATGAAAATTCGATTGAAAAAGAAGTAATTAGATTGAAGCAATTGAGAGCTTTCTAATAATCTAATTAGTTTTGGAGTAAGTTCTATAATAATAGTGGAATTAATTGATTGAATTTATAAAGATGTTTTTGGAGATGTATTTATAAGCAGGGGCATAAATGTTTGAGGCACAGTTGCCTTGTACGTTTTTCAATATTAGAATCTGAATTAGAATCTATATAATTGTTTATAATAAGAAATTAAATAAGAAATTAAATAAGAAAGTAAATAAGAAACCAAATAAGAAAGTAAATAAAAAACTAAATAAGAAACTAAATAAGAAAGTAAATAAAAAACTAAATAAGAAACTAAATAAGAAACTAAATAAGGATTTAAATAAGAATTTATTATTCTATTCTTCTATTATTCTAATAATAAGAATAAAAAGAATAATAATTTAATCATCTAATAATCTAATAATTTAATAATTTAAAATCGAGCGTAGCGAGGATCGGGGGCTTGGGGGCTGGCCTCCATATATATTATATTATAATAGAATTAAAATTAGAATTAGAATTAGATTTACAGTTTATATGCTATATTAGTACTAGCCGTCGGGGAAAAAGAATTGAAATCTATGAATTCGTAGGGCTTCAATAATCATTCTAATAATTAAAAAGAAAAAAGAAACTTTCACGAATCCGTAGGCTGAAAAATTCTTTTTCCCCGACGGCTAGTATAAATGAGAAAATATCTTCAAATCACTATTTTTGTTTGAAGATAGTATTATTATTAAACTATTATAAAAGATGTGATCACTTTTTATAACAACATTCTTATTTATTTTGTTATCATTATCAATTTGACATAGAATTTATTTAAAATCTAGAAAAAGCTAGATGTTTTTAAATACTTATAGTTTACTTTAACAAAAGAACTAAAATAAGATATAAATAAAATTTCGGGAATTTTATTAAAACCAAATCTAATTTCTTTTTCATATTTTGAAAAATCCTAAAAAATATATAATTTATTCATTAATATAAATCATGCTATGTTATAACATTTATTTCCTTAAAAAATTTTCAACAATAATATTATAAATATAGTCACCTGTTTAAATTAGAATGTAATTTTTTTGGAGAATTAAAAGTTGTGATAAATATTACAAATATTCATGAAAAGTTTGATAGTTCTCTAAAATAATTTTTATTTCGAAGTATAATTAATGAAAAATGTTAAACTTTTGTCTTATTAACTAACTGATGTAAGTAAGATTAGAAGATTTAATTATTCCTAATTATAATATAGAATATAGAATGTTTCAAAGATTTCTTTCAAAAAATGATTAATATATTGTATTTAATAAAATTATTTCATAGATTATCGAATTATCTTTTAACTTTATCAATATTTTACACTTTTTTGAATCTTTTGATCTCTAAGCTTAGATATTTTTATTTTAAATAAATAATATGAGAAAATTTTGGAATAAAATAAAAATAACAAAATTGCTTTCATGTTCAAAAACTTTGAATCATAAAACAAATTCAAGAAAAAGGAATAATATTCCTTATTATATTATAATTAAAACTTAATATTGTATCATTTTTATAAGTATCAGAGCAACATGATTGATTCTAAATCAAATAAAGATTTAATTCCATGATAATCTTATTTTCAAAAGATATATAGCGATTTGAATTACTAAAAGTGTTGATTTGGGAAGGATACGGAAGACGTAGCACTCATGTATTAGTAGGTCCTAAATGTCTATGTTGTATTTTGTCTAAAGAACTAGCTATATACAGAGAGTAGTAGACCTTATATATACACTACTAAAAGAGCTAGTCTCTTTCGCATTTACCTCAGGTTCAATACAGTGGCCATTAAATTGAAGTCATTCACCAACGTTTATACAAAAACTAAAATAGTCATATATAATATTTAATTTTTCCTAAAAAATAATTAATAATTTTCTAATCTTGATACTATTATAAAATGATAATCTTTTATATTATATCTTGTTTTCTAAGGAAAACAAAATTAAAATATAATAATAAATAAATAAAAAATTATATTCAACATACTGACTATAAATTTCTTTCTTAAATGAAATAATATTTTATCTATTGAAATAAAAGTTTAATTTCATGATTAAAGGCATAATTTTTGTATTAAAAAATCATTTTTATTAATATAGTTTTTTGAAATCTGAAAATTTCTTAATTGATATTATACTAAATAATACTCAATTTCATTTTATCATATATATTTAATAACAAAAAATAAATTTTTTACTATTTATCAATTATCATCATTGTTTATTATTACAAATCAAAAAGCTGAGGATCAATAGATTCTTAAAATAGAATTTTCATATTCGGAGATCTTTCTTTTTAATATTATATAATCTACATTAAAATCTTTTTATTTATTTTTAGAATATAATACTAATTCAATATATAATTTTAATTGAAAGATGATTGATTATTATCAAATTTAAAAAACAATAATTTTGGTTTTCTAGTATCAAAGTTTTGTTCTTTTTGAGTAATTTTAAATAAATCAAGAATAAAAGGCAATTTAGTAAATATAGATAACGTAGTTTAACACTGAGTGGCCTATATTACCGAATAGCCCACTTTCACCTCAATTTACATCTTTCTCTTTCAATATACATTTTATCAACAATTTATAATAAATTCGAATAATTAAGAAGCTTATATACTCTTTGTTATTAAATCTATTTATAAAAATAAAAAACTAAATATTTGAAAAGTTATTATACTTTATAATATCTTTTATATAATTTTTTAATATAGAATAAAAGATTTATCTTTTTATATAAAAACTCAATCTGATAATTATAAGATTATAAAATTAGAAAAAGAAGTAATTATTTAATATATGGTTAATATAAATTCAAAAGAATCTCTATTTAAATTAAAGAATATAAAACATATAACAAATTATATTTTTATTATGATTTCTATAATTTTAATAAAATAGATTTTATAATAAATATAATATATCTTGAAATAATAATAATTAATATTAAACAAAATAATAAAAGTAAGATAATATAATCAAATAATAGAAAATAGATTATAATAATTATATATAATAATAAAAAGAATGAAACTATACGCCTATTTCTAATAATTTAAGAATAAATTCATTTTTCTAATTAATATACTAAAACCGATTTTCCTATAAATTAGATTATTAAATCTATTTCTAATAAAAAAACAAATATTAAAATAGACTTAGAATAATTGAAACATTTTAATAAATATATTAAGAATCGAAGAAAGAGCAAATATCGAATATTGATATTAAATAAATATAAAAGTTATAAATCAAAAGCTTTTTAAATATATTATAAAAAGAATAATATTATATATTTATATTTATTACTATATTTAAATAATTTAATTCAATTATTTAATATAGATTATTTTAATAATCTAAAATATTTATATAATAATTAAATTAATAAATTTATTAAAATATATTTTAATTATATTTCGAAAATTGAATTCTTTATATTTTTTAAAACTATATACAAAAAATCAATCACCTCTTAAAATATAAAAATAAAATTTCAAAAAATAGATTTAATCCTATTTAATTCTAAAATTATATTTTCAAAATTAGATATTCACATTCACACACCTATTCTCCCCTTTTTTGATTTAAATTAATAAATTTTATAAATCCCTTCTAATTCAATCAAAACTCTTTCTCAATCAATATTAATTAAATCTAAAATAACTCATTATTAATCAAACTCCTCTACACCTATATTCGAAATTGTACTAGCTTTAATTAAAGATATAGAAAGATTAGTTTATAAGAATACACTTTTAAATATAAAGAATTATATTTCAAATAATAAATGAAGTATTAAAGAAATATTGATATAAAAAAAAACCTAATTATATTAAAAAGAAATACTTATTAAATAAAAGATTCTTAATATATTATTTCAATAAAAAATTGATATTTAAATTTAATATAATAAGTATTAAAAAAGAAGGAATTCTAATAAAGAAATATTTTCTAATTAATATTATAATAGATACAGAAAAATAGAATATAATATAAAAACCTATCAAAATAATATAATAGATCCTAGATTATTAGATTATTAATAATTTTAATTGATTGATTCAATTATTATTGAATAATATAAATTTCAAAGTGTAAATTGAGATGAAAGTGGGCCACTCGGTGATATGGGCCACTCGGTGTTAAACTACGTTATTCAATATATTGAAATGAAAAGTAATTAGTTAGAAACTTTGATATAATTAATTTGGTTTGCTAAAGTTTTATATAAAATAATAAAAATATATATAAATCTGGAATATCTTTTCATAACCTTTTCAATAATTAATATGATTTATAATATTAAGTACATAATATATCAATAACTTAATATTTATATAAGAATATATTAAACATTCTCTGAAGGGAATTTCACATTTATTTAAATGCTAGATAAATCTTTAATATTAGAAATCCTTCATTTTGAAATATATCAGAATTAAAAAAAACACTATTTGAGTTATCAATTTTTATTTCTAAATTCATTGATAAATTAGAATTTGTTTAAGATTTTATTTTTGATAAAATTGATATTGTAATTAATGGTAGGTAAATTATTTTTATGCCAGTAATAGTTTGAAAAGTTATTCTCATGCTATTAAAATTATTCTAAAATTATTTTTATGCTATTAAGATTTTAGTCTTAATAGTTAGGATCTATAATTTAAAGTCTAGCATTCGTGATGAAGATATAGATATTAACTGAATGGATTCGAATCTATAGTTCAAAGTTAGAATTTTCAAATAAAAGTTTGATTCTATATATGATAAACGAGATTTTGCAAGTAGAAGTTAGGGTCTATATATAGATTCTGGGTATAATAGGCTAGAAGTTTAGTGGTATAAAAGTAACATTTAGGACTTTCAGTAATATGAGAGCAGTAGTAATACTAGTAGTATTGGTTTTATTTGATAATATATTCAGACTTAAAATCTATATTCTAGGTATGCTTTTTTAAAGAATATAAAAATACTTTGAATCAAAGATTTTAAAATTGAAATAATCAAATGATTATAAAAAGTATTTTTAATCTATAATCAGTTTTATGGAAACATTTGAATAGAGCGATTTTACGTCATTTGAAATAAGAGAATATTACTTTAATGCTATTGATAGTATACATATTTATTTTCACGTTACTAAAATTGATTTGAATGTATTCTGATATTATTTGGATTTTATAATAACTAAGTTCTATAGTTTTCAGATTAAAATCTAGAAGTTTTAAAATTAGAACTTATGAAATTCGAAAGCTAGTACTTATATTAGAAACTTAAAGTCTTTATATCGACTTAAATCTAGTTTATAACTCTATATTTAATAATTCAAATTATGAATTCTAATTTTTAATTCTAAATTATATATTTTCAATAATAAACTCTCTATATAAACTCCAATCATAAAAAGCTAAAATCTAAATAGTATAAAAATGAATACCACTTACAATTTCCACAGATATTATTTAAATCAAGTATTAATAATCTTTATTATACGTTATTATGACATTTTCATTATGTTAGAGTTTCAAAAAAACTGAAATTAAATTGAATAAAATCAAAGCTATCAAGGTTATCAAATTGAAAACAAAAGGGCTTATTTTTTGTTTACTTTTTATTGCTAATGATTCAATTGATTACTATATTTTGATATTAAAAGTCCAATATATCCCCCAGACTGCCAACAGAGGACACCTCGCTCTAGTGACCAATCAGAATATCAGAAATTCGAGGGTTTTATTACCTAAAAATGAGTTTCTTAATGAAAATCGTTAGCTGTTTATAAAAATACTTTTAAAACCATTTTACAATTATCTTTCAATAAAAAAAAGTATAGAACTATATTTGATATATTTATTATTATTGTATTAAAAAATCTCAAGGTTCAATATCAATGAAAAAGTTTTTTATTTTAATATCATTTGTTGAATTTTTGATGGTTCCGGTTGTACACGGGCCACTTAAGGTGTCCTACGCCGGCAGTCTAGGGGATAGTTGAATAAGAAGATTTTTTTAAATTCCATTATTTTCGAAGATTTTAATCCAAAATTGTAAAAGTTATTGAAATTTAAAGTGAAAAACTGACAAAAATTGTCATTTTTGAGGAAGTAAATTCGCTTTTTTCAAGTATTTCAAAGATAGAAATTCAAAAAATTTAAATCACTTTTTCGCTTCAATCTTTAAGAGCTTTCTTATATCAAAGAATTAAAAAGAAGACTCTTCAATATATAATACTTAGCACAATTTTCAATCAAATAATAACATCTAAAAATACATAATTTAAATTTAAGTGAAATATAAAGAATCTAAAAAATATAGTTGACTTATATATTGATTAATATATCAAATGTGATATAATATTTCTTTTCAACTATATATTTAGATGATTTAAAACTTTGTAAATATATATATATATATATTATATCGGTAAACCAGAGTTTTGAAATGTGTAAAGTTTAATCAAGATTTTTAGAAATCATCATCAATCTTAATATATACGATGCATCTTCAATTGTTTCGCTGAGTATTAGTTATTTTATCAAATGATTCATTCAGTGCTTTTCAAAATCATAAACAGGGTAACTTGCCGTAGAAACTTACAAGTCTATAACCTCCTTCTTCCTGTTGTTAAAATGTCCTTGTTCTTTCTCAAGTTTCAGTTGAACCTACATTCTACCAAGATTTCAAGGTCTTTTCCTTTTTTCACAGAGTTTAAACTACAAGATTCTGTTTCCTCAGTCCCTTCATAGAATACTCTATTATATATCTACAAGTTCAATTATTCAAAACCCCTCAATAAAAAAAGAATTCCATTCCTTTGAATCCTTATTTTTATCTTTTTATACTTTCTCTCTTTTTGATTGATTCCAAGTTGATTTCAGTGAAGATTTATCTTTAAAAGTTTATAAGCTGTGTAGTTCAATCAGCTAATAAATTTGTCGTAGCGAATGATGACTTGGAGAAGAAACTTTCGAACATCATATTAATACGATATGATTTATATTTCTTCGATGGACCTTTACTGATACTTTTTACAGTGGTAATTTAGACACAATTTTTCAATTGAGATTTCATCAATCAATTATATTATTAGAAACGTTAATAATAATGGTATGGATATTGACAATACCAATTTTTCGCAATAATGGGAACTTTGGAATACAAGAAACATATTTCATCATTTTTTCAAAGTATATAAAGATATTGATTTAAAGTTCTTATTCAAATCAGAAGGAGGTCGAATAATTGAAATGAATAGTTTCAATCCATGATGAATCTTTTAAAACTATTTAACTATAACTCTTTCATTTTGTTGAAATAAGTGTATATCAATCCAAAGTGGTATCTAGTACCATTCATAAAACAAAGGCTTAGCTATTTCCAATCACAGACTATAAAAGATTCCATGAAAAAATCCAACAGAAGTCGCTACCCAAGTCTACAGACTACTCACTAATCATAGAATCGAAAACTGATGACGTCCTAGGATTTCTCTATTCATTTCTTAATAATGATCGAAGACGAGTTGTTTCCATCATTGTATGATATTGTCAATGGAACCAGTCAAGGTTGGTGTCTATATATCTAATAATTCTATAATACTAGACAAATTCCTCACAAAGAATTTTATAACTGATAGATTAAATCGTTAATATTGCAGAGGATTAAGGTTGATCAGAAACTTCATTTTGAAGTTGATGTTTTTGCTATTACAATCTATTCCCATCTTAAAGCTATGATGAAACTATTGGGTACATTAGATAATTTTACAAAGAACGTCAACCCATTTTAACATTATTTGATTGTTGATTATTTATCAAATATAGAATCAAAGCTGGTATCTAGTGGACTAATTGCTACGTGTATTTCAGCGGCTTTGTCTTTTTTACATCAAAATGATTCAATTATAAGTCATAATTAAGTATCTATCTTTGTATCTCGTCCACCAGATAGGGAAAATCACTTTGTAAATTTTGATTTTATCCTAATCTTAAATTTTAGTAATTTAAAAAATTTAATTTTAGAATAGTTTAATACACTTTTTTAACAAATCAAATGATAACACATTTGAATAATCAGTAAAAACTATTGTTCTAAAATGTGATAGTCTTTATAATAACATTATCAATATCTCAACATGAATATGCTTAATGAATCCTCTCTATCAACGATATTTATATTGTAGTCATAATCATCAAAGAAAATATAAACAAAAGATTATTTCTTCTTATTATTGTTTAATGTTGTTTCAACTATTTTAGTTTTTGAATATATAACTTTCAGCTTTCTTTTCATCTTATTAGTTACAGTCTTCCTCTTACAAAGTACAAATTGAATTGTAATCAAAATATTGTCTTTTCATATTGTAAAGTATATGTTATTTGGAAAATAAGTAGAATCAAAAACTATTCTTTATATTATGTTGTTATATTTGATATCTCCTTTTTAAAAGATTTTTATAAATACTCAAGTTCGATTAATATATTTCTATTATTACATACCGTACATGATATTTATATTTCAAAAAGTAATGGAAAACAGATAGGCTATTGCGATAAACATAATAAAAAGTATGAAATAACTTCTCCTCCTAATACAAAACTATTAATTATATTACATTACTTTATTTTCATATTTATAAAATCTAAAAGAATGACATAACTCTACTAGTGAATTTAATCTTTGTCTCTATATTATACTTATGTGAACAAGGGTATTCACTTCAAAGGAATGACTTTGATATAATAACTATTGTATCAAAGAGATTAAGCAAATGCAGAAGAGATTAGCTCTTTTAATAATATTCATATAAAATCTATTACTTTTCTATTGAATTAGTTCTTTCAATAAAATATAATTAGATATATAGAATCTAGAATATATCAATATCATATTTTCAATATCCTTTTTAAATTAACATTAATTAATAATATTACGAATTCTTGATTTATTAATTTAAAAACCCCTCTTATTTTTATTTTATTATTTTTATTATGAATAATATAATATTTTAAAGAAATTTATTTGAAATTAACTGTAAATAATCTGATAAGCAATCTAATCTACTTATATTCATAAGTATAGGAGTTTATAATACTACTACTAGTATTGATTTATTATAAGATAATAAGTATAATCTTTATAAAAATAAATAAAAATACTTCTTCTTATTTTTATTATAATAGAATTGTACTTTTAGAAACTAAAGTTCCTTAGAAGAAAGAAAAGAAGAATTTAAAAAATATAAAATTCAAAAGAAAATCCTAGAAATTTATTTTTTCGAAGAATCATTTTATAATCAAATAACTTTCAAAAAGATTTATTCTTTAACTTATAATTAAATATTATATTAATGATTATTTACAATTTAGAATTATTATATATTGAAGAATGAAAATTATTAATATATTCTTTCAGAAGATAATTATATATAATTTTGAGATTATTTAATAATTCTAAATTAAGAATACTAATAAATTAATATTATATCATTTTCAAAGAACTCTGTAATGTTATAGAATATATATTAAATTTCAATATAAATATTGAAAATATTATAATTAAATGAGAAAACGATTCCTAAAATATCAAATTAATAAAATATAATTATTTATATTTGCAAAATAACTGAATAAGTAATGCAAAATAAATCAATCTTTTTATTAAATTTAATATAAAAACTCAAATTAAACTTTCTATTAATTCTTTTCTTAAGCTTTCAGATAATATTTTTTATTAAATTTAATATAAAAACTCAAATTAAACTTTCTATTAATTCTTTTCTTAAGCTTTCAGATAATATTTTTAATATATTGGTTCGAGAAGGATACGGAAGACGTAGCCCCACGTGTTCGTAGGTCCTGTATATCTAATTGTATTCTATCTAAAGAGCTAGCTATGTAGGAAAGTAGTAGGCCTTATATAGGCACTACTGAAAGAGCTAGTCTCTTTCGCATTCGCTTAATCCCTTTGATACAGTAGCTATTGTATTGAAGTCATTCCTTTGAAGTCATTCCTTTGAAGTGAATATCCTTGTTCACACACAATAATTATCAAATTTTATGGAAATTTAATAAAATTATAAACAATCTAATTATTCTTTCTAATATATATAGAGAACTATTCTTATTTTATAGTTTTAAGAATATACAAATTCTATATACAATTTAATCAAAATCTAAAATTTTATTAATAAATATCTTTATAGAACTATTTAATGATAATAATAATAATAGAAATAATCAAAATAATTACTAAAATAATAGAAATAATAGAAATTATAATTATTTTAAAAATAATAAAAATAATTGAAGTATTAATTAATACAATTAGAGCTAATATTTTATTAATCTTTCAAAAATCTATAAGAATAACAACAGATATAAAGACATTAATAATTCTTTTGATTTGAAGATCTCTATGTTTAGAAAACATTGTTACAAAGTATTTATATCATTTGAAATAATTCAAGAATATATCAAGCAAATCTGAGCAAATTCCCTGATTTATATTAAGGTTTATATAAAATAATAATTAATAAGTTCAAAGAATCTGAATGTTAATAAAATATATTTCTTAAATAGAACAATATTATCTTTAAAATCTATATTAAAAAAAATCCAAATATAGATGTTTAAAAAGAATTTGATATAATAATTACAAACTTATACTTTCTTTAATACATGATTCTTATAATTATATATAATCCTTAATTATATTATATTAAAATTTTATTTATATATAATAATATTTCAAAATACTATTCTATAATATATAATTCTTATTTAAATATTTCGAATTTTATTAATTAAATTAAGTAAATTATTAAGTTTTATTAAAAGATATTTCTAAAATAAAAATTATTAACTGAAATATTTTTTATAAATCAATATTTTTATAATAATAAATCTTTGTAATCTTCAAATTCTTTTTTTCAAAAATCTCGTAATAAATGTGCTAATAAATAATTCTTTTTTATATTATTTAATAGAAATTAAAGTAATTATTATTTGCCTAATAAAAAAGAAAACCATAAACACTATAAATATATAAATAAATAAAAAGATTAGTTGAAAACAAATTATTATATCAAGTATAATAATCTTAATAATAAAAGCTTTATAAAACAATATAATCAATTCCTTATTAATATTGAATAAGAAACTAATTGAGATAATAATAATAATAATCATTTTATTAATTAATATTTCATTAATATAAATAATTATAAGGTGATTTCCAGAACACTCTTAATATTAATAAATATTTTTAATGATTTTTTAATAATAGCTAATCTCAATGATATTATAAATACTTATATATTAATAGCTAAGATATTTGTTGTAAATAATAAATAATATAATAATAATAAGTTTTTTAATATTATAATCAATATAAATATAGTTTAAAAATTGATTATTAAATGTAATTAATATTTAGTATCAAAAAAGATTAAGAGCATTAAAAATAATAAAACTATTATTAATTAAATAATAATTCAATTATATAATATTTATTAATATCAATTTTATCAAAAAAGAATTTTAATAGTATATTATATTAATATCTATTTGAATAAAAATAACTTTTATAGAAATTTGTCATTCTATTAATATTACTAAATTATTTTATATATTATGATACAAAGTTTATTAAATTATTTAATATAAGATTTATAATTTAAATATCAATAGAATAACTATATCTCAAATGATTATAAAAACTATCAATAATATTATTAAATTAAATAATTTGATATCTATTTTATTTGTTTTTAATATATTTTTTTATATTATTGAAAATAATTCTTCAATATTTATTATTTAATAATAAGTTGTTATAATCTTTAAAATTATAACAAAAGTTTATAAGCTATATAATTCTATATAAATATAAAAAGCTTTGAATATATATAATACTTCTTTTATAATTACAATTTATAATTTATTACTAAATGATATTATTTTGATTTGAAAAAAGTATAATAAAATAATTTCTAATAAATAAAAAGAATTGTTTTTATTATTTAATATAAATAGTGAAATATATATGCCCAATTCATTTTATGAATTTATAAGATTTTAGTTTATATTAGTAAAATTACATTATTGAATTAATAAAATCAATCAAATCAATTATATTCTAAATTACCTTAATAAATATAAGATAATTTTATTAAAAGCTAGCAAAATTAGATTACCTATTTTTGATATATTAAATTTATATATTATAAATCTTAAAAAATCCTTTTCAGATTTATTCAAAAATAACCAAATATATATATTAATATTCTTTCTATAAATAATTATATCTCAGATTTAAGTTTATATATAAAATCAATATTTTAATTGTTTAATTACTAATCTCAAGAATTCAATTATATAAAGAATTTAGAAAAAGAAAATTAACAAATTAATAATTAAAGATATATTCTAGATTATATTATTATTAAATATTTATTTGAATATATACATCTTTAAATTATAATTTATCAACAAAATTAAGAATAAAAATAAAAATATTAAATTTTATAAATCAAGAATAATCATTCAAGTATATAATAATATTAATTCAATAATTATATTAATATACTCTAATTTAATAATTTTAAATATTAGAAAAAATAATATAAATGTATATATTTAGAATATTATTTAGATATATATTTAATTTATATCAAATCCATATTATACATTTTATGCTTATACTTTAGAAAAGATAGATTTACCAATTAATATAGTTTTATTCGTTATTAAATTATTATACAATATTTTGGAAGTAAAAAACTATTAATTCAAGATATACTATACTCATTATTATAAAAAGCTTAAGATATAATAATTTATATATAATCTTTGTTTTCTATATATTAATAATAAAGAAATCGAAATTAATATTATAAAACTTTGAGCAAATAATACATTTGTTATTAGGAATAGTATATTTATATAGATTAAGGATAAACAATTTAAATAAATTGATTTTATAGTTAAAAACTACAAAAAACTAATTTATGATTGTTTATCGAAGTTTAATCGTATTATTTTTATATTTCAAAATAATAATATTTATTA
The DNA here is from genome assembly GCF_014898295.1 of Botrytis byssoidea. Classification (NCBI taxonomy): domain Eukaryota; kingdom Fungi; phylum Ascomycota; class Leotiomycetes; order Helotiales; family Sclerotiniaceae; genus Botrytis; species Botrytis byssoidea. The sequence goes on along the minus strand of NW_024065875.1, from coordinate 231,951 downwards.
TAATTAGAAAAAGTAATATAATAAAATATAATTTATTTTTATAGAATCTATAAAAAAATATAATAAAATCCGAGAACATGTTTCAATATATAATTAATATATTGTATAATAAACCTATAGTATATATATTATAATTATATATCAATTTAGAATATCTTTTAATTTATTTATAATAATACCAGCCGTTGGGAAAAAGAATTTTTCAGACCGTGGATTTGTAGAAGCCTTTTCTCTTACTTTTGAAATATATAAATTTTTAGTCCTATTTCTTTAATCTTTATAAGGGCCAGCCCCCAAGTCCCTGATCCTCGCTACACTCGAGTTTAAATTATTAAATTATATTCTTATTATTTTTATTATCCTTATTCTTCTATTATTCTTATTAATAGAATAATAATTTCTTAATTAAATTCTTATTTAGATTCTAATTCAGATTCTAATTCAAATTCCAATATTGAAAAACATCTAAAACAACTATATTCAAAACATTTATACCCTTTATTTACTAATATACCTTTGAATACACCTCCTTTTAATTTAATTTATTCAATATATTAATTCTATCATCATTATAAAACTTACCCTAGAACTAATTAGATTCTTAGAAAGCTTTTAATTATTTCAATCTAATTATTTCTTTTCCAATTGAATTTTCTTCTCTTTTAATATTATATACTAAAATAAAATAGTTTTGTATAATTTCCCCCCCTACTCAACTAAAAAAACTACATTTCAATTAATTGAAGGTTTCGTATATTACTTATAATTAATTAGAAAGGGTTCTATAAATCTATAAATATAAAAATATCCTGCTATATAAATAATATATAGAGTACATAATCACTTGGTTTGCTTTTACGAATCCATTAATATAAATATTGCTTACTTATTTGAAAAAATATAATATAATACTTTATAAAAAAAAATTTAAATCTTTCTTTTAATGCAACGTATATAAATCATCATTTAATGAATTCATTAGTTTTTTCCAATAGATTTCAAGCTTGATTTATTTATAGACAATTATATAGAAATATATCCTCAAATAGAAATTAATTTTACCCATCATAATAGAGTGTTATAAAAAATAATTATAATATCAAAAGCTCGTTATTTTTCAATATTCATACACATCAACTTATAATTATTATAATTAGTCCTATACAAAATGGATTGAATATATTACAAGTTTTTAATCGCGTTTCAAGCTCTTTCTTTCCTTTGAAATCAGAGAAATATGTGGATTCAACATTTTTATATCAATTGGACCAAAATTATATTGACTCAAGCTGTATTGATATTATAAATTATATTATTGATAGTTGTAAACAGTGCACGGACCACATATGCTGGTTGTAGCCCGAGGTCTAGGGGATAGAAGAACCGCTTCAAAGATTTTTACTTTCTTTGATAATTTGTCATTCTTCTAGTTTATATAACTAATCTTATTCACTATAGTATCTTGAAGCTTTCTATAATATTATAAAATAAAATGAATATCCCTATATTAGACTATAAGAGTGGATTAGCTATAATTCTTTAATCATTAAGTCAATAATGTATTCAGTATCATATCTTCCTATCATTTATAAGTATTCTAACAGCTTACTCAAAAGTACAATCCAAATTAACGATTTCAACGTAAATAGAAAACTAATTTATGTAGTATGTAGTACATTATATAAAGAGAACGAAAACCTGAAATCTGATTAAGTTAATAAATAGCAAGAACAATATGTGTCATTATGTAGCAATCAATATGAAACTACCCTAAGAATCATCTCAAGGATATAGATATGAATTGAAATATAGATTTATTTAAAATTGTAAAAACTAATTTTATATGTCTGAAAAAACCAGACTGCGGTTTTCAATAATTTGCTTCCTACTAATCAAAATAAAATTAATAATATTGAAAAGATTTCATTATAGTTTTACGGAAGATGTAAATGTATATTATGAAATAAATATCTGTAGATATAATCAAGACTACCTATGTATAGATGAATAAAGAAAGCAAATATTCATAAAATATTTTTATTACCTACTCAAGAAAGGCTAAGAACTGGAATTCTTATTTAAAAAAAGAATACAAAAGGAAAATATAAAGTTGCTTTTAATCAAAGTAAATATTAATATAAAATTACCTAAATGATTCTAAGGATTTTAAAAATTATTCATGATCATAATATCAAGAATAATAAGAAACAGTTAGAATCTGTTATTATCAATAAAGATAAGACGATTATTCGAACTCCTTCCCGATTTTAATTCACGATTTGTAAAACGATGTAAAACATATAACGTGGCTTTGATGATTCAAAAAATTAAATCAAATTCATATATTAAGATCCAAAAATTCTATATTATTAGACGATTTCTCTGTATTACAGTTTCGTGATAAGAATATACGATAATGTTATTCATAACAAATCCAAGTTTAGAAAAGTATTTATTATGTAGATAAGATTTCATTCATTGTGTATTCTTAATAAAATATAATATCGATTCTGTTGTGAAAATCACTTGAAATTAAAAAGAAGCTTTTCAATAACACCCACTGTTGATACCATTGACATCAAATCCTAATATAGATTTCAACTTTGAAATAAAGTTTTAAAAGTTCAGACCAATAGAGTTATTAATTACTTTATTATCCTAAATACCAGTACATCTAAAAAGACCAATAAATAGCTTTTGATATTGAAAATTCATATAGTATTTTGATAAAAATAAAAGTCTATGGAAATTGATCTTCCATATTACTACAAGGATAACGTAATTTATCAGCATATAGACTATATCAGCATATAAACCACTTCCACCTTAATTTACACTTTTCTCTTTTAATATACGTTTTATCAATAATCTATAATAGATTCAAATAATTAAGAAGCTTATATATTTTTTATCATTAAAATTATTCCGAAAAACAAAAAATTAAGTATTCAAAAGATTACTAAAATATATGATATTCTATATACAATATTATAACATAGAATTAATGGTTTTATTCTTTATACAAAATATCAATATAAATCTTATAATCATTTGAAACTAAACGAAAGTATTATTATTGAATATATATTTAATACAAATTCAAGAAATTTTTTATTTAAAATTAAGAATATAAAAAGATATAACAAATTATAATTTTTGAATCAAGAAGTATAAAATATGTTAAAAAGCTTCAAATATATCAATTTATAAAATATCAAATTAAATTAAAAATATATTTTATTAATATTTATAGTTTCTGAAGAATTTTTTACAAAAGTTTTAAATTTATTAAAAATTTATTTCAATTGATTATAAATAAATAATTGGAATATAATATTTTGGATAAAGATTTTTATAATTTTAGTAAAATAAACTTTATAATAAAAATCATAAGTATAATAATAATTATTATTAATATTGAGAAATGTAATAAAAATAGATTAATATAATTAGATAATCGAAAATGAATTTTAATAATAATATATGAAAATGAAAAAAAAAAAAACTATTCCCCTATTTCTAATAATTTATGGATAGGTTTATTTCTCTAATTAATATATCAAAGTTGATTTTGCTATGGAATAAATTATTAAATCTATATTTAATAAATGAATAAATAATGAAATAAATTTAGAATAATTGGAATACTTTGATGAATATATTAAGAATCAAAGAAAGAGCAAATATCGAATATTGATATTAAATAGATATAAAAATTATAAATCAATATTATTTCAGAACTATTATAAAAAGAATAATATTAAATATGTATATCTATTATTATATTCAAATTATTTAATTTAATTATTTAATATTAATTGTTTTAATAATCTAAAATATTTATATAATATATAAATTAATGAGTTTATTAAGGTATATATTAATTTCATTTCAAAGATTGAATTCTCTATAATTTTTAAAATTATATATAAAAAATCAACTATCTTTTGGAATATAAAATCAGAATTTCGAAAAATGAGTTTAATATTATTTAATTCTAAAAATTTATTTTCGAAATTAGATATTCAAATTTATATATTTATTCCCTTTTTTTATTTTAAATTAATGGATTTCTAAACCCCTTATAATTTAATTAAAGTTTTTTTTTAATTAATATTAATTAAATTTCAAATAAGTTACTATTAATCAAGCTTTTCTATACTTTTATTTAAAATTATATTAGTTTTAATTAAGAATATAGAGAAATTAGCTTATAAGAATATACTTTTGAATATAAAGATTTATATATTTCGATAAACAAATAAAATATTAAATAAATATCAATATACAAAAAAAACTCAATTATATTAAGAAGGAATATTGATTGAATAAGTGACTTTTAAAATATTATTTTAACAAAGAATTAATATTCAGATTTAATGTAATAAATATCAAAATAAAAGGAATTCTAATTAAAAAGTCATTTTTAATAAATATTATAATAAATATGAAAAATTAGATTATGATTTAAGAATTTATTAAAATAATATAATAAATCCTATATTATTAGATTTTTAATAATTTCAATTGATTGATATAATAATTATTAAATAATCTGTATTTAAAAATGTAAATTGAGATGAAAATGGTTCATATGCTAATATGGCTTATATGCTGATAAATTACGTTATTAAATTATTGGTATATTATTAATATAAAGAAATAAGAACTGAAAATGTAAAATTTAGGATTTATAGTCAGGATGATTTCAATTATAAATTCTCATTGATCAAATTCACGATTTAACTTTCAAATTTAGATTTCAAATTTTAGTATAAGGGCTAATTTGGATATACAAATCCGCACTGAATCCACTGAATATTCCATACTTTTTGAAAGCAGATTTTGAATTTATATTTGAATATTAAATTGTGAATTCTATCAAATAATTTGTATTTTAATAAATTTAGTATATTTTGAAATAAAAAGAAAATAGATTACTTTAAAATAATACTAAATAATCCATATTTTTCAATAAATTTATATAGGAAAATGAAAATACAAATTGAAAACAAGAATTAGAAAAAACTAGCTTTATTAAATTCATTAAAATAATCCATTCTTTTTATAGATCTTTATAAACTTTAAATCTTAAAGCTTTAATATATAAAGCCTAAAGTTATAAGTTTATTTTGAATTAGAATTTATAATTACATATAAATTTAAATAAAACGATTCTTTTATTTATTTATTTAATTATTCAAATAATAATAGTATATTAAAAATTCGAATTATTTTATTTAGTTTATATATATATTATATATATATTTCACTTTCTTTTATTTTAATAGATTATTTAATAGATTTGATATATAAATTATAAAATTATAAATCAATAATCCGCTTTTTTTGAAGTGGATTGTTACTATTGCAGAATCCATGGTGATACAAAGAGCGGATTATTTCAATAGATTCAGTGCGGATTTTGCAATCAAACAAGCCCTAAGCACTCATTATTTTGTATAAATTCTAATTCTTGAACTATATGAATTATTGATTTTGGTTTAAAATTATAGATTTTGATTCAAAGATTATAGGGGTTAGTTGTTATAGAGTCTAAGTAATGTAAAAGTGAATTTGAACTTATGTTAGTAATGTGAGAATGAACAAATCCACTTTCAGCAGTATAAGAGTGATTTAACAATGTGTAAAATTTAACTTTAAAGTAAAATCTTACAGCTCGTTCTTAGTAATTTTCGTTAAAAGATTGCTAGAGATTCCATAAAAGTTCCAAATTCGAATATGATCCTCCTGCAAATTTGAAAATTGACAATTTCCAGGCTTTAGAAATTGGTTTGTAAAAAAGTTGAATACGTCAAATTTCAACATACCATAGATTAACGATTTAAGTATTTATCGATTGCAATTTTATGCAATTGTATTGTATTTTGATGTGGAAAGGTGGGCCAAAACAGGAGTGGGCAGAAAACAGGGCACCCGACTTAATCTGTATCAAATAAAAAATCACAATTTTCTAATATAGAAATAAGTGTAATTGATTTCCTAAAAAAGAAAGATCTATTCTTCCTATTGATCTTTGATCAGAAAATGATTTTGATAAGCTTTCAGATCTATAAAATACGTTGTATATTATATATTGACTACCTATATAGATTACAGAAAAGATATTTGATCATTACCTCAACGAGACTAGCGGGGATGTAGAACGGTGGAAGTACGATACTAGTACTAATAGAGTAATTTGTCTATGGTACTAGAAATCCTGAACAGTACTTGAACTCCTGAACAATACTAGTACTAGTGGAGTGGTATTTCTACAATTCCCCAGCCCCTGTATGGTACTACTACTGTACTCAATCAGGGATTTAGAAAGAAATGTCTTTTATAACATTATAATGAACTTGATATTTAATCAATTGTTCAATAAAAACAAGATATAAAAGCTTAATTTTTTTAGAATATCATAAACTTATAATCTCAAAGAATAAAATAGAATAAAGTATATTTAGTTTAATAATAGTTATATACCCCAGTAATCTATTTTATTATTTCATTATAGAGACTGGTATTCATAATTCAAATTCTATAAATTTTATAGATTATATATTGATGAAACTATGTTCATGTAATCATTTCGAATTTACAAAACTCATTATATTTAGAACAAAGCATTAATATAATAAATAATATTATTATAATAGTTGATTATCAATCAAACTTTATTAAGCTTTTTTAGAAATAATTCTTCCTCTTTTCCAATTGTAGCTTTTTTTTCTTGATTAAAAACTATTTCAAAAAACAATTAATCATCTCACATTATAGCTTTATAACTTTTATTTTATATTTTTTAAACTTATAATATAAACCTCAAAAAATTAGCTTCAAAGGTTACAAAATATAACTGTAAAGACTAATAAATAATACTATGATAATGCTTGTATCGTATCAAAAGTATGCATACTATATCCAGTCAGGAATATAGCTCAAACATCATATCCCAATTAAGTATTGTACAGGGTAAGGTACCATAGAGATACAGTACAAAATTCCCACTTGTCTCCTTAAGGTAAGGAATAGATTTATAATATGTAACTTAGAATATACATCATGTTTAATGAAATATTGAGGACTTGGATCATATTATGATCAATCTTTTTTATTAAGATAGATCGTAAGTATTCTGAAATGTTTGATTTATTTCGATCTTGAGAAGAATTTTATGTTGAATTGGTTCTAATATTGAAACAACTAAAAGTCTTCTTGGGTGTATATAATCTTAGACTTCATTGTTATATTTTTAGTAAGAGTCTCATTCGTAAATACAAAAACCTGTTTCAAATTACCTAGCTTTTAATTTACATTACTAGATAATCTCATACAATCTTTCGATAATCTTGATTTCATTTATCATGCTTTTCGATAATTCTGCTTCAATTTATAGATGTATCATAAGAAAAAAAAACTAGACTATAGATAGATATGATTTCCCTTTTTCAAAATATACTTATCGAAATGGTTTCGATAAACTTTGTCATTTTCGGGAGTTTACTTTAATATAGTTCTCTGCTTTCTCCATCAAGATCATTACTTAGGTAAATATATTGATAGTGGAGTTTGTCATTATAATCAACTTGATTTAAACAAATTTTGAACATATTCTTATTGATCAATATCAAAATAAAGAGCATCTTCATCCCTATCTTCAGAATTCTATAGTAACAAGTCAAAGCTACGAGATTTATAAAAAAATCCAAGAACGATGTAATTATTTTTTGAATTGAAAGCTTTCTCATAATAGAATTGCTTCATAGGTAAACTATAGTTTACTAAAAAGGCAACTGATTGAGGAATTGAACTGAAAAGTTGAATCAAAGTTTTCGAATTTTTAAAAGGTTGAATAAACATTTCTAATACCTAGGTTTAGAAGCTGGAGAGTATAATAATAGAGATAAAGAATCTGAGGCTTTTAGATTGGGGGAACTAGAAAGAAAATCAGAAATGGCATTAAAAAGGGATTTAGAACCCAATTAGAAAAACAATTATTAGAATTTATTAAATACTGAAGGTTTGGAAAAAAAGATTACATAGAGAGGATATTAGAAGGATATTCGGAAAGAGACTTATAAGAGCTTATTAAATTTCAAAAATTTGCAAGGGGCCTTGTAATGATGATTAGAATTATTAGCATTAGTTGAGTCAGCTTTATCAATATAAGATTTATCAACAATAGATTTATTATTCTTGTATTTGTTATTCTTAGACTTATCATTGGTTGTTTCCATTACGTTTGCTTTACTAAAATTGATACACAGATTCCCTTCTCAAAAAGCTCCAAAGATTTGAATACCTCGATAGCTTTAAAATTCATATTTCAATAGAATCCAGCCATACAAATTCTCTTGATTTGAGAATTCTGAAATCTGAATAGTGCAAGTGTGGATCTAGATTCTGAGTAATACTAACAATAATTATAGAGAGTCTCAATAAGATTGTTAATGTTTTTGCTTACAAAAAGCTATAAAAAAAAGTCCACGTTTAAAAAGTATCAAAGAAACAGTATTATTGATAAAAACTTGAATGATTATAAGAATAAATCTGGTGTCCAGAATCATTTCAATAATTACTGAATCAAAACTAATTTCATGGCATAATATAAAAGAATCAAATAAAATTATAGCATTGATCATAATTCAATATTTATATTTAATATTGTATTGGAAGAATTGAAATCACTGTTTGATGATGTTCATGATATTCAATATATTCAAGATAGCATTTAAATCACTTGAATTATAATAATGAATCTTGAAAAAAAACCCCACTTCTTTTTAATGTCTTTTGGTTATGTATAATTTATTAATATCATTCAAGAATTTCAAATCTTTTGAAGATTACAATTAAAAGTGATAATTTGAGTCTTCGATTTTATTATTCAATGATAGGTATCAATCAAAAAAATAATGATGAAATTGAAAAGAAAGTGTGAGCAAAAACATAAGATTACTTCTAGGTACATATTTACAATAAAAATCCAAAGACATTTCAGTTTTCAAACATTATATCGATATGAGTTGATTGATATATGTAATAATTTTTTCTAATCGATTTGACTCTCTTTTATCAACTCAATGAAATAAAATCTCCTCAATTTGCTTCGAATGAAAATTGTAATAACAACTAAAACTCAAGAGCTATATTCAGAATAACGAGGTGAAAAATATTATTACCTATGAGAATATAAATTATTATCGATTCATAAAAATTCAACGATTCTAGTATTAACATATTGAGATCTTATTTAAAACATGAAACTAATTGTAACAAAAATGATTTTCGAATTAAGAACTCGTATAATTTGTGCCATCAGTTTTAATAAGGTTTATTATCCATATGTTCATTAAACTCAATAAATCGATTAGCAAATCAATCTGATACTAATAGTTATGGATTCGTTTACTCTTATGTCACTAAAATTAACTTTAGTATTTTCTTCTGCTATGATGTAGATTCTATCATATTTAAATTCTATGATTTTTTGTACTAGGCTTCACACTATTGATAATAAAAATCCATAACATAAAAAAATTAAGATCCATATTTCAAAATTAGTATCTAAAGGTTATTATCAATTGAAATATCATGAATGTGCAAAAAAATTCTAAATCATATTCGATTCTAAGCAATCTATTGTTGCTTTTCATTCTATTTATAAATTTTCATTCAACAATCATAGTGTGATATATCATAATATGAAAGCATTAAGTTAATGAAAAAGAATTCAAGTAAAAATATCATTTAGAAATTTAGCCCTGATATATGTTCTTTTAATAAATTTAATAAGCATATAAAAGATTACTCTCGAATTACTGAAAGCCGCAAATGGTAAGTGTCACTTTTATACCACTAAATTTTACACATTTCTATAATTTCATCAATTGGATTTGCATTTATTACCTTAACGGCACAAGCAAGGATATAAAATGGTGTAAATACGGTATTAATATTAATAAAATAGTATTTCTATAATTTTCGAATATCTAAACAATCCTTGAAATTCTAAATGATACTAATATTAATAAAGTAACACTTTTATAATTCCCGAAATCCTATACAATACTTCTACCATACCCAATCAAAAACCTAGAAAAAAAAGCTTTTAATAAAATAATATTTGAATTATTATATAATAATATCATTGAAACTACAATATAATAGTTGTATTATTAATCTTATAATATTAATATTAAAAAATTTAAAAAATCATATTTTATTCAATAATAATTTCAGAACCCTATAATTCGACATATAATGTAATCACAAGAATTAATATATATAATTTAAATCTTTCTAATACTTTACAATATATATTTATAACATTTTATTTGTATAAAAATTCTATTTTTTTTATATTTTTATATTTTTTATATTTCGAATAAAGCCCTGATATAATATACAATAATAACATATAAAAATTCATTATTAATTAAGTTTATTTGATTTTTCAAATATAATTTTCCTTTTTTGTATAATAATAGCTTTTTTAACCCTAACCATACCAGAGATACATATAACATACCCAATCAGGAGTACTACTCAGATACCATATCCTGATTGAATACCGTACAGCGTAGGGTACCGCAGGGGTACTGTATAGAATTCCCATTTGTGCTATTAAGGTAAAGTTAAAATCTAAGCTTCAGATAGAGATTTTGATTTCCATCTGTATAATGTATCTCAATAATATAGGTAGGAGTTTTAAACAATATTCCCATAGTATCCCTATACTGTACAATATTCAATCAGTATAAAATATCTTACTTGTATTTTCAACTAAATATCGTATGCATATCTCTAATATAACAAAAAAATTATGAAAATATCATTAAATAACTCTTGTAATTAGTTTCTATAAGTTCTATAATTAGTCTTTGTCAGGCTTATAATTCAAATTCACAAAGAAAAAAATCATCGATTTAAAATACGAAGTGATCAATAACCAGGAAAATAATTTTGAAAGAAATAAGTTTTTACTTAAAAGAATTGAAAGTTATATTTGAAAAATTCAAGAAAAGTTGATTGTTAGACGAGGTTTATATAATCTTATTATATACATTATATTGAACCTTTATTAGAAATGTGACAGACTTTTTAGACTTAAAATCAGTATATGAATATTATTTTATACATATTTATTTTAAGGGAACTCAATAATTCGAATTGTATATATTAATACCTGAAATGATAGTATAAACCAAATCATAAAACTATAAAACTCTTATTGAATAAAACACAATTTTTGAGAGAAAAAAATTGATACAATAGAATGTATAATATTCTGATAATATAAAAGCCTCAGTACGTATTTCATATGATCTAATTAATTAAATATTCGATTGAATAAATTTCTGATAAAATTTCATTTCCTTAAAACTCACAATCAAATACACTCAACACTATATACAATGACTCCCTCTGGACGAAAAAAACGATCCACCAAGGCCACCGAAATTGAATTTTTTTTTAAAACACTATTATTTCACAATTGAATAATAATTCGAAAAAATGAATTGAAATAAATAAATTAAAGGTATATCATAGCTTTTAATATTCTGAATAAATGTTCCAATTCCAAATTGAAGTATATATTTTTAATTTAAATAAATAACTTTGAAAATAAGGACTTGTTTGATTACAAAATCCGCGTTGAATCTACTAAAATAATTTATTTTTTGTATTATTACAAATTTTGCAATAATAATAATTTGTTTTAAAAAGAGTGGATTATTAATTTATAATTTTATGATTTATATATCAGGTCTATTAAATAATTTATTAAAATAAAAGAAAATAAAATATATATATAATATATATATAAATTAAATAGGATAATTCGAATTTTTAATATACTACTATTATTTAAATAATTAAATAAACAAATATAAAAATAATTTTATTTAAATTTATATATGATTATAAACTTTAATTCAAAATAAATCTATAGCTTTAAGCTTTTCTATTATAACCTCAGATTTTATATATTAAAGTTTTAGACTTTAAAATTTATAAAGATCTATAAAAAAAAAAAATATTTTAATAGATTTAATAAAACCAGTTTTTTCTAATTCTTATTTTTAATTTATATTTTCATTTTTTTATATAAATTTATTGAAAAATATGAATTATTTAATATTATTTTAGAATAATCTATTCTCTCCTTATTTCAAAATATACTAAATCTATTGAAATACAAATTATTCAATAAAGTCCGCAATTTAATATTTAAATATAAATTCAAAATCCACTTTCAAAAAGCACGAAATATTCAGTGGATTTAATACAGATTTGTATATTCAAACTAGCCCTAATGCTGTTTTTTCGGTGTGGCGTTTATTTCGTCCAAAATGAGAAAGATTCAAATGCTATTCAGAAATTCAAAAACTACATAAAACCATTCCATTAATATTAACACTATTCAAAAGCTCAAATATTATTCAGGAATTCGAAACCTCGAAACCATAGGATTACCACTTTTTTTTAGGATTAGTACTACTAACAGGTATCATATTTTTACCGTTTTATGTTCTTACTTGTTCTATCAAGGTAATCTATCAAATACATGTTCTAAATTTTATGTAGAAATTCTAATTCATCAAATCTAATTTCTTATTTATACTACCTAAATACTATTAAAATAATCAAAAACTATTATAAAGAAATTCTCAATCATCTTGATATTAGTATTCAATTAAAAATTCAAATGAATTCAATGATCTAGAAATAGTTAAAATTAATTTTAATAGAGAATTAGAATATCATATCATCAAAACTTTTAATACTTAATCAAAATAAGATTCTCTAAAAATAGATAGGTTGAAAATTTAAAAACTAATAATCAAACACTCTTTCACAATCTTCTGAACTATTATTTATTGAATGGACCTTGAAAGTTTTTTTTTAATTCAAAAAACCTTAAGGAAACAAATAGGAATGCTGCACAGTACCCCCACAATACCCCTCACTATACAATACTCAATCGAGATATAATATCTAAACTATACTCCTAATTAGATACAATACACACACCCCTGGTACAATAAAAGCACTATCAAAGTATAACTAATTAATCTCTGTAGCCAACCCTTGTAGCCAACCCTATAGACCCTAATATGAAAGGCTTAAACCCCTGTAAATATACCCTATTAAACCTATAATTAAAGTCTTGAAAAAAAGATCTTTAGGTTTGAGTTGAGAAATAATTAATAATCTTTTAAAATGAATCTTAATGAAAATACTATTATTACATAAAAAAAAGAAAATTATATCTTAAAAATGAAATAAATTTGAGTACTGATTAAATTCTATATATTATTATTTATTATATTAAAACTTTATTCGAAATGTAATCAATTCTATAAATTCGAAATCATTATAAATAAAGTTTCATAAACGTATAATTTACAATATTCGAAGAATTCAAATTATACATATTAATCCCTAAATTAATATTACAGATCGAATTACATCAACATAAAACTACTATTTAGTATAATATAATTTTTTTACTTTTTTTTATTAATATTATATAATATATAATATTTTATAATATAAAAGCTCTAAAATATATTTCATATTATGAAGTTTATTAAGTATTAATTTAAATATAATTTTATATAAAAAAATTCTTCAAGTTCCTAATTAAATACAATACTAGCACCATATAGAGATTCGAGAACCATAGAAATACCACTCCATTAGTACCACCAGTAGGTGCACAGACTCACAGGACAATGTGATAGAAAAGCACAATTTCATACTCAAATTTATCAATTTCAAAACTCAATCAAAATTCCAAATTCTATTTAATATTATTCAGATCAAAATATATAATTTATAAATATAAGATTTATATAATATATAAAGATTGAATCTTAAAAATAAATATTGAATTTAAAAATCAAATAGTATATTTTCCTATCAAATTTTTTGATAGGATATTATATAATCAATTATATAAACTTGAAAAAAAAAATTTTTGAAATAAAATTTTTATTATATAAAATTCTTATGCTTAAAAATAATAATTCTTAATTTCAAAATCAAATATCAATTTTTTGAATTTTAATTGAATTATCAAAACAGCTCTTTTTGATGTGAAATTGTGCTTTTCCTCTTAAGTGTCCCGTGAGTCTGTGCACCCACTGGTGTACTAGCATTGTTTAAGATTTCGAATATCATTCAGGATTTCAAATACCATAGAAATACTACTTTATTAGTATTAGTATTATTAATACCATAGAAATATTATTCTGTCAATACTAATATCATATTTGTACTATATTATATCCCTGCTTATTCCGTTAAGGAACCTATAAATATTAATTTATTACTAATATCTGATTTATTTTCAATATCCATTATGTTTATTTTGCAATCTAAAATATACTAATTCATGATATTTTCAATTTATAATATACCTTAATAGTATAATAAAGAATTCTAGGCAATATTCTCATTATACCCCTACATTATATAAGTTATAATCAGGATACAATATCTAAAATATACTTCTACTTAAATATAATATACACCCCTGCTGTAATAATAGTGTAATTAAAATACTACTCGTCCAATTCCTACAGCTATTCGTAGATCTATAAACAACTGATTTTTAGAATACAAATAATTTAGGTTATATATGTTAACTCCTGAAAAAAAAGCTACAACTCGAACTACAAGTATATAAAATCATCATCTAATAAAATATGATATTTTTTTACTTCTTTTCTTTATATCATACAATTTAAAGGTAATTTTCTAATCATATTAGAATTTTAATAAATTTTTATATCAATTGATCAACCAAATATCAATTATAATATAATTTTTCAAAAGGCTTTTTTTGCCTAATTTCCTGATTGGGTATAGTAATAGTACCGTCCAGGGGTTCTAGTATCCTTCAGGGGCTCGGGTACTGTACGAGTACTACTCGTACCGTAGAAATACTACTTCATTAGTGCTAGTACCATACTTCTATCGTATCATATCCCTGCTTGTCCCGTCAAGGTAGAAAAGATTCTCTCAAGATAACTTCTATGAATCTGATGGTCTATTCTATCTGTAACATGAAATTTATTTGCTTTCACAGACTTAAATATTGAAAACCCTTTTATTACACCCTCAAAACGATGACTATTAGACGAAATAAATAGAGAAGGATCGTATTCCGTTTTTTTGAGATTAATAAACTTCGTTTTATTAGTTAGTTCTTATGAGTATTATTAGAGAGTTTAAGCATACTTGATTACAATATACAACATATACTATCTTTCAATTTCTTCTATCTTCTTATTATACATATCATATTCAAGGAAATTCTTTTCATATAACACTCACATTATTCCAAATAAAGTAGTAACTTATATTTATGTCAAATCTTTAAACTTCTAACTCCAATGTTTTTATACTATCAAATAACAATGTAAATGAAGTCTTCGAACAGAATAATGATTCAAACAAATTTACGTTTCTTCTGCTTTTTCTATAAAGCATAACCCATTCAGTTAGAGAAGAACTAATAACTTTATTAACTTATCAATAAATGCTCTATAATCGTACTAGCTACTGTAATTCAAAGGAGTAGATAAGTCATTCTGAGAGAATCTATAACATAATTTAATCAAACTCTATTTTTCAAGAAAACGTAATCATGAAAACTATTGAAACTAATTATCGAGTAATAAGCATAGCTTTCAATATATAGAATCTTCAATTCATAATTAACAAAAATAATGATATAATTTTAAGTAATTATATAATCCTATATAATCTAAAAATAATTTCATTATTTTTATTCCAATTATTTTGAAAATTAATAATCAAATAAAACTAATTATTCTTTATAATTAAATATTTTCAAGATTATAATAACTAATTTTATTATAAAACTATTGAATCAGGAATTGTATAATATTGAAAATAAAATAAAAATTTGAAATTATTAATTATATAGATTACAAAATGTTCTTTTAACATTATATAATTACTGTGTGCACAAGGGTATTCACTTCAAAGGATTGACTTCGATACAATGGCTACTGTATTAAAGGGATTAAGCGAATACAAAAGAAACTAGCTCTTTCAATAGTACCTATATAAGGCTTACTACTTCTCTATATAACTAGCTCTTTAGATACAATACAATTAGATATACAGAACCTACAATATGTGGGTGCTACGCTTTCCGTATCCTTCTCGAACCAACAATACCTTTTTCAATTAGAAACCAGAGATTTCATATATCGGAAATTATACTTACTACCCGACAATTAGTACTAGTATTAATAGAGTGGTATGTTTATAGTACTCGAATTCCTGAGTAACATTAGTACTAATAGAATGATATTTCTGTAATATTAGTATCAATGGAGTAATCCTTCTACAATACTAATATTAATAAAGTAATAATTTTACAACTCCTGCATTTCTAAATAATACTAATATTATATCCAGTTAGGGATTCAGAACAAAAAAAAAGTTAATATAATAATATTTAAATAACTTTTAGATTCTGATATGATATAATAGTATAAATATGATTATAATATAATTATTATACTATTATTTTTATATTATTAATATAGAAAATATAAAAATGTTAAACTTTTATTTATAGTAGTCATATACTTTTGTAATTTGATCTATAGTATTGATTCATGGATTGATGTTTCAATTGTAAATATTTTAAATATTCTTAATTATATATTTGCGAAATTATATTCATATAGCAGCTTTGAATTTATGAAGTTTATTACATTTCGAATCAAGTTTTAATATAAAAAATCATGATTTAATAACAAGTTTGATCAATAATCAACATTTATTATAATTTCTAAATTTAAACTCTTTTTTACTACAATCTACTTTAAAATAAGACTAATTGTTCTGTATTCTAAGTTTTTGATTTTCATTTTATATTTTTCTAAATTTATAATATAAAATTCAAAAGAATTGATTAAAAATCTATCAAAATTAATTATAAAAACTTAAATCTATAAGTTCAGGATCTTTAAAGATTGATTGTAGAAATTAGTTATTTATACTTTAATAACACTTTTATTATACTAGAAATATATATACTTTCTCTGATTATAAGTATAACTCACATATTATATTTCGATCGGGTATTGTGTAGTGTGGGAATACAGTGGGAATACAGTACAAAACTTCCACTTATACTATTAAGGTAAAGTTTCGAATAGCTAGATATTCAAAGGGCCTTTAAAATATATTGAAATCTTATATGAATAATTGTTGAGTAGTAAGCATAGCTCCCAACATACAGAACCTCTGGTTTTTAGGTAATAAAAATAATTGTATAATATTAAGCAATTATGTAATCTTATATAGTCTGAGAATAGTTTTATTATTTTTATTTCAACTATCTTGAAAATTAATAATCAAATGAAATTAATCATTTTTTATAATTCAATATTTTCAGAATTATAATAACTAATTTCATTATAAAATTGTTATATTAAGAATCATATAACATTAAAAATGAATATTATATATTCAAATCAAATAGTATATTTTAAAGTTATTGAGTATATAAATTACGAAGTGTTTTTTAAAATTATATAATTAATCAACATTATACAATCACTTTTATTGATTAGGAATTGGAGATTCTGTATGTAGGGAGTTATACCTAGGTACTTGCTATCCGACAATTACTAACACCATATAAATATTACTTCATTAACACTAGCATAATACTTCCACCGTTTTATATCTCTGCCTGTGCTGTTAAGGTAAATCAATACTTTACCATTTATATAATAATATATCAAATTCCCATCAATAGCCTTTTTATATCCACTATATAAGTATATGGATTTGTAACAATAGAGCTTATCAATCCTTCACATAGGTATATTAAAATGAAAGGAAAGAAGATTTTGATAAAGATTTTGATTTTCATTATTTTAAATCTATCCAAGATCTAAAGTTCATTTCAAAATTCGTTATTCACAAAAACCAATGTTTTGATTGGGGATTTTTGTCTTTATCTGGGACTATTTCAATAAAAGCTTTTTATTTTATTTTAAACATATAGTGAGGAAAACAATATAGTTTATACGATAGGACTCCTCTTTCAATCAGATCTATTAAGAAAAACATTGTAGATGTTTGAGATTTACATATGAAATATAAATACTCGAATATAGATTTAAGTTATTTTAATAATTATCAAAAGATTTTCAGTCTTTTAAAATCATTCTCTAAATCATTAGTTTCTTTTGGAAATTGTTCGAAATTATCATTTTTACTGATAATAAGATAAGAAAATTCGGCAATCTTGAATCTGCAATATCAAAACTAAGAGTATTGATTATTTCTCAAACTGCCGGATTGTATTTTAATATTTAGTCCTATTAAAAAAAGCTTTTCTTCCCTTCATATGGTTCCATTTCTTGTTGTATTTTATAAAATGTAATGATTGGAAATTGTAAAGAGATACTTTTAGTACCTATATGACTTTGATGATTTTTTCAAAAATTCGATTTTAAAACAATAAAACTCTTCTTTTTTGAAATATGTCTATTTAGCTTGTTGAAACATCTACATATTCTAATTTCTGTTTTAAGTAATGACAAACAGAAATCATTCAAAGAAAAAAATCTTCGAAATTTTATATAAAAATGCTTTTTTAATATTGAATGACTTTGTGCATTAATATATCTTTGTATCCCTTACATTCTTAGGATCAAAATTATAGTAACTTGTTGAGGATTGATAAATACTTTTTTTTTCTATGTGCCATAAATAGAGATTTGAAAGCGATAGTTTGAATGAAGATGGTTCTGTTTTAGAATCATTAAATCAACAATATAAACTCTTATTAAATGATACTTCTATATGTTCAATTGAAAAAAATTAAGGTAGAGCAAAATCAGAAGTGTCCTCTGATCGAGTTTTCTTTTGTAATTCAAATTTCGAATGAATGCATTTAATAGTATCCAAGTTTCGAATTTATTTAAAGTGTTTCTACATATTTTGTAATTGAAAGTAGAAGAATTCATCGATTTTAAGTCACATAAGACTTTATAACTAATCTATAATATATTGAGCACTTAATTATTGTTAAACTTAGAACTTTAATAAAATCTTTCTCCAAACTATAGATTTTAGTTTGTATAAACGTTTCAGAAACAATCCCCAAAAACGTCGGCCGAAAGATTACGTTATAATCATGGAATACAACTTAAAATAAAATTGGAGTCTATGCTTATGTTATAGAATCTAATCTGAAATCATGAGAATCCACTTTTTTTTTAGTAATTTAATCTAGAGTAATCAATATAGTCTAGAATGGACACATTCCATAGTAGAACTTAAAAAGCTTGAGAATAAAACATGTAGAATTGTCAGGGCATAAGAGTAATTTGTCGTACATGTTAAGATCATTCAATTGTTCAAAAGTCAGATTTGATTTGTTCCACTTATACAAGTTTTAGAATACAATTAACTCTAATATTTGTAGTTAAATGCATCAGTTGCTATTGTACACCCCAAAGTTCATTCGATTACCCTAAACTGAAAGGGGATTAACTCTTATATCTCTTAGCTTATATAAATAGATTCTAAGCACCTAAAAAAATTAAAGAAAAAAAAGGAGGTTTAGTATCTAATCTTACTGTTCATGAGAACTATAGTACTATATTTATTTATATAAATAATAACTTTCGTTTAACAAGACTTAATTTAGGTAATCTTATTGAATATATTGAATTTTTGACTTCGTTGATATTGTAGTATAGTATAAGATTAAGAAATATTACTAATGTTTTCTTGTAAAATTATTCAAATTTAATGGAGGAAAAAAAGAATAAAATAGTAATTATATTGAATAAGCTAAAAAAAACTTAAATAGTCTATATTTTTAATATTGATTTCACAATTAAGATTGATATAATCGATGGAAAAATATATAGTATAAATACTATTCAAGTGTATATGATCAATTGCAAAGAGCTTATATTAATTATAGTAAGGGCTAGTTTGGATGTACAAATCCGCACTGAATCCGCTGAATATTCCGTACTTTTTGAAAACGGATTTTGAATTTATATTTGAACATCAAATTGCGAATTCTATTGAATAATCTATATTTCAATGAATTTAATATATTTTGAAGTAGGGAAAGAATAGATCAATTTAAAATAATACTAAATAATTCATATTTTTCAATAAATTTGTATAAGAAAATGAAAATGCGGATTGAAAATAAGGATTAGAAAAAGTAGGCCTTGTTGAATTCATTGAAATAATCTGTTTTTTTTATAGATCTTTATAGGTTTTAAAGTCTAAAGCTTTAATAAATAAAATCTGAAATTATAATGGATAAAGCCTGAAGCTATAGGCTTATATTAAATTAGAGTTTATAATTGTATATAAATTTAAATAAAGCTATCCCCATATTTGCTTATTTAATTATTCAAATAGCGGCAGTATATTGAAAATTCAAATTACTCTATTTAATTTGTATATATACTATATATATACTCTATTTCCTTTTATTTCAATAGATTTTATAACAAATTTAATATATAAACCATAAACTATAGATTAATAATCCACTCTTTTTGAAGTGGATTATTGTTATCATGGAATCTGTGGTGATATAAAGAGTGGATTATTTCAGCGGATTCAGCGCGGATTTTGCAATCAAACGAGCCCTAAATACATCATTAATGAAAATTATTTTAGTAATATAGCTTCTATGATGTAATAGTATAATTATTCATTTGGAGTGAAAGTGATTCATTCGATTATTCAATAAAACGTGATTATTTTTAAAGTAAACTTGAATTGTAATCGAAGTAAATTTATATTTAAAAAGAATCTTAATTTCATTGAAAGTCTGTTAATAATAGTAAACCGACTTTACTTATAAGCTTTCTATAAACTTTCTTTTTTAAATTTTATAGTAATAATTGTTAGAATCAATTCAAGGTGACGACTAGTATAAAGTATAGGTGCGAGTGAATAAGAGACTTCTCATTAATTTATTCAAATCCTTTTTCTAAAGCTATATAAATTTTTCAGTATCGGAATAATAGACAATCTAATATTGACCCTGTAACGATACCTATAATGAAGCCTTTCTTTTTAAATTTTTGTTTTCAAAAGCTATTCAACAATCAATCATTATTGTATTAATATATCCTCAAAGCCTTATTAAATCCCACAATAAATTAATTGCAATATCTACATTTTTAATTTATAAGATTTAGTTCTCTTATTGTAATGGAAAAATATTAAAAGCTAATCCAGAATCTGGGATTCCAAGAATTATAAAAATAACTATATACTTCCCATTATTTTATTCATATTGATTTCTTTTCAATAAAATGATAATTTGTATTTTATAAAATTACCTTCCCCTTTTGGAAGTTTTACTCTCGAAAATATAAAAAATATATAAAATTAGAATCAACAGTACTTTACGAATATATAATATTTAAACTCCTGAGAATCCTAAAAATTTTAGATTTCAAAAGATTCAAAAAAGCCTAAAATCTTGAAAAAGACAAAGCTCCACCAAATTCCCACTAACTTCTAAAATCTTGGAGATTCGGAAAATACCTAAATAAAGCCTATCCATATCTACCCATTAAATAGAACAATTTCAATAAAATACTGTTTTATCTTTTGCTAATGTATAAACTACTCAACATAGTATCAGTTATTTGTCGTTGATTACAACTAATGAATCCAATTAATTACACCTTTTTCATTATTAAAGGCTGATAATATAATGTTACACAAAAATTTCATTTTTTCAACAAACAAATTTTGAAACACTTCTTTACATAATATCAAAAACTTTTAGAAACTATAGAAAAAATTAATTATGTAAGCTTCCTATTGAATCCTCGAAACTCAAAAGGAATTCTGAGAATCATGAAAATAATCTGAAAATGCAAAGTTCCATTAGTTTTCTATAAAGTTTTCGAATTCTAAAAGAAACCCTTAAAATATATAAAAATCCTGAAATTCTGAAAATGGCCTAAAGTACAGTATAAAGATATTATTGTTATTATAATATAAATTATATGCAACACTGGCATCTTACAGGCATTATTCAAAATAGAATTTACTTTTCAGTACATCTTTTAAATATTATTTTTATTTATATTAAATTCTCTTATTCCAAAAAAAATTACAAGTATATTACAAAAATACTTTATAAATATTTCAAAGAATTCAAATTATAAAGGAATTATTTTCTTTTACCTTTTTTTAAATCTTCATAATTAAAATCAGAATTGTTTTAACAAATAATATCAGTTATATATTAATAATATATTATGGGTATATTATAGTTTGATTGAGGTGAATCTTTGAAGTTATTGTTTTCAAAGCTTTTGGTGCTTTTAAAACTATTCCCGAAGACTAGTTGGTAGTTTCCTTTAAAAACATTTAATAAAAAGAATCATTAGAATTAATATAAGATAATAATTAACATTAAGTATAGATACAAATAAATAAAAGGGTTTTCATTAATTCGTTGAAATCCTTCTTCTAGAGCTATATGTGTATGCAAATTCTTTAGTATCGGAATAATAGTCGGCTCGATGCCAACACAAAATATATTTTAATTATAACTATTGGTACGGCGTCGATGTTCTTACAAAGCAAGCAGTCCGGGTGCTCGCAGGTCTTTGGTGTATTCATAGAATATGATTTAAAATGATTAGATTCTATTCTTTTTATATAGCACCTCATCTCTCTTCGCAGAATCTAGTATCCTGTTATAGAAGAAGTCTCTTGATAGAATCTCTCTTTCTTCTATTATAGAATCTAAGAGTTATAAGAATAAATTAGCTTCTCATTTTAGGGCATGAAAGTAATGAAATCGCTTTTGTGTGATACGAGAATAATTTGTCGTGTTAAATGATATAGATCTTTTAGAACTTAACGTTTAAAAAGGTATACTATATAAAGATAAATGTAGGCCTTAAGAGACATTAAATCTAAATATAAAGTGTATAGACAATTTCACTATCAGTTTTAGCTATAGATAATTAAGAGAAAGCTCGTACTATAGATAAAATATCGAATATACAAAAGAAATAGAGTCTTGAAATATTTTATTATTATTATTCAATTTTTAATTTATCTTCGAGTAGATTTTATTTTTAATGTAGTTTTGGCTATTGATGCATTGAACCGATTTAAAGCTAAGTACTACTATTGTATATAATTAATAAGAGTTTTCAATTATATCTAGAATTTCGATTCACAATTAATTTTTCGATTAGCCGAACTAACGTGAATTGTACTTCAGTCTCATCCTCTAATGTCCAATCAACTCTCTCGTATTTATGCACTACTTCCTCTCGTATATTATTATAGTAAATTATTCATCTCCTCAGTTTGCCAACACTTTTGGAATAATCTATTAAAAACAGCCATTGGCATATAATCTGGAGCTCCTACTAACCGTGGTTGGCGCCCAGGAGTATTTATCAAAAAAGTAGAAGTATAATTATTATTATGATTAAATTTTTTAATCGGGATTCTTGTAGTCAGTATGACATGTGTACAATGTTTCAAATCATCCTTTTCTGCTGTGGAGATTATGTTCCAGCCGCTCTGGCATGAATATATGGTTGAATGTTCTGAGCATCAAACGTATAAAAAATCAATAAATATTACATAGAGAAGTAGGCAACTGGTTCTCAGTTGTAAAAAATATCAATCCAGTATTCGGTTATAACTGCTTCCCTGATACTGTCAAACGGATTCCAGCCTCTCTTGTCTGTCGCTAAGGACCTCTTGCAGCTACTCCATGATGCATAGTCTCAAGGGAAATCCCTTCTATCTGAAAACCAAAGTGATAAAGAGTCATCTCAACAAAAAAATGTACATCAGTATAAATCTAGCACAATTCAAAAATATTGAACTACCCATCTATCATGGTTCTATCGTTGAATGCGTACATATGAGATGAAAAGCAAGATTTAATGGACCTCTGGGTGTATTTTAGCTGCTACTTGTCATATAAAACACGCTGCCTCTCGCCCCAGTGAAGTCCCGCCATGTTTGATAAAGCAAATAGTGGTTAGTAAGTATATGCTCGGTGAGTCATGAACTTTCGATGTCAGATTCCAATGTTTTCATCATCAAAGCTGTATTCATGGATCGTATGGGAATTTGCTTCGAGAAGTTTTTGAGGTCGTTTTTCATTTACTTGTGTAGGCGGCGTGAAAGATGATAAACCACTCCCGGGAGTCAATTTTAGCGGGGGCAATGAGATGATACGTAGGAAGACTCCGACATTTAACTGTAGGTATGTGGTTTAAAAGAGACTCACATGGTATTTGCGAGCTTTACATTCTTCTCTAACCTCAATCTTTTGCTTATAGATTGTGGCTATGAAACAATCAAGAGCTGAAAGGAAGTGTATATTATATTGTGATTGAATGACTGGATTAATCATGATTAGTAGATGATACGACATTAATGTATTCATTCCCTCCCGAATATAAGAGATCTTGAAGAGTGACATCTTAAACTTACATGTCTTGAAGGGTCGAATGGATTAAGGGGCGATTAGTTAATATTGTCCCCCAATTTTGACCCTAGGAATAGATGTTTTGTTCTGGTGGTTTGTTAGGTTTAGAAGGGATCCAGCAATGAGCAGAGTTCTGCAGACGCCGCGTCAACGTATGAGTTGAAACCCATCATGCAAAAGATGCAACTTCTCCCTAGCGGAGTGAATGCAGAACAATGTTACAGACCTCGGGAATTATCATGTTTTTGAAAAAACCAAAAAATTGTACAATCAGTAGCTCAGACCGCGAAAGGGCATCATAGTCATTGTAATCAGTTTTTAATTATATTTGAAGCATGAGACATGTAAAATCACAAGGGAAAAGCCGACTAACATTTCAGATAAAATGTATCATGTGAAAGATCTACTATAGATTTGAACTATAGACTGAAACCAATATCTCTATGTTTGCAATGTGAGAATCTGTGCGATAACCCTGTGGTAGCAGAATCCGTGGTCGACGAAGTGATCCTTTCGTCAACCACAATAAAATCTAAGGATTTCAATCATGTATTGAAAGAATTGTTTTCAATGAATTAATATAATTAATTTAAAAATCTGTACCTTACGAAGCTTATTCTAATCAGTAGGGTCTTAGGGAAATTTATTGAATTACGAAAGTTAATTGAAAGCTCATTTGTCGAATTCGATTAATAATCAATGGGATGTGGGTATGTATATATATTAGAATTATCCAAAATTTCTGTTTATATAGTACATTATGTATTGTATAGTATAGTGGTAAAGCTTCTGATTGAAGAATAAATCGAAAGTGAGGAGGGGGTGAATACACCCCCCTTTGAACATTCGGCGAATGCCTTTGACTCTCTCACTCGTTCCCCCTTCCTCCTAGCTCCTACACTTGCTCTCTTTCGTTCACCTTTCCTGCAACTCTAATCTTCAAAGATCTCGAAATCTCTAAGGCTTTTCTTAGGGCCTTATTTTCTTTTTATTTATTAAAATTCAATGATAAATGGGTTGCAAAAAGTGTTGATTCTATTTGTTATTGATGATCTACTTTATTCGTCATTAATGAATTTATTATTAATATTGTAATATATATTTAAAAAATTTGTATGGGGATTTATATTAAGTTTTTCTTCATCTCGAATATTCACTTTGTTATCACAGGGTAACCAGAATTCGATTTTCTATCAACAATATTTTCTATAGTAATAGAATCAATATTCGAAACGAAAAGAAATTCAATATAAATTCCTATACAAATTTTCTATATATATTATAATATTAATGATGTATTTGTAATTAATGAAATGCTTATTTTGTTTGTGATAAATAAAATTGATATTTTTTATAACCCTTTTATTATTGAATTTCAATAAATAAAAAGAAAATATAGGGTTTAGAACTTTAGTATTTAGAGTTATAGGGGAAATGAATGGAGGGGAATGAGTGTAAGAGTCAAAAAGAGTAGGGAAGCGAGTGTAGGAGTTAGAAGGAAGGGGAGGGGAATAAGCGGGGGATCTAAAGGTATTAGTCGAAAGTTCAAAGGGGGGGGGGTGGATTAGATCCACCATTTCAAACTCGATGCTCTGTTCTGTTTCAAAGCCTCACCACGCGAGCAAGCGAAATCACGTGCTTACGTACGTACTTAGCTCGAGCTCGGTACATTTTTAAAGGCCCCGCACACAAAAGGCTGTTTGTCAGCCTCGTGTCTCATACAATTGCATCAACTCCCCAAGAATGTTCTGGTCTGCAGATGGTGAACTTAAACACTTCTGAAATAGATGGATCCAACAGTTCTTAAGACAAGAAATGAAATATTTCAGGAGGTAAAAATCGTTGCTGCATCTCTTGTTACAATACTGACATCATGGAACAGCTCAAACCATACTGTGTTAACTTGAGCCAGTTGGCACTGAAGAATGCTGGCGACAGCAACTCTCTAATATCTTCGACGGAAAACCTTCTTGGCGCATTGCGGCGAACGTGTGATAATGAAGCTTTCGACGAGAAGCTGGCAGATTGTACGTTTCTGGAATTTCGGTCGAAGAATCACGCAATGACTGACCATCAGCGTGTTACTAGATGTCTTCTTCCCATTATCTCAGATCTTGCGTTCGAAGCAAAAGTATACGGACAAACTGTCGGAACTTACTCTGAAATGTTTAAGGCTACTACTGGAACAAGGATGGCGAAACCATATTGCAATAGATCTTGCCAAACAACTTCTGATCCTGCTGACGTTGATGATCGGAGGAGTACCGGGACAAGCTCCAATAAAAGCCCCAGAAGAACTCGCTTTTGAAGCTCTGGCTGCCCTTGCAGCTTTATTTGACGACTTGGCACGTGTTCCAGAGGGATCCGTTACAATCACTAACGAGACCACCACGCCAGCCGTTGGACACTGTATTACATCGATACTCGATGCAATTACGAATGGCCCATCAACAGAGATCCAGTCAGAAGGGCTGCGTGCCTTGAAAGCTGCATGGAACTGCATCAAAGATGTACAAGTTCATGCTAGTTTCCTTCCAGGCACAGTCTCAGCCCTCACGAAATGCCTTACGCCCACTACAACATTTCGAAGATCACAGAAAACTATTGTCATGGCATTAGAAAGTCTACTACTGGTTTTAACCACTGTATTGAGTGATGTCAAGACTCGTACTATCAGGGCAAGCAGGAATACATTGATGGAAGTGGAAGGCAAGCGCGAAAATGACATGCTTACGAAATCCTGGCTCACTGCCACCACTTCTCAGATAAAGCTCTCCCTAGCAAACGTCGTAAAGTTGCGTACACACAATTCTAATAGTGTACGCGTCTCACTTAATCGATTTTGCATCGTTTTACTGGATGAATGCCATGATACATTGGCTGATTCGAATTCTATTTTGGTGGAGACCTGTTTGTCATTATTCGGCGCAGAAGATCCTCTTGATGCTAGCACAACTTCTATTGTAGACTTGGCCACTATTCATTCAAGCATCGGCGAGTCAATAAAAAAAACGTGTTATAACTGGGTAACCAGCTTGCCACGAGTGATGCAGATGAACGATGAGACCGCCAAGGTATCCGCACTGCACCAACTTTCAGCGTCATACAAATTATTGAGCAAATTGGATCTGGGCTCTTCCATACTTGACGAAGCACTTCCAAGATCGCTACGAGACGGTCTGTCCAGTGTTATAGAGACCTCTTCTCACCCTCGGGCCATGCAAGAGGTTTTATCAGACCCGAATAGTCAGGCTCTGATGACGTTGTCAAGTGAACAGATGCTCTTAAGGGATTTCCCTCCCATACTGATGCCCGAAGAAAGTCAAAAGGCTACAAGAATCGCTATGGTAGCATTTCTAAGGTCGTTGAATGATTCGCAACCACACTTGACCATGGCCAGCGAGATGCTTGACTATGCACGGCAAGCATCTGGTCCAAGTCTCTTGGCTGCCTACTGGATCTCATCCCAATTGATACAGATGGCTGTTTCTCAAAACGAGGAAATGAATGAGTTTTTCGAATCGACACTCCTTGCTTCGGACGACTCTCAAGCCACGAACCATGATCTATATTCTTACTCAATATCAGTTTTGTCTAGTGAAGACCATAATCTCGACTGGCGAGTGAAAGGGATCGCGCTGGAGATCGTGTCTAATTCGGCCAAGCGCTTGAGGGAAGACTTTCGAGCAGAGCTCGTGGATATACTATACCCCGTGTCGCAGCTTTTAGGTTCGACCAGTGGTGATTTAAGAGGGCGCGCAATTGTCTGTCTTAACATACTTGCACAAGCTTGCGGATGCCCAAGCACCCGAGAACTTATCGTGGAGAACGTTGATTACATGGTGAACGCAATTTCGTTGAGATTGAACACATTTGACATATCACCCCAGACCCCGCAAGTGCTAATAATGATGATTCGGTTGACGGGACCATCTCTACTTTTATATCTCGACGATGTGGTTTCTTCTATATTTGCCGCTTTGGATAATTTCCATGGCTACCAGGGATTGGTAGAAGGTCTATTTGCCGTACTCGGAGAGATTGTGGAGACGGGCTCACATTCTGGCCATTTGCGATTACGCGGCGCACCACATGTTGATGTCATCCAACGTGGAACTCGTACCATTACAGTTGACAGTATTGTTCAGGCAATCGAAAAGCAGCAGGAACGACTCAAGAAGCAAGAGAATATCGGATCTGATGGGTTCCCACGAGAGCCGTGGAAAAGCGCCTCTGCATTATTGGACGACATGGCCGAGGTTGGTGAAAGCAAGGAAGATAACAATGTCGAAAAAGAAAAGATTCCCGTTACAAAAACCTATACCATGATCGAGAGCATTATCCGCCTCTGTCAGCACTATCTGACAAATCCATCCCCGACATTACGTACGCGATTGCTCGGATTGATACGCACATCCTCTGCTGCTCTACAAAGCGACGAGGAAAACTTCTTGCCTCTTGTTAATGATATATGGCCTGTAGTCATAGATCGATTATATGATAAGGAATCACATGTTGCCATCGCAGCTGCAGACTCCATCGCAGCTATCTGCAGAAGTGCTGGAAATTTTCTCAACACGAGAATTGCTGCGCAGTGGCCCCGCTTGATTGTATTGGCTAGGCAGACCAGGGATAATATGTTGGTGGAGAAGACTGGATCTGGTGGTCGTGGAATACACTCACAGGCTGCACAGATGTGGGATAGTGTAGTGAAGCTTTTGATGGCCATAGTGGAATGCACCGGGGTGAACGATGACGCATTCGATGATGTTTTGTATCTTCTGGCAAGAATCATACCGGATAGAAGCGACGTTCGTGATGTGTTGTCAGCCGTGAATGCTGATGCAGTCTGGTTAGTATTACAGTCTGGTTTGAGTCGTGAAATGCAAATACCTTCGCTTGATGGGTACGTGTTTCAGTCCCCTAGACCTCTCATCATATTTTAATGTAATGTAATGATTGTCACAAAACTTACTCACAGTCGCAATTACAATGTCTTGCATTTTCTCACAGAAAGATCTCATGGACACTTGGTGAAGAGTGGAATATATTTGGTTATTAGCAGTGACTGGGACTTTTAAGTGATGCCAAGCAAATTTGAAGACAATAGCAGCCGATAAAAAGAAAAGATCTATGGAATGTATTCATGCTTGAACATAAACCCGTGATACTTTAGATGGCATAAAGGCCTAACAATGATACTATTTAAGACAAAACTTCAGAAATAAAATAAAACACTTCGTGCGGGCTTAATCAAGACACGCCTTGCCTTTTACTCGGAGTCCTCGTCATCGCTCTCAGCCTCTGCCAACCATTTTAAGAACCCTTCTGCTGACTTGCGAACTTTCTTGCTCACAGCAAGGTCATTGGTATATTTCTTGCTGGCTTTAGTACCCCACTTAGTGATGACCTCTTCGCTGAGGAGTTCTTGATCATATAGGACCATGAGGATATTTGATGTCTTCTCGTAGAATTCGGAGTTTTTTTGACCGCGGAGGCCAATAAATCTTTCAATTCCACCGAGGAGAGATTTTTCATGTTTCTCAGAGGTGACCATCTACAAAAAGATTAGTATTAGGGGGAGATAATCAGGATATGTGTACGCAAGCTTACATTTTTAAGCATGCCTACTCGCTTTGGAATCTGCTTCACAATGTTGTCATCGAAGAGTGTAAGAGCAAGAATGACGAGAGTGCGGTGCTTCGCCTCGATTCCAAGCTCTTTCGCCTTAAGATAAATTTGAAGATCATCTACCTTACTGACGTCACCTTTCTCTGCGGTCTGCTCTTCAATCCAGTTTGCAAGTTGATCGTAGGTAGAGTTTCCGCCACCTTCTTCATCATCATCCTCGTCCCCACCACCGCCACCTAAGACGAGCTTTTGCTTAAGATCGTCAGGGAGCTGTTGCTGACGGGCCTTAACAGCTTCTGGGGACATGTCTACTGCCCAGTCGTCATCTTTGACTTCAGTAGATTGTTGAAGTTCTTCTGCTTGACGAACAAGCTCATCGTCGCTTGGAGCATCGAGTGCCAGGTCACCGGCGCCATTGTTGTCATTGGATCCGTTTTCAGATGCGTTCTCGCTACCACTAGCATTTTCGTTGTCCTTGGCTTCGCCCTTGTCTGCTTTGGCTTTGCGAGCTGCCTTCTTTTCTGCTTTGTCTTTCTTGCCCTTCTTTGGCTGAGTCTTCAGGATGAAGCCGCTCAACTTAAGTCTAGGGTCGACCATCGAACGCTTGCCGCATGCCTTACAATCCAAGACGATGTTCCCATCTTTGAAGATTACTTCGGTTTCAGGGTTCTTGCACTCTTTGCAGAGCACAAACTTATTGATGAAACCATCCAGGTAATCCTGCAATTTGCTTGCTTCATGAGCACCATTGATGATCCAACGATCATCGGCAGGGTTGGTATTGGTTTGAGCCCCGAGTTCGAAGCCGAAATATTTGATGACATATGCCCCTGGGCGGGCCAATGAGTTGGCGATGCTGGTGAGATTGACGATGACGGTTTTGATGCCGTTACCCTTTCCTTCAATTTTAGACTGGATCTTCTCCATCTTGTATCTGTAGAAGTTGTCCTTGACATCGCGGCGGATATTGACGGTAGCCATGATTGCTAATAGGTAGTGTTGAGTTGAATTGTGTATTTTCGTGAAGTTAAAGGCGTGCAGGTATTGTTTAGATAATGCGATAATCTGAAATATAACATGCAGAAAAGTTGAACTTGTTGAAATGGCAAAGTCGGTTGAGGTTGGTTAAATTTGGTTGGTGGTTACGGGAACATTCGAATCGTAGAGGATGATGCTTAGCCGTTGCTACTGAAGTATGAACTACAAGGTTTCCGCGGTATGCGAAATGGTTGCAGCTCGAGGGGCGGCTGATGTCTGAGGTCGTTGGCGTTGGGTGTGAGATACATATAACGCAAATGTATCGCTGTACGTGCTGAAAGCTTTGGGTGAAGAATTCAAGGGAAGAAAATCCTTGTTGGCAAAGATGGAGTATCTATCAGATACTAAAAGATGCAACCTGTAGAGATTTGAAGTCCGAAGATTGGATATCCGAAAAGTACAAGAGCGGAAAGCAAAAGTGATTGCTTAACGTATTCTTGAACAACCTAGATTTGCGAGGTATGGGATTTGTTTGAATCCGACGATTCTGGGATAGATGGGACCGTAGAAGGCTGGACCTTTTTAAATAGAATTTATTCTACCGAAAGAATCTCCAATACAAAACTGTTATTTATTGTATTGTTGATGGAATTATTGTTTGTTGTGTTGCGTTTGTTTGGTAGAAGGCAAAGAAAGAGGAAGGTTGTGGAGGGGAAAAGAAAGTTTGAAAGAATTTCCAAATAAAAGGCTTCGGATATCGATGGTGGAAATGGTAAGCCCTTGTCAACTAGAGAAAAAAAATGGAGCTAGGAAGGAGGAATACAATAATACAGTTACAGCAAAGTAATCCTGACTAGGTGAGTATCAATGTAAAATTAATTGTGACTCATGAATTATGAATTATTTGTTAAACTTGCTATATGTAGTAAATATCATGACATTTGCATTCATCAAATATATATATAACTTATAGAATTTTACAAATTGATGATCTCAAAGCCAACTTCAATTGTTCGTACTTAAGAATTACTCAGAAATTATATGGAGGAAGAACTACCTACACGTGCCGCATCTAAGCATATGATTCATTGATACCTATGCTTCACATCTACCCAGTAGTATTCATTTCCATTTTTAGCCAACCAAAGATCTTCTTCCTTCCTTCTTCCTGTTATTCCTTCCTTCCTGGGTACTGATATCCCTATCCCTATCCCTAACTTCGTACTTATTCATTCCTGACTCTATTCTCCCAAAATGGATCAAAAAAATGTTGATTACTCTCTTTACCTTGTGACAGATTCTACACCTACTATACTTGGTGATAGAATTCTTGTTGATGTGGTGGATGCTGCAGTCCGTGGTGGTGTCACGATTGTGCAATATCGAGACAAATACAGCGATACAGCGGCCCTGGTTGATACTGCGAGGAAGTTACATGCTGTCACACAAAAGTACAATGTTCCACTTTTGATCAATGATCGAATCGATGTTGCTCTTGCAGTTGCCTGTGAAGGTGTCCACATTGGTCAGGATGATATGGGTTAGATCCTCTGTCACGAATAAAGTGATAATGCCATTGATTCCTCATGTCTCTAACTTTGATCCAGATCTGAAGACGGCAAGAGCACTGTTGGGCAAGGATGCAATTATCGGAGTAACAGTGGCCAATGTCCAAGAAGCTTTGACAGCATCTAAAGATGGTGCAGATTATCTAGGAATTGGCACAATGTTTGCCACACCAACGTAAGAACAGCACGGCAATACGACCTTGAGTTTTAGATTCGAGAGCTATAAGAGATCGAGTGGTACCTTTGTGCCAGCATAGATTTACAATGCGTAACCTTGTTTAATGGGAACAGAATCTCAATTCAATCTTCATACCTAATCTATTTGCTTAAATCAATGAAAAGTATTCTGATGGATTTCGAAATAGGAAAACCAACACCAAGGATATTATTGGAACCGCAGGCACGAAGGAAGTTCTGCATTCTTTGGAACAGTCAGGAAGCCAAGTGCGAACCGTAGCAATAGGTGGCATCAATTCCTCAAATCTACAGCGTGTCCTGTATCAGTCGGCATCAGAGGGCAAGCAGCTTGACGGGGTGGCCATCGTCAGTGCAATCATAGCAGCCCAAGATGCTGAAAAGGCTGCCCGCGAGCTTGCAGAACTT
This sequence comes from Botrytis byssoidea, assembly GCF_014898295.1. Lineage (NCBI taxonomy): Eukaryota > Fungi > Ascomycota > Leotiomycetes > Helotiales > Sclerotiniaceae > Botrytis > Botrytis byssoidea. Next base: position 198,627 of record NW_024065875.1, on the reverse strand, counting down.
ATACGGACCCCGGCTCCGTTTGCTCTAGCACACTTGCCGCATGATCAAAAAATAAAAGACCTTCGCGAAGTTTTGTTACAGGTTCCAGGTATTATAGGAGATGTTGCTAAGCAGACGCCTCTATCTCATAACATGACAAATCTCGTGGTTCAAAACTTTGCTGCTAATGTGGCTCTCGCAATTGGTGCCAGCCCTATCATGGCAAATTATGGAGAGGAAGCGGCAGATCTTGCGAAACTTGGAGGAGGTTTGGTTATTAACATGGGAACGGTCACCCCGGAAGGTATACAGAATTACTCAAAGGCTCTAAGAGCATACAATAACGCAGGAGGACCAATTGTGCTCGATCCAGTGGGCTGCGGAGCTACTGCTGTAAGGCGGTCAGCAGTTAAATCACTTTTAGCAAATGGTTACTTCGATGTCATCAAAGGAAACGAGGGAGAAATCAAGACTGTATTCGGATCACTTATTCAGCAACGAGGCGTTGACAGCGGCTCAAGTACATCGAGTCTTGCGGAGAAAGCTACAATCGTACGTGATTTAGCATTGAGGGAGCGCAATGTAGTACTCATGACCGGGGCGGTTGATCTTTTGAGCGACGGAGTACGTACCTTTGCAATATCCAATGGACATGAAATCTTGGGCAGAATCACGGGAAGTGGTTGTGTTTTGGGTACTATCATCTCAGCAATGTTGGCAGTCAGTCGTGGAGATAAGCTTCTCGCTGTTCTTTCGGCATTGCTTCACTACGAGATTGCAGCCGAGGTTGCAGCTGTTCGAGATGATGTGAGAGGTCCAGGCACATTTGTTCCAGCGCTGATTGATGAACTTTATGTTATACAAAAGGCAAACTCTCAGAATGATTTGCGGTGGCTTGAAAGAGCGAGAGTTGAAACCTTTGTGTGGTAATATTCTCTTTAAAAAAATCATAAGACTGTGTTCCCGTAGATCTAAAGCCCTGTGCACCTGACTTTCTCAGAGCCACACTAAAAGCCCCTTGATCCGGGACGAAGTGCCAATCGCGCTTCGTTCCCTTAGCTCCACATCCTCGGCTTACATACCCCACTTACCCCAGAAAACGCAATAACACTCCAACAAGTAAACAAATCCTTCACATTGCAAAGATGATAGAACATGTAGGAAAACGTCTGAGTAAGTTCCGTCCCTCACTTCTAGCTACCCAATACTTACGCAACTCAGCCAGACCTGCCCTCTTGTTTGTTCCCTATTCTCCAATCACTCTTGATCCCCACTCCCTTTGAATCCCTCCACTAACCCCCCCTTTCCAAAAGTATTTGCGACATCCAAGAAAAGTTTCGAAAAGCGATATGGGAATATGAGAAAGTGTGCGTTCATCCAGATTCCCTAATCTATAGATCCTATCACTCACTTCTCACCTCAGCATCGCGACAACTCAAAAGTTGATCAAAGCAAGTGATATACTTCATATTCCCATCTATGCTACCACACAGAATCGCGCACGACTAGGTGAAACGTGCGCTGAGCTTAGCATCCCCAATGCCGTTGAGCATGCAGATAAAACGGCTTTTAGCATGGTATGTGAATTCTACAATAATCATATATGGACCTTGCATTGTGAGCTTTTGCGTCGATATCGTCCTTCCATGACGTGAAAAGATATCGTTGGTGACTAACTCATGATTCCAACCCAGTGGATTCCATCGATTTCTCGACATTTCCATTCTGCTACCCCAGCCGAAGTGATTATCGTAGGCATTGAATCGCACATCTGTGTTACACAAACGACGTTGGATTTGCTAGCCAATGGGCACAAAGTGAGTGCACTTGGTGATCACAACACAGGGGACCTAACAACTCGCATAGGTATATGTATTAGCCGACGGAGTGAGTAGCTGCAACCCGCAAGAAATACCTATAGCTCTTGATCGGCTGAGGGCTGCTGGTGCTATTGTGACAACCTCGGAGTCGATCATGTATGAGATTATGGGTGATGCTAGGTATGCACCTTTTTTGTTTCTTTGTAATATATTATAAATGAAGCCAAGCTAACTCCTCTAGTATTCCCGAGTAAGTGATATGACCTGTTCCTCGGCCTGTGATGTGATTATTGGATTTTTATTGATGCCTCTTTTCGTAGGTTCAAAGCAATTGCTACTCTGGTGAAGGAATCTTCAGCGAGTACAAAGGATGTCATGAGTACTCTTCTCAGTAAGATGTGAAAGGGGTTTCGAGAGATTGCAAACATAGCATCAATAATTTAAGATGTGATATAATTTAAATTTGATTATCTGAGCACTAAGTAGTCAAGTACATAACAATTGTTTCGCATCATTTTGCTCGCAACACGTGCCTATTTAATTACACATCAGGAGTCTGTGGGGGCGACAGAAACCTTCGGCTTGCTGGAGTTCATCCATGCGAAAGCTGAAGCACCGCCTACTGGATTTGAGGATCGCGGAATGGTTGTGATCACTTTAGCACTCTTCTGATCCTCTGAACTTACTCTCTTTGGTTCCCAACGAAGCTGTGATTTATCAGTCCCATTGGGTTGATCCTTGCGTTTGAGATCAGCCATTGATCTTGCAGGTGCCGGTTCGTAAGATACACCTGTTCTCGCCCCAGACGATGAACGACTAGCAGCTAGATTTGTCGGAGACGAAATGGATTTTGATGGTTTTAGCACCTTCATACTTCGACCTCCGCGAACTGCTCTTTGATACCCACTCGTAGAATCACTATTGTGATCAGCATTCAGTGGTGTACTGCCTTGCCGCCATGAACCCCAAGTCCCTATAGAAGTTTCACGTTTGAGCGCATCAGCTGCATTCGTGGACTCGACTTTGTTTGCATCTGCCACGCCCTGGTCCGATTTGTGTAAATTTTCCGAGTCTGAAGTATTACCACTTCTCTTCGTATAAATCTCAGCTTCCGATATGGGGGGAGTACTGTGAACAGGCGATGAAGACGTGGCGGCAGAGCTAGTTTGTGGGTTTGTAACACTTTCAGATTGGTCATCTTTGTCTGTGGGCTTGACATGATCAGCACGTGACCCATCAACTACATCACCTGCGTTCGTAGGTTCAATCTTGGATCGCTGTTCACTGGGTGTAAAAGGAAGAGCCGTTGCTTTGAGTTCATTTCTTTCAGGTAGGATATTTGCGGTGCACAAATTCTTGAAGAGAAGTTCATCTTCCGGTCGCACGAATGGCACAGACAGTTTATTACGATCATCGCCGAAGAGTGTCATGAGGTTTTGCGAGAAGAGTATATCCGCGTTGTGCGCACGTAGAGTATCACTACCAATAAATACACGTATTGATCTTTTAAGATCGGTAAAGGGTCGTTGATTCATGCCAATTACCTCGAAATCTGCTGTGAGAGTCGGTAAATGAGGGCCGGGACTATTGACTCTAGAAAACGATTGTGTTATAATTGCTTCCGGAAGATACACAGGGAGTCTGATAACGTAACGTCCATTTGTTGGATCCTTTTGCATTTGATTTATTAGGCCAAGCTCTTTTACAAGCGAATAGTCAAGGATCGATTTTTGTGAACCTGTACAAATATCGGCATATAGGAGTGCACTGTGAGAAAAGTTGACCGTAAGCCAGCATCTGATGATTGAAGGTACTGAGCCCAGAATAAACAGACCTGGAGGAGGGTCCGGTATTTCCAAGGGTGAATCATCGTCCGGGTTCCCGATCATAAAATTGGTATCCAAGCCTAGGCTGCTTGTACGTCCAGAGGGAACAGAATGGGTGGAGTGGACAGAGTGACCAGCAGAGCTATGCCTTCCGTCTGACTTATGCGATGAGGAACGCTCAGTCATAGGATGACTGCCAAATCCACTAGTCGGGCGAGCGGGACCAAACTCTCCTGACGCCCTTGATGCTTGTGCCCAATGTGACCCCTGTAGAGCGCTCACGTCGAAGCGTACACTGTTAGCTCTCGAAGTACCTCTACGCACTGGCTCCTCGTCGTTGTCTAGATGGAGACTCCCAAGTAAATTATGCTCTTCTTCGTCATCAAAGTCATCGAAAACATCCGTGGGAGAGTTGTGAACAGGGCCTATAATTCAGTATGTTAGTATTTTAACCCGCCTTGTGAGGATCAAGTCTAGCACATACCTTGTTGAGGAGTACCGCTCAAAACACCAGGAAATGGCGAATTTGTACCCCAAACAGATTTGAGAGCGGCATCGTCCGCTTGGCGCTTCTCCAGTCTCATGAGGCGGTCGGAATGGTTGATTTGTACGGCTTGTACATGCTTCACGTCCATTTGAACATGATATAGTTCTTCTCGTGAAGCCGGGAACTGTGAATCCATTCCAATCCTTTCCTTGTAACCCCCAGGGAAGTTGTGTTTTCAAGTCTCACACTTGATGGCATGGGAGTAATTTTAAAGGAAATCGACCAATGAGGGCCACCGCAACAATGCCGTGCAATTATCCCCAGACGCTCGTAATTTATCGTCTGATGAGAGAGATTGTTCCAATCCAACCGAGGAATATCACGAAATGTTTAGCACCTGGCCAACTGTGGAAATTTGGAGGAAATTTCAGCTCTTGTATCTTGTGCTTAATGCCAACGAAGTACACAACCGCTCTTTGTGAGCCTCCCCCACGGCATCGGCCGACGATTTGATATTTGAGACACCCTCCTGCCTATATGATCGATGAATACCTGATCTCGCAGATTTTGTTTTGGAACGGAATTGGCTCTGAAATGTGGACGAAGGTTCTTTGAATATTGTCGTGTCTAGCTGTTCTTTGAGAGTCGTGCAAGTATCAAATGAGGAATGTAATGGTGGTTTGCTTCGTTGCAAGTCTGTGCTTCCTGGGATTATTGTTTGATTCGCAAGATGGTGTCGTATAGGTTGAACTGAAGGAGATCGAAGAGCTTCCCAGCAATTACGTTTATTGTTTGCCTTTTCGCAGATAATTTGTCGTTTGCTTGTTGTATGTCGTTGCTTTGCTCTTTGAGGAAGATTGGGATCGCAGTGGGGGTAAAGTAAATACTAGATGTGCAGTAAATCGATTTGAGTTTGCCTTTTGAAAATGTTTAGAAAAGTAGTAGGTAGTATCAAAGCTGATTATTATGAAGTTGGTATATTGTATGTTGTGTATTAGGAGGTCAAATTATCAATCAATAACAAGTTGTTGAGTGTGATTCGGGTTTGGATCAAAGGATGTCATTAATCGCTCTGGCGGTAGCGTAGCTGGTAGGGTCCTTTAATTTGGTTGCGGTAACCCTATAAAATCACAAGGATAACTAACCTTAAGTGGTATTCATGCATTTTCGGCGCTAAGTGCCCTGACAGTCTAATACATGTTATACAAAGGTATTCCACAAGCAATATGAGCTACACACAATGGGGACTTCTAACCCAAGGCATTCCAAAGATTAAATTTCGACAATCACCTAGTAGGTGGCTAACAATTATCCTGGATACTGGCTCTCAGCTGACTTCGTGATTGAAGCTTCTGCAATTCTTTTGACTAATATAGGCATGCTAAGTTACTTTCGTTGTTCCTTTGATTTTTTGAACGCCTTTCCGTGAAGCGAATCCTCCCTCAATCAATCTATACTTAATAAATAGGTGAGCTGTCTCTATCAGATCTAAGGAATCTAGAAGTCTTCCTTGCATGTATATTCTGTCATAGAGAAGACCGCCTACACACCTTTCTATACACTATTGTCATGCATGCATTCCGTTTAATGACTGAATTTAGGAGCTACTGTCCACTGTTATCATATTGTTAGCCTTATCAACACTATATCTTGAGGGAATGTTATATAGCCTCCTAGAGAACACATCTAGGAGCTAGAAGAGAACACAAACGGTATACTTACGTGTGGAAATACCCAGCTGGGGCTATCCAAGGGCTCTTCTTTCCACTCTTTTCCAACCAATGGTATGACTTCGTTCAAGAATACTCTGTATCCGTCACTAGAAAGATGAAGACCGTCGGTGAGAAGTGCCCTCATAGCCTTATCATCCCCAGCACGTTTGGTGCCAATAGTTTCTAGGCTGCCAGTATTATCTGGACTCAACTCTACTGCTTTAATCAAAATAGCCTTCCATAGATCGACCAATACCACGTTTTGATCTTTCCATCCATCGGCGATTTCTCTAACTGCAGCTGCATATTTGGCTGTGTTATCCTGTGACCGCGTGAGAGAAGAATACCCCTTCTGGAGGTCTTGTTCCTCAAGCTGAACTTCGTTGATAGGCGGTGGTGTAACTAGTAAAATCGTGGGGCGTTGTGCTATGGAACTCCAATTTTTGAGCAGGATCTCAATGTTTTTCTTGTAATTTTCCAATGGAACATGTTGACCCGTGGGACCATCCGGTAGACATGCATCATTCGCACCGAACAGGACGAGCTTACAGCACATTCTATTAGTATACAGAGAAATGGCCTAAGGATAGCCTCGCACCAATAACGACGAGGCTTGAAGGGGAGTATCTATCAAGGAACGAGTCCTACATGGCAGTTTTTGACGTACCAGATAGGGAACCTTTGCAGTGGTTGGATCTGGGACGAGGTGCTGATGAATCTCAAGAGCATTATCGGTATTATACCCGCTCAACCCATGGTTTATTATCTGGAGCCGCCTAGAGCAGTCTAAAAATGGGTTAATGAGTGACCAGATGGTTCTAGTTTGGAGCAGTGAACTCACGTTCTTCAAGACCCGCAGTAAAGGAAAAGCCATCCCGCAGATGACTTGAGAATTGAACAATGGAATCGCCCAATAGAATAAATTGGGGGTACCCTTTGAAAGCCATGTCAAATGTCGTACGGCAGACGTTAACTAATGTTTAGGTGAGAGGGGTTTCTTTTTCTATCCCTATTAATTCATAGCCGCATCGGCTAGTTTCAACACGCGATAGCGGGAATGCAGTAATGCAGCAGTGCAGCAATAGGAAGCCAGGGAAGAAGACGAAAAGCGATATGCAGTTCACGAAACAATCTTGAGAAACGGACTGTCTACAGAGGTAGTATTCAGTCAGTTGTAAGAATCGAAACAAACACCAATAGAAATTAAAAGCCTCAAATGCACCCTGACAGATCTGTAGTCTCTCCTCAATTGATGTAATGTGCGTGCGATGTACGAAGTGGACAATTCTGGATATTTTGTGGAGCTTAAGTACTAGATAGGTAGTACTTTGTAGCTCTCTGAATTACTAGTGGGACGGGATGGGATGGATGATGGATGATGGATGATGGGCTCATGGATTTTGACGCGATATTCGCGGGAGTTGTATTGCGAGATTGCCTACTTTGTACGCTCAGCTATCATGTTACCCTGTAGATTTCATCCCCACAGGTTAGCTCTTTCATCAATCGTATCTCATGGAGTATGGATTTTCCAGAAAGTCATACTGACGACCCAGTAGGCCCTCTCAGCTAGCTATCGACTATTGGGTGTCTCGGTGCGGACGGAATGGTATGCACACCCAAATCGAATATCCTCTACTTTTCCGATGTCATGAGTGACACTTCCTTTTTGATGCTGATGCCGACCGATGCTGATGTTACTGCCATCTGCTACCTACTATGATCCATCTCGTAAGTATCGGTAGTTCACGAGTCATTGTAAGTATTGAATGTTTTATAACTCATCATGCTGATTGGCTAGATCCCGAAGAGAGGTTATCATCAACTTGCTTTATGGCTTGCGGAATATAAATTGTAGATCATAAGGAATGAATGCACTCATGCACTCACTCGTATGTTTCACAGCACTTGTGACTTTCAAGACGGCTTCCAAGAAAGCTGTATTACCTAATAAAGTATTTACCTAGTTGGTACCTAGTACGATTACTAGGTAGCACCGAGGCACCTTCTCATTTTCATGAAGCTTATCGAGCCTTATCGAGGCTATCCTGCCCTGCCTCGAGCCTGCATTGCAAAAGCTATCTTAAGCGCATTAACCGTATCATTTCCCATAATTATTCCAAACTTCAAACTCCAACTCCCACTTCTGCCTCTTGGTTCCGCAATTAACCATCAGAATGCGTCTTTGACATTGATCTTCTCATCTTTTCATGTTTGCTTGCTTGTGTTCATTGTTTCCCGTCAGACTTTTGGCCCAGGAGTTTCTATTCTTGCACATCGCACCTACACCGATTTGATCATTGAATATTACGACATTATTACATCAAAAGCAAACTGCAGCAGGAAAGTCCGACCGCTCAATATTAATATCAATTCCAAACTTCCAAACAATAAATTCCAGGGTTCAACTAGCCTCGAAGACCCTTGTTTCTCCTCCACATTTCATTTGATGCTTCTTGATTCCGCATTTGCTCCAATTCCCGATCTCTAAAAGTCAAAGCCACTTCCAACGCCAACACTCCAACTTCCTACTTGAATCCCAAGAAAATTTCCAGTCTTCGTCAAATAGTGTTGCGGGTGATAATATTGAGAAGCGATCTTCTGTACATCTTCAGCTTCTTATTTATCATTGCCTCTTGCCCTTCTTTCGCAGTTGCATATCGTATCTCCCGCTCTTGCATGCGAGCTTTCAGATTCCTGCCGTTGTGTACCGTGTCGTCATTCCAGAACGTCTATCTTCATGAGATGTGTTAGGTGACACACCGAGACATTTCCGATATGAAACCTTCTAGCAAGAGCCACATTGGCGTCGACTTTACAATGTCGTCGAATGTTCCACCTGAATCGAGGGACTCGTCAGCTCCACCTTCACCTACAGCCATGAGAACTCTTCAAAGATCAACAAGTAATCTTTCCGACGAGCGAACTCCTCTACTACAAAGTGCCGGGCGTTCTCGTATACGTCTCGGTGGCGCCGCGGAGATCAACCGCCCATATCTACCAAGTCATCATAGTTTCTCTGGCAAGTCTTCCGTCTTACCACTGTTTATCAAGCTTCAGCTTTCTCCCATAGTACTGAGCATGGGGCTAATTGTATATAATTAACAGGTAGTTTAAGAGGTAGTCGGCATCATAGCCGTGCCGGATCTTGGGGCCAGCGTTTAGTCACTGCATTAACTTCAGAAAGACATGGACCCAAGGACCAGATGCGAGAATCCAAAAACATGTCGACCACAGACGATAGAGTTTGGTATGATCAATTTACTTCAACAGATTGGGTTCATGACAGTATTGCAGATGCATACCGAGTGAAGGGACTCCGAAGTAGGAAAGATTTTCGAGGTCGAATCAAGGCGTTTTTTGATGGCACACAAGGTTGGATACTGAGTGCCCTAGTTGGATTCGTGACAGCTACAATAGCATATACCGTTGACGTCTCGGAGACTCCTATTTATGACTGGAAAGATGGTTATTGTCATGATGGATTTTTCATGAGTGAAAAGGTTTGTGCAATTTTCATCGACTCCCTTGATTATTGGATATGACGTTTGAACTTGTCCACCACAGCTTACAAGTCAGATTCGGCGACATTAACGCGATATGTTTTCTGCTTTGAATCACGGGAGAACAAGTAAACTGACTATTGACAGAGATGTTGCCCTGACGGAGACAAATGTGATACTTGGAAATCTTGGTCCAATTATGTCGAAATACCATTTTTCAGTGAGGAGTTAACGGAGTTCTTTATTTACGTTTTACTTGTAGTCGCGTTTGCAACAGCAGCATGTCTTTTGACCTTGACCACCAAAACGGTCGTACCATCAACATATCAACTATCTACGTTGGATGAAAACCTTGGTGCTCTTAGTCGACATGACTCCCAGGCGCCAGTCGATGGTAACACCAGCCCGAAGAACACGCTGGGATCCGAGACGAATGCTCCGATGATCTACTATTCGGCCGCCGGCAGTGGAGTGGCTGAAGTTCGCGTAATTCTTAGCGGTTTTGTTTTGCATGGATTTCTTGGCTTTAAGACTCTACTCGTCAAAACACTCGCTCTGATATTGAGTGTAGCATCTGGGCTAAGTTTGGGAAAGGAGGGCCCTTTTGTACACATTGCAACTTGTGTGGGCAATATCGCATGCCGCTTATTCTCCAAATACGATGACAATGACGGAAAACGCAGAGAAGTATTGTCTGCGGCCGCGGCTGCAGGCGTTGCGGTAGCTTTTGGTGCCCCCATTGGCGGTGTTCTTTTCTCTTTGGAAGAAGTGGCGTACTTTTTCCCAGCTAAAACATTATTTCGAACCTTCTTCTGCTGCATAACAGCTGCACTGACGCTAAAATTTCTCAATCCTTATGGCACCAACAAGATTGTTATGTTCGAAGTTCGCTACTTGACGGACTGGAATTTTTTTGAACTCGCCGCTTTCATCATGGTCGGCGTACTCGGTGGCATAACAGGCGCAACATTCATCAAGGCATCTAGGTCCTGGGCACAGTCTTTCAGGAAGATTGAGATTATAAAGAAGTGGCCTCTTTTTGAGGTCATGCTTGTTGCTCTACTAACGGGTCTCGTCTCCTATTGGAATCCGTATACGAAGATCCCAGTAGCTAAATTGTTGTTCAACTTGGCTAGTCCTTGCGATACTGATAAATCAGATAGCATGGGCCTTTGTCCCAGTAGCATTGATGAGATATTTCCCATCATTGGACAGCTAACTATTGCATTTTTCATTAAAGGTCTATTGACGATTATTACGTTTGGCATCGTAAGTTCAACTGTTACACCTTCTGCACAACTTATTCGTAAGCGAGCACATGGCTATCCACTAATACAATGCCACAGAAAGTTCCTGCAGGTATATATGTTCCATCGATGGTTGTAGGCGGCCTACTCGGCAGGATCGTCGGTCATTTGGTGCAATGGCTTGTGTTGCAATTCCCCCATGCTTCTATATTTGAAAGTTGCGCTGCTCATGAGAGCGGAACATCTTGTATCACTCCCGGTGTTTATGCTCTCATTGCTGCCGGTTCTACAATGTGTGGAGTAACCAGATTATCCGTGACTTTGGCAGTTATTCTCTTTGAATTGACGGGCAGTCTCGATTATGTTTTACCATTTTCCCTCGCTGTTTTGGTCTCAAAATGGACAGCAGATTTCATGGAACCTCTGAGCATATACGTAAGATCATTCAATGATAAGTGTACGGAGGAAAGACTGACTTTTCCAGGATTTATTGACCAACCTCAACGCTTACCCATTTCTTAATAACAAGCATAAGCCGATATTTACCTCCGATCTTGCAGATATTGTGCCCCGTGTTCGGAGAGAAAGAGTTATTGACATCTCAGTCTCCCCCATGATACCTGCTAGCAGCCTGCGCCAGAAGTTAGAGCTTTTGCATCAGGCCGGGGAGGTTGATGGTGGATTGCCAATCATTAGAGACGATGTTCTTGTCGGTCTAATACCGGCCCCCGATCTAGAATTCGCTCTCGATAATCTTGATAATGAGCCAGGTACCTTGTGCCTCATGGCGACCATCAGCAACTATGATGACTCGGATGAAGAAGAGCATGTTGATCCTACTGACTTCACGCCTTACATTGATCCTGTAAGCAAAATTCAACCTCTGTTCATCCTCAAATCCACTGCTGACAAAGAACCAAAACAGGCACCGGTAGCTTTAGATATTCGTTCCCCAATGGATTTGGTCTACGAATGTTTCGTGAAACTCGGCTTGAGATATGTTTGTGTACTGAAAGATGGCCGTTATGCCGGATTGGTAAGAGTTATCCAACCTCCACACACTTAGCGTGCAAGCGACCTGACCATACACAGACCCACAAGAAGACCTTTGTCAAGTACATGCGAGAATTGGAAGAAAGAGATGGGCATAATTGATTTTACTGTTGTATTGCGTTTTAGCGTCGGGAATAGGAATATGCATCAATTGGGTGGCGTCTTGATCTGATTTTGGGGAGTTTGAATATCCAATACCCTGGTGTAATTCATAGAGCAATAGCATCTGAGGTCAATGCCTGTTTTACAGGCCTGTTTGGGAGGTTGAGTCGAAGAAGAGATCATCATAGAGTCTGCCGTACATATTAGACATAATCTTTATCTTCATCATCTTGAATTATCTGCTTTAAGCTCAGCCATGAGTCCTCCTTTATCTCGTTTCTTCGAATCTTCTTGCAACCTCTTTGTGATATATGCAGATATATCCTTGACCTTCTCTAGCGCAATATTCGTACATTGTAACAATTCCACGGCATCGACTACTATACCACCAAGCTTGGCAATTTGACAAACTTCCCCGTGACGATTCATACTGATCGTGCAACTACCCTCTCTTAAATGTTCCTCCATTAACGTCGTATCAACCAATCTAGTCTGTTCTTGACCCTTTCCATAAAATGAAAATGTCACACAGAGTGGGAAATGTAAAAGACTCAAAGGCACAGGTTCTCGCTCTGCTAGAGTGTAGACAGTCACCGTTTCCCCTTCCGTACTTGTATCTGGTTTTCTAAAGTGTTGTAATGCAGCTATTATAGCAATACAGGACGCATCAATGAGATTTCCGTCTTGTGACAGAATGTGAACATCTGCTCGAACTGACCAACATTTCTGACCAGCGATGAGACAAAGAGATTCGGTATCGAGGGCTGCAGAACGTCGCAAAGTTTTCTCGAGAAGGCGAGAGAGCAATACTTCTTGTTCGGTTGGACGGTTGGTTTCGAAAGCGGGTGAGGCCATAGGTGAAAGCTCCGTTGTGATGGTGAAGATGCCATCGAAGGGACGGTCCGGGAATGGACTTGTTACTTCAGCTGTGATATTGACGAGCACCCTAGAGAATTATCAGCCCTACTAATGACCGTTGAAAAGATCGCTTTCAAAGCAGATTTTTCAAAGATGCTTTGAATATGCATCTCCTGTAATCGCATCTCTTACCTTGTCTTTCCTAACCTCACATCTGCAACACCATATTCATCTCCAAACTCTAACTCTAGAGCTCGAAATTGATCAAAGCTTCTTCCATCAATTCTCAAATTTTCTTTGAGAGCCTTCGAAAAGAACTGCTTTTCATTGATAGAAGGCTCAACTTCTCGAGGCATCTCGAATTACTTATTGACGTGAAAATACACGCTGAATGGTTGCACGGATTACATTATTCCCCAAGATTTCTTTTTGCCAGAAACTGTAAGGCGGTGAGCTTTGATCAGACTAGCGCAGCCTTATTTGGCATCTTCAAATGTAGGTGGTCTATCGCGTCTGGCCTTCACCTTATCTTTTATCAAACATTGATTTACATTTTCCACAGCAAACAATATGACTACCGGTAAGCCCTTTTTGACAAAATTGTTATTTTTACTTGGGAATCACTAACGAACCTTCTAGCACATAGACCTACCTTCGACCCAGTAAGTGAAATTCCATTGCGAATTGTAGACAATGTTTCTCATGGAAAATAGGCAGTGGGAAAAGAAGCACAACGAGGCCCAGCCTACCATCAAAGATTACTTCCAGCTCACACACAACTGAAATTCCGGTACAAACCCTTGTTATTTTTGTTTGGGAAATTTGGGGTTAATTGAGTTATAGAAAGCCAGGACAGGGAGGAGATGCGGCAGCCGCAGTCAGAGACCTTCGAGCAGAATTATTACAAGCAGAAGCAGCACATTTCGCTAAAAAGAATGGAGGATCGAACGCTGTAATCGAAGATGTACAGTCCTCTACAAACACATCCAAAAGACAACTCGAGAATGGCTCTGTGGAGGACGATGAAGATACAGAAGCAAAGAGGCGGCGCATTCTAGAAGAAACTCGAGATATAGATGCCGACTCTGACGATGCTGGAGGGAGTGATAGTAGTGATGATGACAGGTTCGCCGAATATTTACAACCCTCTTGAAAAAAGGCTTACATGATGTTAGCGATGACGACGAAGATGAGACTGCGGAGCTTCAACGGGAACTTGAAAAGATTAAGCGCGAGCGTGCCGAGAAACGAGAACAAGAGGTCAGATTAAGCTTTTCAAAGCTGCCAAATTTACCACTAATTATGATGCTCTAATAGGAACGAGAAAGACTAGCGGCTGAAGAAGCGGAGCGAGAGCATGATATCGCTCTTGGCAATCCATTGTTGAATGCCAAATCTGACTTCAACGTTAAAAGGCGGTATGTTAGGTGTGAACAAGTTTCGCATGCGGTATCTGCTAACTCAAGATTACTAGATGGGACGATGATGTCATTTTCAAAAATCAAGCTCGTGGAACCGAAGATAAAGGCAAAAAAGAATTCGTCAATGTATGTTGTACCAGTCATGAAATTACCTTCACAGGATACTGACCCAAATCTTAGGACCTGCTACGTTCCGATTTCCATAAGAAGTTTATGAGGTATGTTTGGATGTTTGAATCTCAACCCAGCGGCAATGGTAGCAATCAATCAAATAAGACTAACATGTTGTAGCAAATATGTGAGATGATGGAGTCATTGTGCATCACAATGTAGGGGTACAATTTGGAAATTAATTCTTCCGGACGAGACTCGGATATGTAGTATAGAGGGCGAAGGGATTTGGCGTCATGGTTGCATGGAGTATGGTCGGATGTTCTAGCAGTATTGCCCCAGTACATGAATGAAATTGGATCTTGATCAGCCTCCTCTTTGATTCGTACTCAAGTCATGACTGGGAAGACCCTTTCTTCCGTTGGTCCTTTTGAACGAATTCATGGATGTGATTGCATCTCACTAGTTACGGATACAGCCAGCAGAAAAGCTTGTTTTTAAGTGACATATTGATGATTTGTGGCTGACTAAGTGGATTCTACCCCGCATCTTTTACATTCTCATTCCACACATGTTGTTGTTCCAAACTATTCATTGGTCAGACCAAGTTCTTCGCTTTTATTACCAGCACCGCCACAGACGTAACCTGTTTTGATCCGGTTCGACAATGATGATGCATTCTCCTAGTGTTCTTTCACTCCGACGTGGGTAGAGAGATGTAAAGTCAGATCACGATATAGTCTACTAGAGTGAAAACGGTTTCTCAAAACTACCGATCTTGTTTTCTTGGTACTGCCATTGCTGCATTCGGGTGAAAGCACGTGGCTTTTGGAACAATCTATCCTTGTTTTACCATTCCAGTTGACGTCTGTCATGTATGCCAACTCTTCCAAGCTCTCACAGGGTCTTTCTTTGAGGGTACCCTAGTAGGCATCCTTCAAGACCGGGACTACCTTTCGATTTGATCATCTCATGACATATTAGCTCATCGACGAAATGTTATAAGTAGCCCTCTAATATCTTCCCATTTTCTACGTATCAAACAAACATTCAACCTCACAACTAGCTTCTACATAAAAATTCGGCAACAAAAACAAAGCAATTTAATCATGTCTACATACAACAACGACGATTCCAACGACACCACTGGCCGCCGCGGTGCCCCTTCTAGCGCAGATGATTCGTTCGCAAATACCACAGGCGGTTTCGGGAATGAGAGCCGCGGCAATAACACCAGCGCCCGAGGCGTTGGAGGCACCGGCACATTTGACGATCAGGATTCTGGAGCATATGGAGGATCTTCTACTCAAGAAAGCCGCGGTTTCAACACCGGAAACTCTGTTAGTTACACTTACAGTATCTTTTTCGACTATTGCTGATATGATATAGGGAGGACTGAGAGACAACGAGTTTGGCTCAAGCAACTCTAAGTATGGAGGAGATCTCGGCGATGACACCAATAACTTCGGAACTGGTAGAAGTGAACGAACTTCAGGATTAGGTGACAATGCCTCTTCTGGCTTTGGAAATACTTCAACCTCCCGCTCTGGCTACGATGATAACACTTCGTCTGGTTTTAAAGATTCGGGAATTGGTGGAGCTTCCTCAGGTTATGGAGACAACACCTCTTCAGGTCTTGGAAACTCTTCTACTTCTCGTTCTGGATATGGAGGAGACGAGTCAACTGGTTTGGATAGTTCAAGATCAGGCTATGGAGACAATACCTCTTCTGGATTCGGTGATAAGACCTCTACTGGCTACGGAGATAGCGCTTCGAAATCAGGCTATGGAGACAACACCTCCTCTGGATATGGCGACAACCCTACCTCTACTCTCGACTCCTCTCGCACCGGATATGGTGAGAATACATCCAGCGGCATCAGTGGAAACACCGACTCATATGATTCCAACAAGACCCGCTCCGGTAATGCCTACGGTTCCTCTGACAACACTGGCTCGCGCGATTATGATAACACCTCAAGCTCTAACACTGGAAAGACTGGTGATTCCACCATGGGCAAGATCATGGAGAAAGCTGGACACGCGCTTCACAAGGAGAATTTGGTCGAGAAGGGCGAGGCTAAGCGTGCCGCGGCTGGAAGTGATGATTACTAATTCTTGGTCTGCAATGATGAATCAGGAGGGAATGGATAAATTGGTATATTGTCTTGTATGATAGTTTGCTTGTTTAATTTTAGCAGATATGAATTAATGATTATTTACTTTTCGCGCATCTTCATTTTCCAATCGCATATTTGAATAGTACTTGCATTTTACTTGACACGGCTTATTGTCATTCGACAGTGATCGTTTTCCTGTACCAAGTTTCAGGGGCTTTTTTGGAGAATCAATTTGATCACACAAAGCCCTGCATCTTGACGCAATATATTACCCAAGAAAATGCATCACCACCGTTATTGTGCATGCATAAGTGCATTCATTCACATATTTTATGTAAGATGTGATCTACCGTGCATGAAGAGAATGCTGCATGCATACGTCATCAATCTTGTCGTAGTTCTTTGAGCGTGGAATTTACATGTGGTGTGATTTACAGGATACTTGATTGGATGGTAGATTTCATGAATGGAGCAACAAGATATCAGATAGTTGACTTGTTTAAAAGAGGGATGTTTGAAATGTTGAAACGTATTACCTTGTCAGATGAGTACAAAGTAGTCGAGAAGTTGGCGCGATTTTAAATAAGTGTACTTGAGGGGATGCTCGGCTAAGCCCCTTCATTTCATTGGCATCAAGGTTAGAAGTAGTATGGGCATTAACAGCTATATTTGAAATAAAGTTAGATGTGTTGATGTCTGAACGTGGAAAGTAATTCTAAACATTGATAAGGCCAACAAATCAAGTCCAAAGTGATGGAAGCAGTGGATTGATCCATTTTATTCTCTTCCGTCTCAAAATTATTGTCATTCAATTTCGCTCTTTGCTGCCGTTCCATTAATATAACTATCACCTCATATATCTTCATCACATCATCAGCTTTTTGACTGCCACACCCAACATTATCACAATCTACTTCTAATCTCTCCCAAACCTCCACTCATGTATGGCCCAACATCTTGAGTTTCCCTCCCAAATAGTATCTGGTCTCTACCGCCCCGTGTACTCCACCATCCGACACATAAAGCGCTCCTCTCAACGTCCATCTCTCCACTCTCTAAGACTTCCCAGAATCTTGCTTTGCATCGTTCTCTCATGTAATTATCTTCGATGGAATTCAAAAGGTCAGCTGATATTGGTAACCATGCTTGTAGAGTATCGAGGGGAAGATTGGGTAATGCATCAAGTAGTGTCAGCATAAGGTATGCCTGTTCAGAGAGAGGCGTCTGACTATCTTGTTGGCTGGCGGTGTCTCTCATATATACAGATTGTGGTAGTGACGATGTAGGCGCATGGGTTGCACGGTGATGGAGCATTTCTAGAAGGGTCTCGGCTAACATTGGCTCCGCGGTCGACAGTGGTGTAGGCGGAGTAGTAATGTGTATTAAAGACTTAAATGCGTAACGGAATTGTCTAGGCGACAGGTTGTTCGGAAAGGAATTAAAGAGAGCATCAACGTAAGTTGGTATGAATCTAGCGGTCAATTTTGTGTTTTGAGGGGCTGAGAGTACTGCAAGAACAGCGCTGTGAGCAGCCTCAAAGATTTCCAAGAACCCAGGATGAGCTGTTGGATTGAGATAAGGGGCTGCCACACTAATGATTAAACTTTCGTTGTCAGGCGGACTAAGAATATCTGTCAAGTGCTCGCAAGTATTAAGATAAAATAGATCATGATTGCGCTGCAAAGGGTTATTTGGAATCTCGCCAGCTTGCGTGGGGTATATAGCTTTGAGAAGCTCTCTTGATTCGAGAGGATAATTAGATAGGATGTCGATAGAAGACAAATTAACGAACACATATGCGGAAAAAGAATTCGAGCCAAGTCGAGACGAAATAAAGTGAATGTTCCCAAGAATGATAAGGGTTTCCGAAGCTCCTATCGGGGCAAGGCGTCTTGTCGAAAGGATAGGGTCAAGCATAGTTCTTCCCATAAGACCTTGCAGAATGACAACGGTAGCAAACATAGCGCTCTTCAATACCTGCCATAAGACTGGTGTGGTCATTTGGAGGGTTTCGGGAGTTAGAAAAGCCGCCTCCTCAGATGGATCAATTTCCGATAACTTGTTCCTCTTCCAGCCTTCTAGAAGTCTGCCCGAGAAGGAAAGAAGATGCTCTCGAATTTCTATTGCGAGTAGAGGGTTGGTCATATTTTCGATTGCATGTGCGATAAGCCTCGAAAGTGGCCCCATGGACGACAGTATCGGGCTTGATGCCTGCTTTTGTAGTTGTATAAAAGAGGAGGATTTGGACGACCAATCGAACTTATCTCCCGGGACTTGTTTGACATCCGCATCAATGTATTGCAAGAAAATACCGTCCTGATAGCCCTCCAATGCAGTCACCGACCGTACCATTATCATGACTAAACTATCATAATTCAGACCCGCACGCACTCCGTCCGATAACAGGGGAAATGCGTGATTGAGAGCTAACACGATGGATTCTGCAGCAAGAATCCCGTCTCTCATTGGATTCTCCAGTGCTAAGTTTGCCGCCGTTACTAATGCTCGCTCGAGTGTACTCCTAAGACCGCTAGAGAGCCCATGCCTTCCTCCATTTTCCATGCCTAGTAACACGCCAGCGATTACGAGAAGATGCTGCCATCTTGGCGACCTTTCATCTGCACCCTTGATCACTGATCGAGCCCAATCATCAGAACCAATCCCGCCTCCTTTCCGAGGTTGGTATGCATCGTACGGTGGATGCTCGTTACGACTTTCTACTTCGTTTTTGCACACCGTGATGGCAGCAGTATTGAAGACACTGATGATTCGGAGGCAAATTCGTAGACCATCGGTATTGTTCCATATAGCAGGCGCGGTAAGGAGATGTGATGTTAGAAGACTAACGTTCAAAGGATTCGTAAGAGTGGTAAGTAGAGAGGTAGTTGTCCCAAGGATTCTGTCAGTTTGGGCTGGGTCAGGCACGCCTTGGTATGCGCGTAACACAGTCGTAAGAAGTCTATCTGCCGGCATCTTAAACTACCCTATTTATTTTGGCAGGACTTCAAATCATTGTGATGCTCGTATTGAGATATAATATTTAGATATTAAGGGTGATATGTGATGGCTGATGTGTTAACGATGGAATGGAGCTCAACAGCCGAGGTATATCAATTCAGCCTTGTGTTGCGCACTGAAGGGTTCACAAGGCTAAAATGTAAAGTATAATTTCTAGAGTTACACTGCACCGTCGCATCGCGTTAAACGACTACAGCTTCCATACATTCCATTTCCTTACGATGGGCTTTTCGCCCCAATAAATTATGTCCCTTTTGAAGTGAGTCGCAGTACGACATTAAGAGGAATAGTTATGCTAATTGAAGTTCGCAGCACTCGGATCGATAACCCGGCACCTCTTGACTACTCCACGCCGCCATTTCCATCACTCTATTGGCCTCTCCATCCCAAACCTGGAGTCCCAAACTACCTATACTATGCTCATGACATTTGGCGATACACTTTACTATGGACACTCATTGTGTACGGAATCACGCACATTGCTGTAGCTGCCTGGGCTGTTGCAATGCAACTAGGAAAGGGGAAAAACGCCTGGCAATATGCTTGGATTATACCACTGGTGTACGCTTTAATAGCTGGAATTGAAGCCTTGCTGGCGGGAAGTCTAGTTGGTTTGATGTGGGTATCGTCTCGCAATTTACGTAGGAGCTTCCTTTTTTTTGTTGCTAATTCTGTCACTCCTAGACTCGGTGCCATTTACAATGCAGGTTATTTTCAGATGTCAACGTGGATTCCGTTCATATGGGCATTGATCAATGTTTTAGTCTTGATTATATCTTCTTTCGCAATACAGGGTGGTCTATGAGGCATCAAATATATTGATGATGCATGCATCTTTTGGAAGATGAAATTAATATGAGTTGGAGCTCTATCCCCCTCTGAGCAATCAGGACTTGAGATTTGGATCTGGTTCTTTCGGCTCGATCTTTTTGATGATTTTCGCTGGATTACCAGCTACGACATGAAAATCGGGAACATCTTTCGTCACGACACTCCCAGCACCCATGGTACAACCTCGACCGATGGTTACTCCAGGGCAAACTGTAACACCGCCTCCGAACCACTGGGAAAACGTTAGCATCGATGATACCTATCGGTAGTACACAGGGATTGAGCTGATGAATAATATCGATATCGCGTCAAACATTGTCAGAAGTACGTACGCAGTCTTCTCCAATTGTTATGGGTGCCCCAAGCTCCGGGCCATTAACACCATTGCGAAGGAAAGGATCTAATGGATGCGTGGCAGCATAGAACGAACAACCTGGCCCAATTAGAGTACGAGCTCCTATCGTGATCAGACAGGTATCGAGAAATACGCAGTTAAAGTTGATGTAGACTCCTTTGCCAATCCTGTGGAGGATTAGTACTTTCTCAGAATGCGGTTTCGCAGTTTGAGGCCTACCTCAGATTGATTCCATAGTCTACATTGATTGGGCCATCAATATATGGTTCATCTCTTAGGATTACGAAGTCTTCCTCATCTGTGGCTCCCACTGGAGGAAGAGGAGTCTTGTCATTGATGATGCTGGTATTGTTAGTCTTCGTACTGCCACTCAGGTAGAAATGAATGCTTACTCTCTCCACATCTCTGCCAGCTTTCGTCTTGGGGCATCAGCGGCATCGTTGAATCTTTTGCAAGCCCAATGACATCTTATAGGAGATCAATTATCAGCTGTAATCGGGGAAGTGACTCTGTTCAATGGAGTATCTGATGGGTGTATTCCTGTTTGTCTCTTACCTATTTCGCTTTTCAGTGAGGTTCGGTACGAATGCATAATAGAGCTCCCCATTCATCATCTTAGTTTCATTTTCAACATGGTCAATGGCCTCCATGATTAGATTATGATGTGGAAGTGTAGTGTTAATAGGTAGTCAAATGATATTCAATTGATGGAATGTTTGGGTCAGAGATGAAATCTGTCAAAACTGGATCTTAAGTGAACATGTCACGTCTTAGCTTTCTTACTGCCGAGCTAAACCAAGAGCTCCACTTTGCCTGACAGTTGGAAAGCGTTTCTAGCACTTCCCGAGGTCGTATGCGGAATACCTTTCTGATCTACTTACGGGATTCGGTCCTCGGAAGATACGAGATCGTGGTGGGGGTGGCTGAAAGAAAGGGCTTAGCTATTTCATAGGGAAGGGGAAATGGATACTCAAGTAGATACCTACTGGTAGGTGGCATTGAGCTTAACTTAGGGAGTTTATAATGTAATTTATCAGCATGTGGGCCATATCAGCATATGGGCTACTTTCATCTCAATTTATACTTTTTTCTTTTAATATATGTTTTATTAACAATTTATAATGAATTTGAATAATCAAGAAGCTTATATACTCCTTACTATCGAAGCTATTCAAAAAAACAGAAAACTAAATATTCAAAAGATTATTAAAATATATAATATTTTGTATATAATATTATAATATAGAATTAATTATTTTATTCTTTATATAGAATATTGATATAAATCTTATAATCTTTTAAAATTAAAAGAGAATATTATTATTGAATATATATTCAATATAGATTTGAAAGGATTTTTATTTAAAATTAAGAATATAGAAGATATAATAAATTATATTTTTGAATTAAGAAACATAAAATATATTAGAAAACTTTAAGTATATTGATTTATAAAATATTGAATTGAATTAAAGATATATTTTAATTATATTTACAATTTTCAAAAAGTTTTTTATAAAGATTCTAAGTTTATTAAAAACTGATTTCAATTGATTGCAAATATATAAACAAAATATAATATTTTAAATAGAGATTTCTATAATTTCAATAAAATAGACTTTATAATAGAAATTATAAATATAATTATAGTTGTTATTAATATTGAGAAATATAGTAGAAATAAATTAGTATAATTAAATAATTAGAAATAAATTATAATAATAGTATATAGAAATAAAGAGAATAAAATTATTCCTTTATTTTTAATAATTTAAGAATAGATTTATTTCTTTACTTAATATATCAAAAATAATTTTTTTATAAAATAAATTATTAAATTCATATTTAATAAATAAACAAATAATAAAATAGATTTAGAATAACTGAAATATTTTGATAAATATATTAAAAATCAAAAAAAGAGTAAATATCAAATATTAATATTAAATGGATATAAAAGTTATAAGTAAATATTATCTCAAAACTATTATAAAGAAAATGATATTAAATATATATATTTATTATTGTATTCAAGTTATTTAATTCAATTATTTGATATAGATTATTTTAGTAATCTGAAATATTTATATAATGTTTAAATTAATAGATTTATTAAGGTATATATTAATTATATTTCGAAAATTGAATTCTTTATTGCTTTTAAAATTGTATATGAAAAATCAATTACTTTTTAGAATATAAAATTAGAATTTCAAAAAATAGATTTAATATTATTTAATTTTGAAATTATACTTTTGAAATTAGATATTCGAATTTGTATATTTACTTTTCTCTTTTTCGATTTAGATCAATAAATCTTTCAAATTCCTTATAATCCAATTGAAGCTTTTTCTTAATTAATATTAGTCAAATCTTGAATAAGTTATTATTAATTAAGTTTCTTTATACCTTTATTTGAGATTATATTAATTTTAGTTAAAAATATAAAAAAATTAGTTTATAAGAATATACTTTTAAATATAAAGGTTTATATATTTTGAAAAATAAATAAGATATTAAATAAATATCAATATATAGAAAAAGCTCAATTATATTAAGGAAAAGTATTTATTAAATAAAAGACTTTTAATATATTATTTTAATAAAAGATTAATATTTAGATTCAATATAATAAATATCAAAATAGGGGGAATCCTAATAAGGAAATATCTTTTAATAGATATTATAATAAATATAGAAAACCAGATTATAATCCAAAAATTTATTAAAATAATATAATAGATTCTAGATTTTTAGATTCTTAATAATCTTAATCAATTGATATAATAGTTGATGAATAATTTATATTTGAAAGTATGAATTAAGATGAAAGTGGTCTACATGCTGATATGATCTATATGCTAATAAATTATGTTATATATACTTACTTAGTAGTATACAAAGCATAGTGGATAGTAAGTAGGTAGGTATATATAACTCAAGCATCTAATTCTTTACTGAATGTTTAATGGATACAATCTACTAGCTAGATAGGTAGATTGTATTTGAGAAATATCTATCTATAGAGCTATTTGAGCGGTCAGGATACCTGCCTAGGTATTTAGTGAGACTTTGTTGTATGGAATGTTGTCACATGCTTATTTGTTAAACCGACTAGGAAGTACCAATGAATATCGAGGTTTCCAAGAACCTTCAAGAAAAAGGTAACAAACCCCTCGAAATCTCATCTCATTCTTCACCAAGGACAATATGAAGAAACAGTTAAAAAGGTTATGTACGAATAAAGGGAATCGTATTTGATTGTCCCCATTTCTTATAATTTTTCGTAATTTCGTTTCTGTTTAGCTATCGATACTGGATCTCCGTGCTCATATATATTACTTAACCCAGCCTGAAAAGTATTGGATTAACCACCAAGCATCAAGCTTCAAACTTCAAGCTTCCATTGCACTCATTTGATTGTTTGCGACCAGTATCTTTGGGATTATTGCTATCATAATCATGTCTACAGATGATACTACTAATGCCATTCGTGGATCAGCGTCAGCGCATAGCTCACCCGAACAATTAAAGAGTACAGCGAGCACACCCGGCGCAACTCGTCGACGTCCATGGGATGTAATACAGAACGGCGGCGTTGCCCCTCGAGCGCGAGTCGGGCCCAATCGAGAACAATTCGCAGAGATACCCAGCATCGACGAAGCCATCACTCAATTCGAGAAGCAATTCTTTCCCGGTCAACCTAAATCTCTGTCTGGAATCGCATTGCGATCTTTCCTCGTTGGTATTGTCCTTGCGATTTCTATGTTCGCTACCTTATACCTTTTCTTCGTCACCAATTCGATATTCTGGCGCATTCCCTTCTTCATCTCCTCTCTCGCAATCTTCCATTTCCTCGAGTTTTGGACCACGGCGAGATACAATACTCCGGAAGCATCTATCTCCTCCTTCCTCTTCAGTGGCAACGGTTCTGCATACAACATTGCGCACAGCGCCGCCGTTACCGAATTTCTCATCACCAATACATTTTTCCCCCATGGATCTTCATACCGCATCTTTGGTCTACAATTTCCCCCTTCCGTATCCTTGTTCAGTTCCCGATCCCAAAACTTGATTCTCGTTCTCGGTCTCATCCTCATAATCCTAGGCCAAACGATTCGATCCGTAGCCATGGTACAGGCTGGTAGGAGTTTCAACCACATTGTTCAGTTCACTCGATCGCGTTCTCATACACTTGTTACAACTGGTTTATATGCATGGTTGCGCCATCCCTCGTATTTTGGATTCTTTTGGTGGGGATTGGGTACACAAATGGTTTTGGGAAATTTCTATTGTTTCTGGGGATATACGCTAGTTCTGTGGATGTTCTTCAATAGGAGAATTAAAGGGGAAGAGGCTTTGTTGATTAAGTTCTTTGGGGATGAGTATGTGCAGTATAGGCAGGTCTCATGGGTGGGAATCCCTTTCATCTAGATTTACAGTGTAATGCATGCAAATCTTGAAATTTATTCATGTTCATATTGGATATGAACAATCGGTTGTATGCTCGGAAACGTATGGGATGGTAGTATATCAAAATTTGGAGGGATTCCTGTATTTTGCGTAACTCGCCGATCGCGCCCAGAGATGATGGAAAGTGGGCGAATCCACTGATCTTGTAAGGGAACATTTGAATGATTTCTATGGCTTGCATCGACTGGATACTTCAAAGGGAATGTTTGTTCACCACGAGTATTTTGGGATAAAAGTTCTGTACCATATTAATGATAGCCAGGCATTGTGGCTTCTCTATTTTTGTGTCTAATTGCGGCAGAAAGAGTAAGTGTAGCAGTTACACATGCTGGGAGCCGCCAAGCTCATAGAAATTCATACTACTTGTTTTTAAAGACTGAAGTAAGGCGCTGTTAAAACGGCCAAAATGTCTGTGATGTAGACTGCCATTATTTGACCTGCTTGCTAACACTCCCGTATTTAGCTTGCCACGCGAAGAAGTAAAGTAATGCAGCAAGGGGTTGTCCAACCAGGGTGAAAGATACCCAAAAGATACAGTTTCCGATAATCTTGCCATTTATGCCGTTCATTTTCTCTAATGGGGTCGTGATAGCAATGAGTGGTAGCTGTGCCATCATGCCAATGAATGCAACGCCTAAAGATTGTTAGCAGACGACAGCATAAAATCACCCTGTGAACCTACCAATCATGTTATGTGTCGGTACGCCGACCATTATTTCATGGAGAATAGCGGAGAATGTAAATACCGCAACACTCGCTGAGTATGGACTCCAGCCTCTGCCTACGAGAGGTGAGAAAACATGTCGTTTCATGAATTGATAAACAGGCTTGTTCCAAGTTCTCCAATATGTTCCCACGCTGGACGAGTTCCACCAATCATCGTAGAAGTTCCTATCCCCAAATGTTGTGACCTCTGCAAGAACGTTCAAAAAAGATTGGAATAATGCGAAGAATCCTGCTAGCCATATGACCAGAGATATCGTAGACAACTTCATCAATCGTTCGAGGATGGATGGAAGATCTAGAGATGCCATCTTGTCTAAGGAGTTCTGCAGGACAGGGGCTGCATATTGTGCGCTAGCAACCCATATGAAAATACTCAGACCAAAAACTTCTGCCAACCTCTTACCTACAAAAACCCATCTAATCTTGTTTGTCCGAGGATATACGGGTTGATAAACCAATGTTGGAACCCACCAAAAGTATGTCAAGTTATTCAGCGTGATATTCTGTGGGTAGGGACATTTGTTGTATATTTCTGGCAATGCATCTTCCTCTTTACTAGAGGGGTGGAGATAAGCATGTCGAAGATCGCGGCAGGTGAATGCATAACTATACGTTTTCAACCAGACAATGATTGCGTGTGCCTCGGTTATTGTGCCTATAAGGGGATGATGTATGAAGAAGTAGACGATTATGGATGTGATGAGCAAACAGAGCGTTATGTTCAGTCCATGTATCCAAGCTATTACTTTCCAAGTTGAATGGAACTTCTCATGTTCGGCCTGGGTAGCAATATAGCTACCACCTGGCGTCGCCGTTCCAGCTCTCTTTTTGCTTCCCTTTAGTGATGCTTTTGCCTGTTGCGCGGCGGCGAGTTCGACAACGTAGGCGACAAAAAGATGGCATGGAACTATAAAGTAAAGAGCAGCACCTAGAATGAGATCTTGTCTGCGATAATCGTGACATCTTAAACATATCAAAACTCCATACTATTAAGAATTGTTAGCTACATTCGATGAAGCCAGGGTTTGAATAGGAAAGCTAAGCTAAAGATCATAACATCGGCGTTGTCAGAAAATGCAGAGGAACGAGGTATTCAGACAGAACTCCGTGACCCCTCTTTCCCCTCTTAAGCACCCAATTCTTCTTTCAATCGAGAAATACATGACTGGGAGGAAATATACCTTTCGAATATTTTCCAACATCAATCGCAGATTTGAGATTAGTAAAACAAGCACCATCAAATTTCTAAATCCAAGAAAGCTAGGGGCCGCATCGCTTTCATGGCTAAGACATGATGTTCGAGGTTTAGAATGAACAGCAGCGACGTGTCTATACTTCTTTTGTGTGTATTTTCGAAGTGAATCGGATGTATGCTGTTGTGTGAGAGGTTTTGGGAAATCCGCGACGCTGATGTTGGCTCTCTTCTTTCCGTGTGCACCATTGACATGTGAAAGTGTAGATCGCCTGATGGTTGTTGGAGAAATATCTGCCACACTCTCCGTACCAGTTGCTGTGGCATTTTCAGAGGTCATCATTGCGAAGATCGCATAGAGCCGTATTGAAATTCGAGCTGCTAGTATCTGAACATGTACCGAGTAATGAACGTGTCTCTGGAATGATTGATAAACAATGTTCCACGAGAACGAGGGGAGATACCAAGGAGAAAGCACAAGGGTGAACAAGCAATATGCGCAATTACCCGATAACTTGAATAATATTTGAAGCTGTGAAAATAGGAGAATCAATTGATCAACGGGAGTGTAATGAAAGAAAAGGTGTTCGAATATTTACCGTAGACAATTATTGTAGCCGTAATGAAAGTGAATTCCTCACTGGCCAAACCCCTCCCGAGGTCAATTATTGGCTGAGAATAAGTGATGATGGACCCAAGAACCGTCGAGTAGCGGCGCAAACTTAATTGATATACGAGTACTGGTAGCGGTCTTACAAAAGTGTAGGACGGTCGAAAATTGAGTATTTATCAAGATCCTCAAATTGAACTCAAGTATGAATAATAGCAAATACAGTCTTCGAAGATTTGGACGGATCTAGAGAGAGTGAAGCACAAGACGTCAAGAATGGCAAGGGCATTCCAAGTACTAGGTAGGTATGCACGCATGCAATTTCACACCAAATTATCCTTTCTCATGAGCCTTGCCCTTATCGCCCTTATCGCCCATGTGGAGGCACCAGAGCTCGAGCAGAGGTTATCAATATGATTACTAATCACACTCGTCGATAAATCGTTGTTCCGTTCCGTGCCATTGCGAATCCTTGTTCATCAAGTGTCAAAGTCGCGACCATTTTCTGAAAGCATGACCTCTTTGACTTGGCTTTCTTTATTCACGTAGTCCTCGCAAGTTCCAAACACATGATCCCGAATCAAACTCAACGGACCTCGCCGAAGAAGAAAGTAGTCGTTTGATCAAATATTATTGAAGGAAATGATGCACTGATAAAAATGGCATACGAACCTCGAGAGTATGGAGGTGGACGGGATCGAGAAAGGGAAGGAAGAGGAAGAGGAAGAAGAGATGATGGAGGACAGGAAGAGGGGGGTGGTGAAAGGGACTTCGTGAGAGGGAGAGGCCGTCGTAAGTACAATATTTGAAATTTTTTAATTGTCGATTGAGGCAGGCTGGGAAGCTCATCTATATCTTCTCGTTTCTTGGAATGTCTTGATTTACTAACTCTATATAGGCCCTGTCACGGATTATAGCTCTACTATGGTTCACTGGATGCGGAACCGTCAGCCAAGGTATAAAGGCGGTTACCAAGGTGAGATGGAAAGACCCAGTCCAAGTTACATGATAGATGTGAGTATTCTTAAACTAGTCGCATAGGTAATTTTGACCCTTTTGTTCTAATCACTCATAGATGTTACCACCGCTGGCAAGAATTCATAATGCAGCAGATTCGGTTCCAGGGAGGCATTTACATTCGTCACTTAATAAAATCAAGCACCCTGTGAATGTGGTAAGATGGACACCAGAAGGTCGACGATTACTCACAGCCTCCAGTAGTGGAGAATTTACTCTATGGAATGGCGCAGGTTTCAACTTCGAGACAATTATGCAAGCACATGATGTTGCTATTCGCGCTTTGTCTTATTCTCATAGTGATGACTGGTTGATATCAGCTGATCATGATGGAGTGATCAAATACTGGCAACCGAATTTCAACAACGTCAAAGTCATTCAAGGACATGACGACCCTATAAGAGATCTTGCATTTAGTCCAAACGACTCAAAGTTTGTCACGGCCTCGGATGACTCTAAGCTAAAGATTTTCGATTTTGCTGGCGGTGTTGAGGAGTCTATTCTCTCTGGGCATGGATGGGACGCGAAAAGTGTTGACTGGCATCCGACTAAGGGATTACTTGTTTCTGGATCAAAAGATCATCTTGTCAAGTTATGGGATCCGCGCAGTGGCCGATGTCTGACGACTCTCCATGGACATAAGAACACAATCACAAAAACGGTTTTTGAACCAGTACGAGGCCACTGCTTAGCCACTTCAGCTCGAGACCAAACCGCACGAGTATTCGACTTGCGAATGATGCGCGATGTATGTTTGCTCAAAGGGCATGATAAAGACATCTCTACCCTGGCATGGCATCCAATTCACCCTTCACTTTTGAGCACTGGCGGTGCTGATGGATCTCTTTTCCACTACCTCCTAGATGAACCAAACAATCCTGCTGGAACGGAACCTTCCATAGCCCCTTACGATAGTCCGGACCCCACTACTACACCGGCTCAAACCATCTATCCAGCTCATAAATTAACCTACGCTCATGAATTTGCTATCTGGTCACTTGATTGGCATCCTCTCGGTCACATCTT
Source organism: Botrytis byssoidea (assembly GCF_014898295.1). Classification (NCBI taxonomy): domain Eukaryota; kingdom Fungi; phylum Ascomycota; class Leotiomycetes; order Helotiales; family Sclerotiniaceae; genus Botrytis; species Botrytis byssoidea. The sequence goes on along the minus strand of NW_024065875.1, from coordinate 169,140 downwards.
AGCATCAGGTTCCAATGATCGAATCACTCGATTCTGGACACGTGTACGTCCCGGTGACACAGATACATTCAAAGACCGCTATCATATTGGTGACTCAGCTGCCGAGGCGCAAGGAACCTATGATCGTCGCGGCGGGCGACGCCAACGTCAAGAGGAAGAAGATCAAGAAGCTGAAGACGAAATGGAAGGATTAGTCGATCAGAAAATGCCTGCAAAGGTACCCGGTTTTGCCACAGGAATACCTGGTCTACCATTACCTGGTATGGGAATTATCCCTGGTATGAATCGTGTTCCTCCGCCTCCACCTCCACCTATGCTCAGCGGAGGTAATATGCCACCTCCACCTTTACCTGGAAATATAGATGCCAATACCTTAGCAATTATGATGAAGGCTGGTTTGCCACCTCCAGGGGCACCGGGCATGCCACCCCCACCGCCGATGCTCCCACCAAACTTTCAACTCCCACCTGGCTTCGTTGTTCCTCCACCTCCTCCTGGTATGCCAATACCTGGCTTAGATAGTACAGATTTATCAGGTGGTAGTGCTGGAATTAGAAAGCGGGGACCGTTGCCAAGCCAAGAAGAAAGTTTACAAGCGATGCAAAGGCAGGGAAAATTTAGACAAGCACGATAGTGAGTATTTGATATCTGGGGAGTGAAACTCGGACTGTATACCAGAATATAGCATTTTCGGGCGAAATGAAGCATGGGGCGTTTGGGCGAATTGTAATGTAGTCACATTGATAATTTTTGAATTGTCTTATTCACATATGTGCACCCATAGAACCAGGAGATGTGTTTCTTGTCAAAGTTTGAATCTGCTTGGTGATGCAATTGTAGGGTATTAATGTTATGGTATATGAATAGCAACACGAATTCCAAAAAAAAAAACTATCTTTAGAAAAAGCAAACGCCATGCTATGCAATCCCACCAGAAATGCTCGCCGATGCTGTATATATGCTGCAAATCTCCGCCCATTACATGCCCAATCTAAGAAGTGTGTCTTGGACTCGTCCTCCTTGGTGCACTATCCTTTGCAAATGCCTTCTGTCTATCCGAATAATCTTTTATAACTAACGCGCACATCATGTCATCACACAATCTCTTTCTCCTCTGAGCTGGCAACTTCGTCATAAATTCCAACCCACTAGCCCTCTCCACCATCTCAACAGGTACCTCAAAATCCGTCAACGGCTTCTCATTCGGTATCCTCGCATTAGGCAACACAAATGCACCAACTGCTACTGGGCCTGCTGTAGTACCATCTTCCGCAAAGATAACCTTGTAGAAATGTGTCGGTACAGCAATATTTGGTGGATTTCCAATAACCTCATAAGTAACCCTCCATTTTCCATCCGCTGGATCGCGCTTCGGTAAATACAAAGGTCCAGTAACGATTCTCACACTAGGGTATCGAGTCGTAAGTCTGCGACAAAAATCCTCAAAATGCGCCCAGTAATCGCGGTTGAATCCTTCTCCTACTTGCGGACACATGTTTGTGAGGAAGAAGGTATCGTTCATGGCTTCTTGACTCCATTTTGCGTCGGCGGCAGGTACTTGGTGTCCGCGATCGTAACCAGAACGAGCGTAGTCCTTCAATTTGCCGCGGAATTTTTCAGGGACAGAGGGGTCTTCGACGAAATAGGAATGTTTGCGATCGCCGTTTTGAGTTGCAAGTGAGGCGGGAGTTATATGTTCTGCAACCCAAGAAGGATTTCGAAGTCTTCGATCGAATGAAGATATCAGCGCATTTCTCGTCGCTAGATCTGCGACGGGTCCTGGAAATCCGTATTGGAAAAGACCTGCGGGGTCGACTGGTGCTATGACGTCCTTGATTATGGATTGACCAACTGGTAGAGGCACTGGTGAATGCGCGGAAGAAGTAGAGGATGCTGTGACTGCTGTTGAGCTTGCAGCTGCTTGGATTTTCTTTTCAGATCGTGTGGAATACATGGCGGCGGTTATACCGGCGCCAGTGGCTGCAGAAACGCCTGCTATAATTGCGAAGGTAGTTTTGGACATGACAGAGAGAATCGAGCTTGACGAGAGCTCGTACCGAATGGGAGAGGGAGATTATTTATGGGATTTATTTTGGGGTTGGGGGTGATCAATGTGAGTCTATGATCACGATGTCGATATTTCCGCGTGAGCTTTTTTCTTTTTTAGAACGAGGTTTCGTGTTGATGTCAGTTGAACTTTCCTGACGTGTCTCGGAAAACTGTCTCGGAAGCCCAGAGTTTTTCCGAGGGTTAGATCTGCAACAATCACGCTGTATTTCAATAATAAATTTACAATAGTTGATAGTATGAAATAAGCACTTGAATACTTTTCCAGATATGATACTACTTAGACTTTTCATCCTCTGAGTTGGGATAGAACAATTAGATTATTGAAGGGCATCGTTAGTGGTCAATCCCGATCAGATTTTCTCTTACGAATAAGCAGTGTAAGCTAATGTTTATGGAAAGCCATGCAATTTTCTTAGTCTATCCTCTTTACTCCTTCAAGCAAAGCATATTATGCTAAAAACAACGAGTTAAGAAATTGATAATGTACAATAGTCTCTGAGACTTTTCCAAGCCATACTTTCGAATATACAATTTATGGTCAGCTCTAAGATGACTGAAACTCCATGTTCTTCGAATGTCGGGTTTGTAGGGCTAGGATCACTCTTTTTACCAACAGATAGTTCACCAGTGGATGCATGGTCTGACGAGACACCTCTCAACTTTCGAAATTTTCAACAAATTCAATCTTTAATTGCTTTATATAAAACTTTATGTTTCGATTGTTCAATCTCTAATGAAACATTCAAACAATTTCTAAGATGTACCAATAGCCATATCAAGAGATATTTTTAAGTCCATTCTTGTAGTATCCCGTCAGTCCGTACACCTACTGGTGATCCCTCCACATTGAGTGAGTTTTCACTATACTCTTTGTGAAATGACGGCCAAACTGGCTAAGTTCTGAAATTATTCAGGTTAGATTTATTGAACAAAAGACTGAGAAATCTCATGACTTGCGCTCCCAAGCCTGGAGTGTTAACAGCGCCTTCGCCAGGGAGTGCGAGTATGGAAGAGGCTCTCTGAATCCTTGGGTTGAAGTCTTAATGGTTCTTTGAACTGATAATCTATCGTTCAAGTCATTAGTATCTCTTGAGTATTTAGCATTTAAAATGCTGAAAAATGATGTTGGTCAAAGACAACCGAGCATATACCACACACACCTAAGAGGTATTGTTTCTGGTCGATCAAATCCTTTCTTGCTTAAATCACCAGCCTCCGCAGCTTCCTGTCGTATATTGTAGTGCAAGATGAAGACGGCTGCCCCAGGGGCATGGGTTAGTGAGAAACAATGATAGAAAAAGTTGGTACGTTGATCACCAACTTTTCTCTATCTTCCTTTTGCATGGAGTTGACTGCTCTCCGAGCTGATTTTGAAAGGAAGATTGTTGTTTAGAATAGGTTAATTGTTTAAGTTAAGATCATCATCTAAGGCACATTGATTGTTCAAGGTAGGTTGACTGTTTAAAGAAGATGGGTTTTAAGGCAGGCTGGTTGTTTAAGGCAGGCTGACTGTTGATGGTAGTTTGGCTATTTAAGGTAGGTAGGTTCTTTGAGGTAGGTTGATTAATGAGAATAGTTTGTGTGATTTGGAGTCGAATGATCCGAAAAGTAGATATCGCATTAGTTGTAGATTTTGATGGTGTTTGTTAACGAAGGGAGCATGTCCAAATAGGGGGAACTGGATCCAATTGAGCACCTCTGGAGACAGGTTGAAGCCTTCAGATGCGTCATTTGGGAATGTTCTCGAGTCACTACGATATCAAAATCACATCACCATGACTGTACGATCCATGTTGAGTCACTGAAACACTACGATATCAAAGTCACATCACTCAGGAATTTGCGATTTATGTCGAGTCATTTCGATGACACGTTTCATACTTATTTGGATGATAGTTTAGGACGGGAACTCTACGTAGATGAGTAACTTGATCAATCATTCAGATGGTAGTCTTCGGATGAGAATACTAATAATTGGATGCTAAAGGCCCACCTTCCCCCCTGAGGACCTCGCCTAAGATACCCTGATGTCTTGTTTAAACTAAGATATTAGATCTAGACATTTATCATACTGAGATTGTATAGGAACACATTAAAAGAATCGAGTTCTCCAGAGCATTAAACCCTTATACAAATGGTAGACTTCTCAAATTTACAACTAATTCCATTCTTATACAAAAGTCCTTCGAGAATAGTCGTGTAAAGCGCTCAAGATATCTCACCTAACTCAGAGAATCGACAACTGATCTCGAAGGATGCTGAGCAATGCATTTCGATTATGTGAGTCCGAAAAGAATAGCTGTGGCACTCTTCAAATTAGAATTAGGTAGTGAAGTACTATGCTTCCAAACGATCTTAGACATCCAGGCTGAATGGAATGGAGGAGTACACTGGTTATTTTTGGAATAGAAATCAAATAGCCGACGGTGACCAACATTAATATACATGCCTTCAAACTATTGCAAAATCTGATATACCAAACAGTAGTCTTAATGAGTATTCTACTATAAATTTGGATGAAATTTTGAAGGGGTTCTCGTTTATGTTGACGTGAACACTATAGAGTCTCGAGGGAGTGTTCAACAGCAAAGGAGAAAGCTACTAGGTAGACACACAATCAAGATAACGTAAGTGGCATTTTCCACCTGTACATGCATCTACGCTACTGCGGCTCCTTCTTGATGTTGTCTTATCTGAACAACATATATAAACAATCAAATGATCTTGACTCGAACAACAAAACAAAGTAAAAGCAATTACTCGATAGACATCATGGCCAATCAACGTCGATGTCACAGTGATGAATAATCTCGAGAGCTGCACGTGGAACCTGTTGTCAAGGCTAGCGGTGTGGCGGGATCAATTTGAGAACCTTGATGGTTAAAAGGATCGAGTTAAGGTTCAGACCTGGGTAAAGACTCCGCCTTGTCTATATTTTCTTTTTTCTCAATGACGAATTAAACACTCGGGATTTATTATGAATTTAAGACTATTGACCAATCAAAAAGAGTGGATGAATGAATGCATCTATGATTTACATGATTTATGATTTAACCTTTTGGAGAATTCTGAATTCGGGTCTTTCCTGACTTTCCTTGTTGTCTTCTTGCACCAAGCAAGCCATCAAGGTCTTGCTAGGTAATTTTATTATTCTTCCTACTAGGTAAAGTAGCTTAATAATATTCCTTCATCGTGTGTTCATTCTTATCAATCTTGTCATTGCAGTTAGTTACCTATGACATAAGATAATTCAATTCCTATAGCCGCGAAAACCTCTGAATATCCTGTTCGTCTTCCTCTAACTCTTTCGCCCTTTCACTGTCTTACACCATTCATTACTTTGTTATCTCCTTCAAAGATTGTTTGCTTCGCCAGTCTCAGATTCACCTAAAACCCTAATATACTCTTCTTACTCCTTCCGAGACTTTTTCGGGTCTACCTGTGAACTGTACTGCGAATCAGTTGGACATTCATAGCTACATCACTTCGATCTACATTAATGCCACTGCGACAACACATGCAACAATACCCCCTTCAATACCATCTTCTGCAAAAACATCAGGGATAACCTGCGACAACCCATACAGTCAGGTTTGACCTAGTTCGACCTTGTGCCACCTTGTATTGGATATATTTTTGAGTTACTACTTGTATATCAACCCCGCAGACGGAGAGAGTGTTTGAGGAAGCAAGAATATATCATTATAAAGTTGGCATCACAAACCGTCAGTATGGAGGCAGACTCGTTGAATAATGATATGAGAGGGTGGATTATGGCTATTATCAGTGGAATAGGTCAGTATAATACTCCATGGTCCATGGACCGTTGTTTGATCAACTCTAACGACAGTTTTTAGCATGTGTTATTGGTAGTTGCATAATATGCATAGATCTATTGATTAGATATATCCCCAGCAAGAAGAATTTCAGGATACAAGATAACAATGCTTTCCTAGCTGCATCTCTAAGTTTGAGTTTTGGTGTAATGGTAGGTTATATCTTTCAGCCATTTGCCTACTTGTTAACTAACTATACATTTCTTTTGATAGATATTCTCTTCGTTGTATAGTATGCTCCCATCATCGAAAAAATATCTAATGGAGGGCGGTTATACAGCTCAAGCTGCTGCATGGAATCTTTTGGCTTGTTTCGCTGCAGGATTTATTGGCATACAAATTGTTTCGAGGCTCATGCATCAATTTATCCCCTCGCATGTCTCACACTGCGATCATTCTCATAATCAAGATGCAACGCATCACGACCACGACCACGACCACAGCCACAGCCATAATCACCAAACCTTCGATGGCTTTGATGGCCACCATGATAATCATCTTTCGCTATCAAAATCGAATTCTCATGCAGCAGTCAATCAAGGAAACAGTGCGATGTCGGAATCTACACCACTTCTCGCTTCACACGTCGGAGAGAATGGAAAGCCTTTAATAGAAGGTCTTACACCACCAAATAAAGATTCTCAGCCAAGCAATCGCCGCCAATCCCATAATCTTACCAGGCGACCATCCCTCATGGTAGTTCATGACAGAGTGATGTCTTTTGTAAAGGATAGGAAGGCCAATTGTGATGAGAGTGGACCATGTTTTGGGTATTCCGATCTTTGTGGACGAGAATGCTTAAAAACCCCCATGAGTACGAAGATTCCTTGTTCGGCGCGAACTCCCACAGGCACCTTATCAGCCCGATCTCAATCTTTCACATTACCAGAAGAGGAAGAAGAAGAGGCTCCAGAAAATTCAGCGCAATTACGCAGGGCTATTTCCGAAATAGAAATTCCCAGTTGTCATGACTCTGACATTGAAGCTCAACAACATCATCACCATGTTCCCGAAAATGTATTTATGGATATTGGTCTTCAAACAAGCATAGCTATTGGATTACATAAATTACCCGAAGGTTTTATTACGTTTGCTACAAACCATGCAAACCCCGAACTTGGAGTTTCTGTCTTTTTAGCTTTACTTGTTCATAACATCACCGAAGGATTTGCAATGGCTCTGCCATTGTACCTAGCACTTGGTAGCCGACCACGGGCTATCTTTTGGAGTTCCTTCCTCGGAGGTGTGTCACAGCCAGCAGGTGCCGCAATCGCAGCCGCATGGTTTTCAATTGCCGGACGGGAAGGTCATGCGCCTAATATTGTGGCTTATGGATGCATGTTTGGTATCACGGGGGGCATTATGGCTAGCGTCGCATTGCATCTTTTCGCGGAGTGCCTGGGTCTGAATCATAATAGAAGCTTGTGCATTTCTTTTGCATTTGTGGGCATGGCGTTAATGGGTATGAGTAACGCTCTTACCTCTCACTAAGGAAGTGGGGGGATGGGAATGGAAAACCAGATGAGTACGCATTATGAATAGATGATAGGCGTTTTGATATGATATTAGCATACCATGGGATTGGGTCTTACTTTGGAGGGTATTTGGGGGGTTTGTTGTGTGTCTTTGGTGGGCTTCGATGGATATTAGATCTTTAGTTGCGAGATTCGATGTATTTTTATTTCCAAACTCTCGGGTTTGAAATTAGTGAGCGAACGGTTAGAAATATTGGGTACGCTTAGAGTCAGACTTGGTTAGTAGGAATACACTCAATGATTCTGTAGCTAAGTAGATATGGATCCTTCTTCTCTATGTGATATGACTGGTGTGAGGAAGGTTTACGTGAATTTTACATGGGTGGTGAGTGCATAGATTCTCATACTTCCGAAGGGGGAGGAGTCTCATCACTAGAATGTCGTCCCTTCTGGTGACTAATCTTCTTGCTTAGATTCATAGGCGAATCAGTAAACATCTGGTCATGTAATTTTTGTTCTCTAAGATCTATTTGAGGAGATGCGCTCAATTAGGTTTATAGAATCATAGATACGATAGATATAGCTCGCGAAGTAGTTTTTGTTGATGAATTCACAAGAGCTCTTGCCAATTTCAAGCATCGAGGTATTTCATTTTTGTATCCTTCAACGGGGATCCCCGATTCCTATGACCGAGTTACCTACCTATCTAGCATCAAGCATCTTCTACTCGTACATCGTTGGATTATTAGTATCTAAGTTAACATCCCCCTGAATATTCTCGCTTACAATCAACCCCCTAAGTAGCCCGCCCATCTCCTGTTGGGTAGGCACAGTACACTCACCAAGCTATATTAAACATTTCGTTTTACGGATCATACATCACAGATCACATTATTTTGAGACCCCGATCGTTAGAATCTTTTCATTCCCTTGCATTTCCCACACTGTTATTGATTTTCTGTCTTGCTTTCTTTGGTATACTACGTAAACTATTTGAAACCCCTGGTTGTTCTCGACTTTTCCTCTCGGTATCAATCCACCAATAGAAGGAGTAAGTAAAGAGATTGATCTTTATCTTATTTGCATGTGAATTTGGGTTTCAATTCTCGTTCCTTGTCCACTGTTTTTTCGTGTTCTTGTGTTCATTTCGCTCACTTTCCAACTTTGTAATTCAAATTCGGTCAGATTTGAATACTCAAGTACCATGGCCTTCATTCTCCATCATCTAAAATCGATGGCTCCTCCTTTGCGAAGTTCTCCAAGCCGTATATCCGACATAACCACCACCCAGAACAACGAGTCCAATGATACACTTAACAAAGAACCAACTCCAGCTTCCGGCAGGCTTCTTCTTTCTGTTCAAAATACCCTGTCCTTTTTGAGACCTACTATTTCCATTTTCAGGCTTAGGGTGCGAATCTTTGTACTTATTCTTGTGAGTGTTGGTATCGTACAAATTATTTGTGTTGACGCTGATGATATCGTGGTTATCGCTCAATTCACCAGTTTCGGCAGAAAATCCAAGATAGGCTACGGATGGAATAGTAGGTGGTTCAAAAGTTTCAAAGCAGAGTTCCCATTGATCTTCCTTCTTGTATTGGAGCTCGAGTTTGAGAGATTTGTCTTGGAAATAGGTGAGTTTGGCTTTAGTTGGGACATTTGCATTGCGGAGACCCCGTGCGGAACAGCCCATATATTCTTGATCTTTGCCATCGTTACTCTTGTCATAGGCAGTGTTGCCATCGCCGACCATGGCCATTACATAAGGAAAGACGGTTCCGGGACGATTGTTCTTGTAGGTGTCGAAGAAGATTCCAAGACCTTCGAATTTGTCAACGGAGCCGAAGACGTCGCCTTGAATTCCGCGTTGTTTGGTGAGCCACATGGCGAAACCATCACCGTGGAGGTTGCCTTGACCATGGACCTTAAATTCGACTTCGATCTGCAGATGAGTTGTGGTTAGATTGCATTGAGAAGAATGTAGGCGAATTTTATCCATACCTCCCAGTTTGTGGCCGTTAGTGGGACTCTTGAGAAAAGCCATCCTGAAGAAGATGGATGATCATATGTCAATCGTATGTACCTGTACACTCCACATCAGCCCATCTATCCCCAGCAACTTGTCCTGAACTCAGAGCGCATGCATACTTGTCTGCTCTCACAATAGTATTTCCGCCGAAATCGAACCATCTACTTTGCATATCCGAATCCAAATATGGCTAATCCAAATCCAAATCAGCAAAGTCCCCAGATCTATATAATGCGCCTCTTATTCAACTACTGACCTGATTCAGCGAATGTGTTCGAAGCTATTCCAACAAGTCAGTCAACTCTCCCCTCAATAGTAATTCAATCATCGAGCAAACATACTGGTATACTCCTAATTCCGTCCTCACTCAGCTTCGTAGTCTGCGTATCTCCAGCTGCAATGACACAAGAAGCCAGCCATAGCGCCGACAATGATTTGGGGAACCACATTGCGTCCTGTACAATCTGTCCCTATCCACAAGTATTCTTCAAGGCTTGTACTTTCACCCGATTTCAAACAATTCTTCAACTGGACGGAGGAACGAAAAAGAGTAAGGTAAAGTAGATGGAGAAAAAGAAGGAACCTTCTGCCGGAAGAATCAGAATAGGATGTTGAGAAAGGAAATAGGTTCAGGGACTACGAAGTATCGTAAATCGAATCCCGAGGCCGTCAGATTAAATTGTTAGCTGGCCTTAAGGTTTCCTATCTGTGTCTGTGTCTGTGAACAATTTGGCGTCGGGGATTTCAAGGTTAAGCTGAGATCCCTGTTATTTTGAATTGTGAGAATACCTGGGGCCTGTCTTGAGCCTGTCAGTGATTGGGGAGACTGCTGTAGCGTCCGTGACGGGTGTTTGGGGTGCTTGTGGCCCTGGAAATTAGTTCTACAGTACGGACTGGTAGTGGATATAGACGCTGTATACCCTGTAGACTCTCAACCAGGGATGATAGCTACTAGTCGGTACTTGCCTAAGGCCGAGTTGTGAATTTGATGGTCCATCGTCATGGTTTGAGATCGATTAAAAAATTGAGGTTCTAGATATTAAGTTTAAAATTCAACAACGAAAATCCAAACCTCTTCCTCATATACAATTTGAGGTTCAATCCCCTTAAAGCGCCAATTTCTACATAAAAATCTACACATACACATATAAACGCAATCATGGATTCTCTTAACAATGCATTCGCCTCCTCGGACCCAAAAGCTGCTGTGATGAATCAAGTTCGTCAGGAAGCTGCTATGACCAATGCTAGACAATTGATCGAGGTAACCTTTCTCTTTTCTCATTCCTCTAGTTTTCCTTCTACTCCTTCTTCTAGTCCCTTCCATTCCATATATTAACCGTCCACCTAGAAAGTAAACGAACACTGCTTCGAGAAATGCGTACCCAAACCTGGCGCCTCTCTCAGCAGCGGCGAAACCACTTGCTTCACCCAGTGTATGGAAAAATACATGCAAGCATGGAACACTGTGAGCAAACAATATATTGCGAGATTGCAACGAGAGTCGACTAGTGGAGGGGCGACGGGGGGTATGTTCTAGATTTTGTTTTGAGCTGGGATTCTAGAAGAGGGGTTGAGGAAGGGTGAAGGATGTTAGGAAAGAGAAAAGGTTATCACAGGAAGGAGTGATATTATTGAGCGAGAGGGGGTTATCCGACGAAGAAGTGATGAGGTGCTAGAGCATGCTGGAGCGAGATATCACAACAATGAGCCGTGATTTTGTATGGAACGCTTTTATGATGGAGTGTATTATACTCTTGTACATTATGAATGGGTCACCACGTCTCGGAATCGGAGGGCATAAAATGCAAGGAATTGGAAACAACACCACTATAAATGAAATGAAGATATTTTTGGCCCTGAGATGTGATTTGATCTGAATCCTATTTGGGTATTATATATTATGCTTCTATTGAGATGCTTTCTTCTTTGCTTCTTCCGCCTCCCTCTTTCTTGCAAGATATCTTTCCTTGGCACTCATAATATCGCCTTCGGTCTTTCGACTCTTGGAAGCTCTCTCTACTTTCTGCTTCTCTTCTTCCTCTTCCTCCAAGGCTCTTTTGGTAGCCTGTTCTAATTGTGCTTCCATCATTCGTGATTGTCGTTCGCGCATAGCTTGTTTTCCACCTCCACTTCCTACAAATGTATTGCCTTTCTTGTGATCGGGCATTGAGCTTCCACTTCTCGATGAATTTGGATTAGGTGCTGGTTTCGCTTTAGGTATTATGTTCAATCCACCCTTGAGTAATTCTCTCTTGTCAACAACTTGACCTTCGTCATTGATTGCAATATTGCCTCCCTTTTTCTCGTTGATTTCCCGTGCTATATCTGCATCAGTCTTCGTTTTTTCATCCTCCGTCACATCTTCTTGTGGGCCTTGTTTGATCCTTTCCTCGGCAGCCTTTACTATTTCAGCATGTTTCTGTTCCCCCTTCTCAAGCATGTTTTTGTAGAAACTGGTCATTCCCGTGCCTTTATTCTTTCTTTGCTCTTCCTCCTCTCTCAACCGTTCTTCTTCTTCTATGCGGCGATTCTCTTCTTGTTGTTTCTTATATGCTGATGTGACAAATTTCTCCTTATCTGCAAATTCATCTCCTTCAGCTTCTCTTTCTCTTGCAAGTTTTTTCTCCTCGGCAATCGTAGAATCGCGCTTTCGTACTGCAGCTGCTGCAATAAGATTGCTCATATACTTCGGCTTCCGTTCTTCCTCCTCATTGACTACCTTCTTCTTTGGCTTTAAGGAGTCGTAAACTGCATCGTAATCGTATATATTCGCATCAAGTTCCTCTGCAGTCTCGGCATGTTTCTTGGATGTGAGCGAACTCGAGAGGTCGCCAAACATACTTATAGGCGGCTTTTTTGAAGATTTCAAGGGTTTCGAGGTCGAGGATTTCGAAAGTTTCGAGGGTTTTGACAATGGAGCATTGTCATTTGTATCCTCATCCGAGTCATCATCACCAAAAACGTTGAAACCATTATTTAATCCCATTATGTATTTTAAGGTGGAATAGTAGAAGAATGTTGAAGAAGTGGTATTTTGTTATGTCAGGATTACAATGTGTGGTATGGGTCGCGCTTTCCATAGCTATTAAATGCCATAAGGCGACAATCACGCTAATGATCCACTCTAGCAATCGATAAGAACTTTAGCGGCATTCAATAAGATGACAAAACCGTAGGATGCGATGTTGTATATACAACCACATATCCAAGTACGCTCATTTTAGTTGTGAGGTTGTTCATATTTCAACTATACAATCAAAACTTATCAGTTTACTGCCTCAACGCATAAATTCAACTAAACTCCAATGAAGATATGACCGACTCTCATCCAAGTAAATTTCGATTCAAGAGGAAGCATAGGGAGGATCAACCATCAGGGAGCCATAGCGAAGAAAGGCGCCACCGCCATCATCATCGCTCAAAACGAAGCAGGCAATCCGTCACGAATGATGATCCATCCCTCTACGATGACACGCACCTCCCCAATACCTCTTCCAATCAGTACCTCGACCCAGATGTTGCATTCAGGGAAAGTCTATTTGATGCGATGGCTGACGATGAAGCTGCACAGTATTGGGAGGGAGTTTATGGGCAACCCATTCATACATATCCCGACGTCAAGCAAGGCCCTACTGGCGAGTTAGAACAAATGACTGACGAAGAATATACGGCATATGTTAGAGGTAAAATGTATGAGAAGACCCATCAACATTTAATAGAGGAAAAGGCTCGACGCGAAGCAGCCAAAAAAGAACGAGAACGGTTGGCTCAAGAAGGTAGGAGAGATGAGAGAGATGCTGAACGATTGCAAAGAAAGGTTGAGGAGAGTTTGAAGAGAGGCCAGGAGAGGAGATCCAAGAAAGTTTGGACTGAAAAATGGAATAACTACATTAAGAAATGGGAGGATCTTGGGAAGAATTCTTCGAAAGTTGCAGTTGCATCCATACCTTGGCCAGTCGAAAGTGGAAGTAAAAAAGATGTCAAAAAGGAGGACATCAGAAGATTTTTCTTATACGCACCAACCTCTGGGGAACCTACCGAATTACAGCTTACGAAGACCTTGAAGGTAGAAAGAGTTCGGTGGCATCCCGACAAGATCCAACAGAAGTTGGGAGGACAAGATGTTGATGAAGGGGTAATGCAAGCTGTTACCGCAGTCTTTCAAATAATCGATGGGCTGTGGTCGGAGAGCAGAATGAGTGGTCAATCTTGAACGGAGATAGATATTAATGGGACTCGGGATTATCAAAGCATAGATAGCATGGAGTTTGGGAAGAACATGAGGGGTAGTCGGAATACCACATTGCATTGCATAGGTTTTGGGACTGGGCCCCATCTCCACGGGATCTAGGCGAATCAACAAAATAGAGATGGAGTATATGCAATGAGCCTCGAGATAGTTCTCATCATATAGAGGTATCAATCTGATACTAAAATAGGGTTAGAGATTGAAAATACATCTATCTCGATGTTACATGTTATATGACGGCATATATTTGCACTCAGTTATAGCTAGACAGGTATGTATATTTACCTGGGTAATCACTGTGACGCGAATACATTATAATTGACCTTTCATCTGAAACATTGACTTACTGATTTGGTACTGGATATTGCGATAGAGGATAGACTTTACTCAAATAGAGACTGAGAGCAGAGTTTACTTGGTGAAGTAGGGCGTGTTTGGTAAGTGATGAAGCTGGCTGACGAATAATGATGATGATGGACAAGAAATACAAGATGAATCAAGATCTCCCATCTCCCTCACGTGTACACTTCCTTTGTTTGAACGATTTTGAATTTTTATTCATGATGTGAGATCTGTAAGGTCAAGACGGAGGATCCTGATATCCCCGCATTTTCATTGGTTGCATGATTTACATTGTGAGAGCAAGTAAGATCTTACTTGGTAGGCACATACTACATACATATCTACATTGGTAGCTAGCTAGCTAGCTAGTACTTGGTGCAGAATCAATCCTTTGATAGAATGGGAGGACTTCGAGATATCAGGTAGTTTGGTCAATAGCAATAATAAGCATCTAGGACTTCTGATATCAGGGAATGTCAAAGTAGATGGAAGTAATCACTCACTACCTGCCTTGCCTACCTAGTATACAGTCAACATCGTAGCAAGATCAACTCTTTCTTTCTCAGTATCTTATCACGTCGTAGGTATCATCTCTTGATTGTACTTTACGATAAACGAATTGAGAAGTGTAACCTTGGGTAACTTTAAGCATTGAGAGATAGCAGATACGAGATACTGACCTAGCAGGTATATTTACCGTCAAGGCATTGAAGGACTGGAACTGAAAGAAAGAATAAAGCGCCATCAAACAAACCATTCAGATTGAAAAACTTGGCTTCGTCTTCTTTAATATCAAGACGGTGGGAGCAGACAGTATGAAAGGCATAATCTTTGTATCTTGCCCGCTGCAGTATATTTCTGGTTGATCTTCTCCTCTTCCTTCCCAAAGAAGTGAGCGAACCATCATCCATTATCCATGATCCGATCCATCAAATCGTCAAATGATGAACCAAATATCAACCCCACCAAAGCTAACGCCATACACCGAGTGCACAGAAGACAGAGAGAGGACTCAGATATCATCATCGAGCATCGGCTAATGGTACGCAATCAAGTTAACATTGATATCAACAAGAGAAATTGAACTGAGCGGAAAGACTTTATTGAGATGGTTCTAGGAGCGAGAGAGAGTTAAACGTTTGTAGAATAATTACTCTACCTCTCTCTATATTTCTTTACCTTTACCTTACCTTTACTTGTTAATGGTCAATGGTGGTGGTCATATTCCAACCTCCCTCCTCCTCCTCCTCCTCCTCCTCCTCCTAGGTAACTTCTAACCAACTGTCGGAATTCAATTCCATATTGGCAATTTCCCCTCACATTATTATCATTATTCATTCTGTGCCTATCACTCTCACTATCGCCATTACTGCCTTTCCCACCATCACCACCACCACCACCACCACCACCACCACCACCACCACCACTCCGTAATCATCACGACCATCTTCTTACATTATCACACACATCACACCCATTACTACCCACTACTACCCACTACTTACTACCTCCTACCTACAATACCCCAACCCAACACAACCCACCAACCTCCTCCAAATCCCAAATCAATCTTCCCCCCTCCCCTCCCCCTCAAAATACATCAATTCTTATTAATTCATGTATCATTATCATTAAACCTCAATATTCTCAATTGAATTCCTTTTGGTATAATTATCCCACTCATACCGATATTTTCCAACCCTTAATTCACTCTAATATTGTATCATTCCAATCAATTGGTGCTCTTTGTCGCAACGGACACAGTTCATATTTACAACTACAACGATCCGCATCCTACGAAGCTTAGCTACTCAAAAAGACGAGCAACTTGCAACTCCTTCCTTTCGCTCACGAAGACTCCAAGAGAATCGAGAAAAGAAACTAAAAATTGTTAATTTATAACACATCTTCCTCCCTTCCTTTCTAGGTACCCGGTAATTAAACAACATACACCCTTTGATTTTCCCCAATTAGGCTTGTCTGTCAAGACTGCTCTTGGGGTAACCTTACCACCTACCACCTACCCATCTACCTTACATATCATCCTGCATTCGGCCTACACACCCGCGGCCCTGCTTTCTGCTGATTGTCGATCTATCAAACTCGACATCCAGCAACCTACCATTTTCATTCTATGCCGACACTCGGTTTTCTGAAGAAGAAACGGACGAAGGAGTCTCCGGCTATAACCTCTCCAACATCCAGTCAAGCCACAACCAGTCCGACAACCCCCACATCATCAAGAGGCTTCGATAATTCGATAGCTTCCGTCTCGACCCAATCGACTTTACCCCAATCCCACGAGCACGAGGTTCTCCAAACTACAACCTCTCGCACAACAGACGACCAACCGACTGCCGTGGGCAAAAAAGCCTCAATGACACACGGAATAACTCCCCAGCAGCAATCTGCGCAAATCCATTCCGATCAACAGCAGCACCGTCAAAACTCTCCCAGTATTAGCAACTTGATTCATCCACCACAGCATGACGGCGCGAGCCAGTCATATCCAACCCCACCAGCTTCTTCACAACCTTCACTACATCCTGTAGCTGCTAACACCAGCACACTTCCGATGGACTCCTCACAGCGACAATCGCAGCAACCACAACAGCAGCCACAGATTAGACAAACCAAGGGCAAATATTCTTTGACAGATTTTGATATTCAGCGCACATTGGGCACTGGAAGTTTTGGACGAGTTCATCTAGTTCGGTCAAAGCACAATCAGCGATACTATGCCGTCAAAGTATTAAAGAAGGCGCAGGTGCACAAGATGAAGCAGGTCGAACATACCAATGATGAGAGAAAGATGTTGCAAGAAGTCAAGCATCCATTCCTCATCACTCTATGGGGTACTTTTCAAGACTCGAAGAATTTATACATGGTGATGGATTTTGTAGAGGGGGGTGAACTATTCTCTTTACTGCGAAAGTCACAAGTAAGTTCGATGACACTGACTCCGTGAAAGACACTAATCATTCAATTCTAGCGATTTCCCAATCCAGTAGCCAAATTCTATGCTGCTGAAGTTACATTGGCTTTAGAATACCTCCATTCAAAACATATCATTTATCGAGATTTGAAACCAGAGAATTTACTACTTGATAGACACGGACATCTCAAGATCACTGACTTTGGATTTGCAAAGAAAGTCCCAGATATTACATGGACATTGTGTGGTACCCCAGATTACTTAGCACCAGAAGTAGTCTCGAGTAAGGGTTATAATAAATCCGTAGATTGGTAAGTTTTAGCCTCAACATCCCTAATCCACATTACTTCTCCCTAGAGCGAAGCGAAAAGGCCTCCACGGCAGTGGCCCAGCGGAGCGTCATCCATCAGATCATTCTCATTATATGTTTCCTTTTATGGGGCCAAGCCCCCAAACCCCCGTCTTCGCTGCGCTCAATTGAACCATCTTGTCCTAGAAGGTTGTATCATCCAACTAATATGAATCAGGTGGTCCCTTGGTATATTAATTTTCGAAATGCTTTGTGGTTTTACACCATTTTGGGATGGTGGCTCTCCCATGAAAATCTATGAGAATATTCTTAAAGGGAGGGTCAAGTATCCTCCCTATATTCACCCAGATGCACAGGACTTATTGCAAAGATTGATCACAGCAGATCTCACCAAGCGTCTTGGTAACTTACATGGTGGTTCTGAGGATGTCAAAAATCATCAATGGTTCGCTGAAGTAACTTGGGAAAGGCTGTCCAAAAAGGATATCGATGCACCTTATGTGCCTCCTGTCAAGGCTGGAGTTGGAGACGCCAGCCAATTTGATAAGTACCCTGAAGAAACGGAGATATATGGTCAAGGTGGGCCCGATGAGTAAGTGAATCTCTTGACCTTCTTCAAACTTAACTAATGAATATTAGATTTGGTCACCTATTCGTCGATTTTTAAACAAAAGTTTCAACTCGGAGTCTCGGGGCTAGGCTACTTGTTCAAGAAGGCTATATTTCTTTTGTACTTTGCAGTTTAAGCTATTCTTCTGCACATATATTACAGTACGGGCAAGATAACCTTACGTCACATCATCTCTTTTTGTTTCACAGGCATTGGATTGGAATATTAGGTGGTTTACTCTGGCTTGTTCACAGCTCTTTGGTGATGGGTGGCGGTAAGGTGTTGGTATGGTCGGTATCGTACGATGGAACAGACGTGGGATTTTCATCGATTAGTTTTTTGGCACTCTGAACGTGATGTCATTCATGTTCAAGAAAGAGGTATGGTTATCAATATGCATGGATGAATGGGTTTTACGACGATGTTCATGCCCCGTTGTATGGAATGCAATGAAACCAAAACGGGTGTGTATGGTGTGAATGATGGAACTTAAGATATCAGTTATGTGTTCGAAGGGAAGTGAAGGCGCGGGGGAAGGGGAGGAGAAAAAAGGAAGGATCATAAATCCGATTCGTATTAGTGAGAATAGGATATTGTATTCTTCTGGGGCTTTGTGTGTGTGTGTGTGTGTGTTGTATGCGAGTTGTACTGTGAGCTAGAATGATTGGGTGGGGTGAAGTGAGCGATGATTGCGCGAGCGGTTCAATATTCGGAATTTAGCGAGACAGTGAGAGCTCGTAGCTTAAACTCGAGTGAGATATAAGATTCGAATGCTGGGAATCAAAAGAAGGTATGTGTGTGTAAAATGATCTGGAAATCAATGAGTGGGTAGTGCAATTGAATATCTATTTCTTGATGGGTGTGAAAATATTTGAAGAGGAGGAGGTGTTGGCGAGCGGGAAATGAGTGTGTGGATTTTAGGGGGGGGGAGATGTGGAGATGTGGTCGTGTGATGGTGGTAGTGGTGGTGAAGACTCAGGTTGTGTTCTTTTATCCTCCTCGCTTTCTTCCGGTGGATGGAATGGGTTGGGGGGAGGGCGATAAATTTATGTTTGAGACGAGATTCAGAGCTGGGAATTGGGAGGGACGGAGATAGAGGGTTAGGGGGAAGGGAAGGGAAGTGGAGGGGGAAAAGGGGATGGATGGATGAATAAAGTACGAGGATGAGGATGAGGGTGAGGGAGGCAGAAAGAATGTGGAAGCGAGAATAAGGGGAGGGAGAGAGAGAGAGAGAGAGAGAGAGAGAGAGAGGATAAGCATATAAGCGTGGGTTGATGTGAAAGCAAATGTGAAAGTGAATATGAATGTGAGAGTTTATTAATTGAGTAGCTATATGATATGAGCAGCTAAGCGGGGTTTGGGAATATACTGCTTAGGTATTGTGTGGGTTGGTGTATTTGGTATGTGCTACTGCTGGAGTTTGGGTGGAATTTGAGAGGGTTAGAAGATGATAGGAAAAGGATAGGAGGAGTTATGGAGAAAGATGGGTATGATGTTTATGAAAGGATTGGAGATGGAGATGGAGATGGAGATGGAGATGGATATAGAGAAGAGAGAAAATATAGAGTGGTATACAAATTGAAGAAGATGCGAAAAGAATGGAGAGGGTATATTTGCTGGGTGAGTGGTTGATTGAGGGAGCAGGGGTTGTGTGAGGGTGCTGGGTTGGTCGTGGATGTGCATTTATGGTTCTGGTACATGGAGGAATCGGAATTCGAGAGTGGAAGTTTGGGTAGATGGAAGTGTGAGTTTTGGGAAAGCGGAGTAGGAGGGAGAAGTAAGGAAGGGGATATATTGTACGGTAATAACCTTATATAGCATTATTCCATGTATTGATACCTCAAATGTTAGAAATATAACCAAAATGATTTCAATTAGTATTTTTGATATTTCAGTCTCGATTTTTTTTTAGTAATGTTGTTATTCTAATCTCAATTTGATTTAAATAAAAAAATTGATATTCTGATTTCAAAAATATATAATATTTTGATTTTAAAAATCATATATTATTTTAATCTCAAAAACTATATATCATTTTAATCCCAAAAGTTATATTCTAATTGTAATATAATTTAAAATTTCTTTTTTAATTTTTTAAATTTATAAATATCTTTCTTTTCCTTTTTTTTAATATTTTATTTTCTTATTTTTCTTATTTTTTTTATATTAAAATTAAAAAGAAAAAAGAATATCTAAAAGATATATTAATAAAAATAAGGAATATAAAGTAAAACAAAGTTTGTTTAAATAGAAAATCCAAATTTTGTATTATATTTAAACTAATATTATTTTTAAATCTGAAATCAGAATATCAATATCTTTATAAATTTGAATTAAACTAATACTTTTCAAATTGAGACCAGAATCGTAATATTTTGAAAATCAAAACAATCTGAAATAGCATATATTAGACCTCAATTAGCACTTTTGACATTTAAGGTATTAATATATGGAATAATGCTATATAGGGTTATTACTGTATATTGTATTGTGAAGCTGGAGGTTTGACATTTCAAACTTGGTATGTTTAGGTTGGGGATCAATGAGAATAGAAAGAAGAGAGAGACTACGAGAGTGGGAGGCATGGGGGAAAGCTCGGGATGCAAGAAGGAGAGGAAGACACATTCGAGGAGGGAGAATGAATCTTCTGTACGGAGAAGAAAATTAGGGCTTGAGGATGAGAGAAGGGGGAGATGTGGGCGCATGGAGATTTGTATGGGTAGTGTTTTGTTCAGAAGCACTGAGATTGATGTCTGCGATGATGTACTGACTTGGCTATAGGAAGTTAGATAATTCAGTTGGATGTTTATGTAGATGTATAGATATTTACTGACTCGAGATGAGAGTGTTGGAAACTCCAACTTCAATAGTTGTGATAACGTAGTTCACGTTTACCCGAAGTTCCAAGGGTTGGATTTTAGACGGGGAGATTTGTTCGCTTTGGTCCATGATGATTTGAACTTTGGATATGAAGTGAAGTGTGATGAATGGCTTTGATAGTCTAAAATACTTGTGTAAAATGACGTCTTATGGAGAATCCTGGCAAACGGGTATCAAGACACAGGGATCTGAAGGTCTAGTGGACCTATATCGTAAAAGCTTAAGAAGACCTAAAATTAACATCTGGGCCGGCATGATAGCCTTATGCATATCAATGGGGGAAATCTAAATATGCGAGAAATAGGCGCATAGATCCGAGTAGACGAGTGTTGAAATATCCAAAAGTACAAAATGTAAATAGAAATATGTGATTTTCAATAGGCGATATGCAAGGTTTCGAGATGTGATATCGGAAAGTTCTCTATTCGAATCTATGTTGAAGAGGAGAATAGGGTTTGCATGTAATTCAAAGACAAATCTTGTTTGTAATATTTGATCGACTGATCACCACAAAGATAAACGCCAGAAGTGGGTGGTGCGGGGTAATTTGTTTCTATATTTGACAGTTCGTCACATCCAAAAATAAACTTGAAGTGCGTTAGGGATTGCACGGATTGGATATGGATATCGGTGTGTGACGGGGATTCAGGGGGTGTTAGGCGCCTGGGAGTTCATCACATCTTGGAGAAATTGATAAAACTGTCGCTTGGTGTTGCTACGTACCAATCTTTTAGAATTTGTACCGCATAAAATGGTGTGGGTTTATCGAGCTGAGTATGTTACATAGTAATCTGTAACTCCCAAAATAAACTCACCCCGTCGGTTAGAATCAAATGAATGCAATGTTTTATTTTAGAATACTCTTCTAACCAATCATATCATGTATACAAAAATGTCTTGCAGATTGCACACACCATTCTCACTAGAGAGAAACAATTTTCCCCTGGATGATACTATTGATATCGTACTAACCGATTTCCCCACTATGTGCACGTCCCTACTACGTGCACGACTTTGGAAATATCAACATTATGGCTTCAAACATCGATGATATGCCTTTAGAGGCTCGTATAGAGCTTGCATTAGATCATTTGAAAGGGGTTCAAGCTCCTAAATACACCCAGACAGCTAATTTCTTCAAAATTGATCGATCCACGCTCTCCCGGCGGCATAGAGGTAAAACCACCTCGAGAAAACAGTTCCTCTCCGATACGAAACAAGCGCTTTCTAGTGATCAGGAGGAGGTTTTAATTGATCAAATCAACAAGCTGACACAGAGATCTATCCCTCCTACAAGCCGCATAGTCAGAAACCTTGCAGAAGAGATCCTAGGCAGAGAGGTGGGAAAGAACTGGACTAGCAATTTTGTCAAGAGGCATTCAACACGTCTTAAAAGTCGGTATCTCCGTTGCATTGATAATTTGCGTGTGAAAGCCGATAATGTTGCTATATTTGATTACTTTTATGATCTGGTTTGAGCTATTTTCTATTGTTGTTGATCTTTATTACCTAAAACGCTCTTGCTAATACCCCTCTTTTTTTAATTTAGTTGATAAAAGTGACCATAAAATACGATATACGGCCGAGAGATATATACAATTGGGACGAGAAGGGCTTTATGATCGGTATGGGGAGGACTATGAAGAGGATAATGAGTGCTAGCGCCTATAATAGAGGCAGAGTGACAAAAGCTAGGCAAGATGGATCAAGAGAGTTTATTACTCTACTGGCAGCTATATGTGCTGATGGGACAGCTCTCCCTCCCGCTCTTATTTATAAAGGAGACTCAGGGGATCTACAAAATACATGGGTTCAGGATGTAGGGGAGAAGGATAAAGCCTATTTTGGAGCCTCAAGCAATGGGTGGTCGTCGAATGCTTTTGGCCTATATTGGCTTATAAACGTATTCGACCCTGCTACACGTCGAAAAGCAGGTGGAAGATATCGTCTACTTATTGTCGATGGTCACTCTAGTCATGTCAATATGGAATTCCTTTCAAAATGCGATGAATTAAAGATTATTGTCTTAATTCTCCCCCCTCATTCTACACATCGACTACAGCCTCTCGACGTTGGAACCTTCGGTGCCCTTTCAACGAATTACAGTACATTATTGAATGATTTGATGCACAATAGCGGGGGAATTGTTGGTATGACAAAGCGCATGTTTTGGGGCATATTTAAAAAGGCTTGGGAGCTCACTTGTACGAGGCATAATATCTTACGATCCTTCGAAAAAACGGGCATATATCCTATGAATAGGAGTCTTACGATCGACTGTATTGCTCCGGAAGCTCCTTCTACGCCACCTACATCATTTAAAACTCGCAGGGATGCTCTTGCTACACCGTATACGTCAAAAGCGATGCGTAGAATGAAATTAGAATTTCGTCGCGCTCCCACCCATGAGATCACTTTAAAGCTTTTTAAGGCTGCAACTACATTAGGAGCTGAAGCTTCTATACAGGGGCATAGATCTAAAGGTTTAGAAGAGGCTCTAAAGCTTGAAAAAAGGAAAAGAGCTCGTTCAAAGCGTTTAAATCTCATTGGAGAGGAGGGGAATGGTGCGTTTTTATGGTCACCCTCTGCTATTATTAAAGCTAGAGCGTATCAAGAAGATAAAGCACTTAAAGAGGAGCAAGAGAAGGAAGCTAAGCTTCAAATAAAAGCTGAAAAGAAAGCTGAGAAGGAACGGAAGGAGATTGAGACGAAAGAGAGAGTATTGCAGAGGGAGGTTGATCGTCAGATTGCACGTGATGCGAAAGAGGAGGTTAAAAAGACTCTAAAATCAACGAAATCTCCAATCAAAAGAGATAAAAAGTTCCCCAAAGCTTCTTCTACTATAGATCTAACATCAACAAAGACTATAGAGCTCTCTGATGCTGTAGAGGCTAATAATTCGAAGGAGAAGGAGGAGGAGGTCATATTGCGATCTAGTAGAGGGCGAGCACTACGAGTTCCATCGAAATTCAAAATCTGAAGATTTTATTATGTTTTTAGATAGTATTATATCTTGTCATTTATCAATTAAATTGCTAGCTCTTTATCTTATAAATTGGAATTGTTATTAATTTTTAAAGTGATTCAAAATGGGTGATCAAGATCGTGCATATAGCAGGGACGTGCACGTAGTAGGGAAATCGGTTAAGTGATCATAGAGCAGAATGTAGTCAAAGCTCGACGATCTATCAGTATCTTGCGTTATATGCCCTATATACCATGTTAGTTACATGCTAAGGCTACATGCTTGTCTCTCCGCTATGCGGGTATCATGCATCGGAGAGTTTATTTTGGGCATTGGCGTCTTCTTGGTTTTGGAAGTTTTGAAGTTTATATATCTCTTGACTGCTCCCTTGAGTTAAGTAGCTCTCCCATCGGCTTCAGCTTTTTGCATTGGATATCAAGATAGACGATTAAAAGTCTCTCGATAACATCTATTCATTGCAAGATCTGTTCATTGTCATCAATATGCCTATCTCAAAGCATAAGATATCCTCTCCGTTGGAAGCGGGTACATCGTTGCTCCAACCAATGCAACTACCATCAGAATTACTCGAAGCTCTCGATTACGTATCCAAACGCTTGGTACGAAAGAGACTTCACTTATCATTGATCGTCGTCAAAAAAGATAATCAAATTCAAAGTCCCGCTATTTCCAGGACTACAACCGCACCCGGTTCCTATTCTCACACTACATCTCCATCAACACTCCTTTACAATAGCGCTCCACTCGCATCTCACGCTCGCAACATTTCACTCTCACGTCGAGGAGCCTCTCCAGTTAGTTCTCGTTCTTCAAGCCCAACCAGCACGATCTTCTCGAATTCTCTTTCGGAGCGCTCAAACTCCACAACAGCATCTACCCTCTCCACCTCGACCATCTATCTCTCCCGCACAAAATACTCCGGCCTTCCTTCTTCCCCCAAAGATACCATGACCCACCACATCCGCGCATCCATTTCTCCTCCTTCCACTCCGTCTTCTCCACCCGCAGAATGGATATCCCCCGATACCCCCAACCGCTACGGCATCACGCTCATGCATTCCACCCGTCTCACTCCCCGCGCCGAACGCATCCTCCGCTCCACCATCTCCCGGGCCGAAAGGAAATTTCCCTCCATCGGATCCGACTGGCTCTCCTCCTCTTCCCTCTCCTCCCCCATCTCCGATCCCGCAACCCAAGATCTCATTCGTCGCTCGCTGGCTCAAAATCGCGTCGTGTTCACCGCACCGGGATTATCGCTCTACTCGCTCGATAATCTGTATTCCTTTAAATGCGCGCTGCATACTTACTCGCGCAGTCTCTCTGCAGAAGATATGAGTATTGCGATTGATGAGTTGCGACGCGTGGTTTTGGTGCGGGGGGGAAAGCTCGGGAGAAGTGAGGTGATGAGAGGGTATGAGTGGTTGGGGATTTCGCTGAGTGCGTTGTGTGATGTTGAGGAAGGGTACAAGAAGGTTTATGGGGGGAGTGCAGGAGAAAAGGCGATTTTTAATGATGAAGTGAGGAAGTCGCTTTCGGTGAAGACGACTTTTAGTGCTGAGGAAGAGGATTTGGTAGAGGTGGGTGAGAGCGCGAAGGGGAGAGATGGGGAAAGTCCTGTTTGGGAGAGGGAGAGCGGAAATGGAGAGAGAGAAGATCGGGGACCGTTCTTGAGGGGTGATAGAACCCCGAATCGCTTGGAGGATGTGAGTCCGGGGACTAGAGGGGAGTGGGAGCATTTGATGAGAGGAGAGAGGAGACTCACTCTTATTCAAGTGGATTGTTGAAATTTTGTGTAGCGTTCATATATATTTGGGTTAAGGGTTCCAGCTTCGGCTTATGGCGTATATATTTCCCGAGAACAAGAGCTGTGATCGGGAAAGGTTTGGAGGGTTTTTATTATTATTAAATCGGGGATAGGTGTTAGGATGAATGGACGGGAAAATGATAGAATTTGTATATACATTTAGTACATCTTTATATATATATATATATTAATTATATGATTCTACATACCTACACTGCGATTCTTAACTACAATTTACTTCCTCTCTTCATTATGTACATGTACCTCTCTCTCTTTCTGTCCCTCTAACTTTGCTATATAGTATATATTCATAACACATGAATCACAATACAATACAATAGAACACAATAGAATAAAATTCTCATCCTATTCTCACCATAGATTCTATATTAGCATTCCCCTCCCGACTCTCAAACTCCACCAGCGCGCTCCATCTGAGTTTCACATACCCTCCCCTATCTCCATAGCTACGCAACTACTCTGTCAATGATTTCGTCAATATGAGAATATCGTTACTATCGTCGAGAGTCTTGGCAGCTTCTGCTTTGCAAGATATTCAATAGATAATTCGATTAGTTCAAAGTGATAGCAAGTTGATACCCATCTTCCAGTAATGTAAGGGGGTCTCCTCGCTTATCGTTGCACTGCTATGATATTTACCAGCGAGATGAGTGAGAACATGAGAGAAGGTTTGAGATTTGTCCGATATATCAGTGCAACATTACAAATCATGAACCACGTTTTGAGAATACTGTATATGGGTATCGAATTATTTCTCATTTCTCATTTCATATTTCCATTCCACCTTCTTCTCTTCTTCTTCTTCTTTCTTCCTCATCATTAGTAACCAATCTAGTGTCCAGACCCCAGATCTACCATCCATATTTACTCCCCGCTTCCTTTCTATTATTCCTACCCGTCGCAAAACTCTCCTCCAATGCTTCCCTCTGACTCTGCGCCGCTCCAACCAACTGTTTCAAACTATGTTTACCAGGCGCGATTGCTCTGACAGGATTATGAACAACTTGTTCGCCTGCTGCGCGGAGTTCTTCATTATGTGCGTATTCTTGATCTGTGTTGAAATTTATGATTTTTGTTGCAGCCTGTGAACCGGAGCCACCACCTTTTTGACGACCGAAGAGTTGGCGACGTTCGGCGGCGGAGAGATGGAGAGTGTCGGCTATAGAGGAGAGGGATTCGGTATTGTGGTTATTTACTGGGGGCGTGGGAGCGAAGGGGAGGGTGTGATTGGTTGTTGGGGTGTACTCTTCGTATATAGGCTCTTTGGAAGGGGTGGGTTGGTAGAGCAGTGGTGTGTATTCTCCGTTTGAAGTGGTGTTTGGAGTGTTGACTGTTTCTACTTCTAGAGAGAATAAGGATACTTTTGGTTTTGGCGCTACCTTCCCGGTATTCTGTGGAGTGGCTGGCGTGCTAATTTGTGGTGTTGAAGTAGAAGTGGAAGGCGTAGATGCATTTGAATTTGGCTTCTGGAGCTTCTTTTTTGCTGGCTTCCTCGCGACGGATAATGGTCTGAACATTAATGGTTTCCCGACCAATTTGACTTCATCTGCTGGTTTCTGTTCATCGACCAAGGAGCTTGGAGGAGGTAAATTCAATCCAGATCCACTAGCTCCCTCTTCCTCTTCAGCAGGCTCTCCCGTTGTGTATTCTCTCTCCTGTACCGGTTCCGCTTCTCTACTAAAAGCAGGAGCTGCACCAGTCTTCAAACTAACTCCAGCTCCCAAACCACTCTTTCGCGCCCCATTTCCACCACCTAACGTCGCACTCGTAGATTGTTCTGTCCTCTTTGGAGCTGGCAAGAATGAATTAAATCCGCTGAAAGCTCCACCACCTGTCTTTGCGCGCTTCGTTGGAGGCTCATCGGTTTTCGTATCATCTTTCAAAGATGCTTGTGGTAATGAAACTCGAATCTTGCCAGGATTTGATCTATCGACAACTTTTTGGAATGTAGATTTACCAGTTGCAGATGTTGATGTTGATGTTGATGGCTTTGGGGCAGTAACTTCTGGAGAGTCTGAATCTTCCGAGTCTGAATAATCTACCAGTCCCATTGTTGCGGTGTTTTTTGATGATTTTGATTGTAACGGTTTGGAGTTTGTGATTTGTGACAGTTGAGGAAAAGGCTGTCATTACAGCCTGATGAAAATCACACAGGCGTCAATTTTAGTGTACCCCAGATACTGTAAGGCTGAACACTGATAGTATCTCAACTTCATCCACCATGTTGAATTCAATTATGGAAGCTTGATAATGACTTGAGCAATCACACCTTCTAACCCTTCTTACCATTCTTTCGTACTTACGAGCCGGTGATCGTTTCTATACATTGTTTACATTATTTTTCTACTATGTCGGTCATTCAAGTGGAAGAGTAAGATTTCTAAATTCCCAACCATCCCACTTCCTTAATCTAACTAACGCGTTACACAGTCTCGTCTCTTATCAATTGAGATCAAATTATTTAAACACAATCGCGGATGGTGTTGGTGAAAGGCTCATAACAATCAACGATGGATTCCTAAACACTCCCGGATTCAAAGCTGCTGGATGGCGCACGAATGCCGCAAATATAAAACGAACTCATTCCCCACCAATACCCACCGCCATCGCATCGGAATATTTCCAAGCACCACCTAGATCAGCTGGTCTGGCACCTTCAGGTCTTGAAGATGAAGTCGATGAAGGAGGTTTGCTCACAGGAGGGGCAGGGGATACTGTTGGGCCTGGAATCGCTACCAAAAGGAGGCGCAGACGAGAACAAATGGAGGAGGAAGATAGCAGTGATTTGAGTGATGATAGTGATGATGATGGAGATCAAAGGGCAGCACAACAAATCAAATTCTCTAAAATGCCTATACGAAATCGTTCTGGTTCTTCTCCTATTCGTGGATCCAATCTTCGACAATCTACTACTGCGAGTTCTCCTTCACGCACTCCAGGACCTGGCATAAGAAGGGGTTCTCAGTCTGCTGTGGAAGTTGTGAAGGAAAGAGCAAGAAGAGATACTGTTACGAGTAGTGAAATGTCATCTGATAATGAGTTTGATGCATCTGCTTTCCAAAGACAGAGAGAATCAAACAGAAATGCTGCGAGAGCCGGCAGAACGGTTCGAACACGTCCGTCGGATCCTGATGTGGGTGTGAAGAGACAAGTCAGTGATCTCTTAGAAGAGGAGGAGGAAGAAGAAGACTCGGGATCAGATATGTCTTCCACATTTGGTGGTAGTATCGACAGTGCATCCATATTAGATAGTGTCGATGGACCGATAACTGCAGCTCCAGAACATATCGGTAATACTATACCTCGAGATCTTATACGATCACCAACGAAAAGATCCAAGCCAGCCCCTCCAATACTTCAAGCCCTACCACCTCCTCGTCCAATTAGTATGATACAACCCAAGAGTTTGTTGACAGCAATGATTACGGCTAAGCGAACGAAAGCTAATATGCCATTTGAAAATTTTGCATCTCTCTCTGGACAAGGTGATCCAAACCCTATCAATATCCGTATATTGGCGCCATTTGCTACTTCAACAAAGAAGCCCTACGAGGTTTTGATTCGAAGAACTGTTCATGAAGATGAATCACATAATCGACCAGTGGTCATTACTGATTTGATCGGGTTGAGTCTATGGAGGTATTTTGAGGAAAAATTGGAACCTACCATAGCCCCTGAGAAATTGAATGTCAATCGATGGATCTTAAGGATGGTCGATGATGGGGAAGTGGACACCGACTTCCCACCTCTTGATCGTCTCAAGCCAGTTACATCATTTACGTTTGCCAACAATAAAGCTGGACCAAGAGCGAGATCAAATTCCAAAACTTTTGACGAGTTTGCTTTGGTTGAAGCTACCGATGAACAGTTTGAGGAGAATCAGAGGCTTACACCTCAATTCAAACAAGAGGCGGTTGCCTCATCTGAAACGGAAGAAGATTTTACTCCTATCAATACACCCAAAGCTAATACTTCATTTCCTCTTGGTACACAACCTTATCAAAATCCTCTTCTTACAACCATGACTGCATTACGAAAGAATTCCACGTTAGCAGATGCACCTACAATTGGAACAGCTCTTACTCAACCTACTTCTCGAGGTGGTGGTACAAAAAAGATCTTGAGCATTCACATTCATTCGATAAATGCTACACCTGGGCAAATGGTCGCTCTGGAAGTCACAACCGATACTTACTTGGCTGATGTCCTCGATACGGTTTGTAAGAAGAGACAACTGGACAAAGCAGGACACGTTCTAAAACTTACCGGATCTGGGACTGTTGTTTATCTTGATCGCACAGTAGGATCAATTGGTAATTCATCAGAACTAGATTTGTATCGGCGACGTTTTGCTACGGATGGACCATTAACGATGACTGGTTCACCATCAAGTAGTACACCCAATTCATTAATGGTAGATCGACCCGATCCTCGCAAAGCTCGCAAGGGAACTCAAATGTTAGTACCACATCCTCTCATGGAGAGTGTCAAGCAAGATGAACTTGGAAGTGCCAACTATCGAAGGTATATAGTATGGCGAAAACAACCAATGAGATTTGTAGGAATGAATGAAAGAGTGATTGCGATTGATGGAGAATATCTACATATTCTTCCAGCATCCACAGGAAAGACGATGTTTGAAGGACAAGGTAAAACAACCACGGTGCATTTTAGTAATGTGGTTGGTTGTAAAGTAACACGAAGACACCCGACCAATTTCAAGGTATGTTATACAGAATCTAGCGTCTCTACCCTCAAATCTGAAACTAATGAACAATATTAATACAGCTTGTGGTATACAAATCACGAGAAGAAAAACGATATGATTTTGAAGCCAAAAGTGCAGATGAAGCGGCAGAGATAGTATATGAGATTAAGAAGGGAATTGCTCCATATCAAACCAATAACTGAATGAACATTATTTACATTGTACCTCAATAGTCTGCCTCCACGGCAGTGGCTCCCGGAGGGCCAGCGGAGCGTCATTTGCAATGGTCTCACAGACATTCAATGATGGAATATTCTCGATTCTCGAGGACTTGATTGAAACGGGTTGAAACCACCAAGCGTTTGGTGGCGATGAACTCTTAAGTAATTGGTTACATGTTCATGTAACTTTTCTTGGATTACTTTCCCCGATTTGATCTTGGAAGAAAGGATTCGCATCAGGCATCGGCTACTTAGATCATTACCAAGACGCAGGTGGCAATAGAATGTACCTACCTCTAGCAACCATCTAGTTGCCGAGGATCTGACAGATCAGGAATACACTCGACCCTAAGATTACTCCAGCACAGCAGGACGAAAAGAGCGGGACATCAAATATGAAGACTCTTTTCACTATTCGATATCAAATTAGATAGATTATCCATACCTTTGAATTTACATTCACATATAAATAAGTAAAGCTATTGAAAAGCTTTTGAATTCATCAAGATTTACCATTTTTATGGATTTAATTCTACGATATACTGAGCTTATGATCTAATACTTGAATATTTGAACATGAATGTTTTCAAAGTACCTACTTGGTTGTATGTTTCTCTCTTCTTCAAGGGTTTGCTCGAGTGATTTGGGTGTTCTTGAATGTCCCTCCTGTTCCTACCTATTCAAGTGGGTGGTGGGCACCCGTCTGGGCAGGTGGGTGGCGTTTGAGATTCGCGGCTGTGGCTGAGACTGTGGCTGGGGCTTGGGGATGAGGATGGAAAAGACGGCTAAACGGATATTTAAGTGCCGGTGCCAATCCATGGCATGCCAATGTTGATTGATGCTGATGCTGATGCTGATGCTGATGCTTTTGTTTTCTCGAGTCGGGAGAATCAAGTTGGGAGTGAATTTTGAGGATGGATTTCAAGGTTCTTGTTCTTGTTTTCGTATGGATCATATCGGATCAGATCAGGTCAGGTGAGATTATGGTAATGATGATTTTTATAACTGTGGTTGTGGTTTTTGTAAGAATATTTACCTGGGTGGGTAGTAAAAAAAATAGTAATAGTAATAATACATACCGAGGTAGGTAGGTAGGTAGGTAGGTAGTTGTGAAATGAATGGATACCGTACCTACCTAATGAATAATGAATAATGAATAATGAATAATGAATAATGAATAATGAATAATGAATAATGAATAATGAATAATGAATAATGAATAATGAATAATGAATAATGAATAATGAAAAAAAGGTACCAAGAACTATGATGACGCTATGGTGGAGAATGAGTGGATGGATGGATGATTTAGGTTTTTGATTTATGATTTATGATTTTTGATTTGGGCGAATGAGAGGAGAGGTGAGAGGGAATTAAAATCCTTGGAGTCTGGGCTGTCTGTGGCTGGGAAGCAAAGGAAAGGAAAGAAAAGGGAAGCTAGGGTAGATGCCAAGTGCGGGGATCGGGGATCGGGGATCGCGGTTGGATGGACTGGGGGGAGGGGAGGGGAGGGGAGCTCGGGAGGGAGGGGAGCTTCGGGAGGGAGGGTACTCAAAAGTTTAAGTTTAAGTTGACTTTGGGTGTTTGGTTTGGTTGGTGGTTTTGTTTGGGGTAATGTACACTGTAATGTTGATATTTGATTTGATTTTTGAAGGAGGGGGGATTTTAGGAGATATGTATCGAGGATTTTGAGATTGATCTTTCTTCTTCTGCTTTACTAGCAAAGGGAAGATGGAAATAGCAGATGTGATATGACATGATTTGATATGATTTGATATAATATAATCCATAAATAATCCATACATACCTAATAGGCGATAGCACAAGCAAGGTTACAACTCACAACTGAACATCCATGCAAATGCAGGCTCAACAACAACCTTCAAACTGCGCCAAGAAATGATGTGCAGTAGGGATGCCATCTCGTTACATAAAACGAGAGGGAATACTGGGGTTTGATTTGTTGATTTCGCCGGGAAGGGAGTGTGGAAAGCGTGCTTTTCGGTATAACGGCAGCTTGCCGAGCTTTGCTGTGTTGCGTTGCGTTGCGTTGCTTACTTCTTGAGGATTTGGATTTGGATTTGGATTTGGTGTTGTTGTGCTGTTTTGTTGTGGAGGGTTTGCATAATATGTATGTATATATGTGTATTTAGATGATGGGTATAGCTACTAGTTAACTATTTCTCGGACTCTTTACTGGAAGTTTATAATATTTATGAAAGGCAAGACAAGGCAATGAAAGGAAGAAAAAAAAACTAATTTATGCTCAGATGTCTAGATGCTCCAGATTTAGAATAGAAGAGCCAGTTATAAACACCACTTAATTGTCAATTGTCTAGAACCATATACTCCGTATATATATGCATCTACTAACCTCGTACCGTCGGACTCCCCGGACTCTTTTTCTCTAGCACCGTGTACAATCACAAGTTCACAACATGTTTACTAGGGTATTGACTACTTCTTACAGAGTAGGTACATGGTGACTAGGACATTCCAAAGCGAGACACTCCATCCGGATTCCAGCATAAAAGATGGCAAATTACTTTTCTCGATTCACGTGAACATCGCATTTTGGGGGTTGGGAGGTGAATGGGCTGGGACGGGCTCCCTACCTATATGTGCGCTGGGTTATGATGTTTATGTTTATGTCATCACCGTATGTTGTGATGTGATGTGATGTGATGATATGATATGATATGACGATGGATGTCAGAGGAATTGGACCAAGCGGGTTGTCTCAGTGATTTATTTCATCATATTTGTCCGTTTGGACTGTCTCGACTGTCTCGACTGTCTATTGGAAACATCTATGTTGTCATAACACGTGAATAGTGGATGGATGATGGGTAGGTCGGTGTTCCTTCGTATCGATGTTATGCTATGATTTGATTTGTTTTGTTTTCACTGTAGGTATGTATGTGATGTGATGATTTTGTATACCTAGGTATGTATGCAACCAATTGTCAACACTCAATTTCCTATTGTGTGTAGTAGAGCAGGTACACATGCTCGTGCTCAGTGCATCTTTCCTTTCACTATTATAGTACGTACTCAGATACTACTGCTGCACACTACTCTCTCCGTCTCTACAAAAACCAAAATAGCTTTTCGACCAAATCACGCTATGGGTCTGGGAGGATGGCGTGGTAAAGTATAACGAAGGGGACGTATCTTTACGCGCTCTCTGTTCAGGTAAATACTAATTAGTGTCTACCTAGGTAGGTAGAAGACAAAGAAATGGAACAGCGTGCTTTGATTATATAAACTATGGGCTATGCAAATTTTATACAAATTATACTTCAATTATACTCCAATCATACTAGCTTCACATCTCAAGTACAACCAACCTAGGTACTACGAAGTAGAACAAACCAAACAAACGGAAAGCGTTCAACGAAACCTTTTCATCCTTTCACTCAATTCTTTCATGTTGGTTCGATAGAATTCTTTACCTTGACCCTACAGGTAGCTCTATTACTTGTACTCTCTTTCGCCTCTGCTCTGCCTTTGCCTTTGCCATGAAACTAGGAGATTAGTCAATACCCACAAAAGTTAGTCTGGCACGGCAATGACGTGAATGTTAAGAATGTTAAATCATACCTAGCACGTACCTAATTCCTAATTCCTCCTCCATGGAATTCCACGAACCAATCAAAAATAATACAAAACGACCAGAAAGCTGGAAAAGTGGAGCGCCTAAGCCACTTATTATTAACTTCCAAGGTTGGAAGTAATGATGAGGCTAGTATGACCTAGTGGAGGTGCCTACCTACCTAGGTAGAAGACCTTGGTATACATACATGGAAAGGTCGTTTGTGCTGTTGGCGGACGGGCTATATAAGAATTCGGCTTCCTGTTTGTTGATGGAACTTTTCTTCTTCTTCTTCTTTACATCTAAATCTCTTTCTTACACACACTCTCACCACTCTTCACTTCAACTCGATACCCAAAAAGTCTTTTATTACTTTCTTCATTACATACCCAATACCTCTTCAAAAACAAACAAGTTTAATTCAATCAACCGCAAATATGCAATTCAAGAACATTGTCGTTTTGGCTTTGGCCGGTGCCGTTATGGTATGTTTTGACTTTCATCTTTGGATATAGATCGATGGATCTATAGATCAAATCGACAATATACACATGTACAGAGATACTAACATAACATCGCAGGGTCAATCCTCTGTTGAATCTATTCTCTCCGAGGCTACCGCCAGTGCTGGAACTCTTCTCAGCTCCGCCACTGATTCCGCATCGAGTGCAGCCGTGACATCTGCCTCTTCCGCCTCTTCCGTTTCTGAGTCCTCCGCTTCCCTCGCATCTGGTCTCTCATCTACTCTCTCTTCCGTTTCCTCTTCTCTCTCCTCCGTCGTATCCTCTGCCGAATCTTCCATCAACTCTGCTCAAGCTTCAGCTGAATCTTCTCTCTCGGCTGCTCAATCTTCCGCAGCAACTCTCACTGGCTCGGCCGCCTCCTCTGCTTCCTCTTCTCTCGCATCTGTCTCCAGCTCTCTTGCATCCAGCTTGAGCTCCAAGACTTCCTCTTTGTCCTCTTCTGCCAGTAGCCGTGCTACCTCTGCTGGTTCAGTTGTTACCACCACCAACTCTGCTGGTGCAACTGTCACCTCTACTTCTACTGGTGGAGCTGCTATTCAAACTGGTGCTATGGGAGCTGCTGCTCTCTTCGGTGGTGCCGCCATCTTTGCTGCTGCTTTGTAAATGAAGGAATGAATGGATTAATTTCTTTCTTCACTTCACTTTACAACATGCAAGGAGCTAGCTTATTGATATGGGATTTCTAATACATTGATGGAAATACTATTGGGGTGATGGGTTCAATGGTTTAACTGATGATCGTAATGATGATGGTTAGGGGAAGTGGGTATCGCAAACGGGCGCTGTACTTAGTAACATTGCATTTCATTGCTTTGGGAAATAAAAATATTACATGAACATAAATATCTTGTCTAATTGCATTGTGAAATTTGTCTTTGGTTTATCGTCCATGTTATTGCCAATCTACCTTGAATACTCCTAGATGGTCTTTTTGTTCTTGATTGATATTCAACTTTTTCTTAATCCAACTCAACATCTATGAATATATGGACACATGAACGCAAGACCACGAGAACACAAGAATCCTCTACGTACATGGTGAATATTTCTTGGGATGATGTCATGTGTACCATCACCCATCACCATTCACTTCAAGCCCAATGTATACCTACCTAGGGTAGCTAGCTACTCGGTTCACGCCCACGCTCATGTTCATGTTTACATCTAAATTCAGATGCACTTTCACCTTCTCAAAAACCAATCAAAGTCTACTTCCATCCCCATCTATCTATCACGTCTCGAGAAACATGAAGATGATGAAGATGATGGTGATATTGATTATGTTGAAGATAGATGGAAAAGTAAGGTTTGTGCTTGTGGGCTTGTGGGCTTGTGGGCTTGTAGGCTTGTGATGGAGATCTGGGATTTTGTGAATTTGTAATGGGGATATGTGATGGGAATATGGGAGGGGGGGAGAGGGAGAGATAGAGGCATATGTATATGTATATGTATATAATATTGATGCTGATGTACTCGAGTAGTGGATGAGTGAGTGAGTGTAGAAGTTGAAGTGTTGGAGTGTTCAGGTATTGTATTTGGATATTTGGATATTTGGATATTTGGATAACAAATATAGGTTTCTAGAGTTCAGCAGAATATTGAAAAATTTTAGGGATTCGGGGATTTGGGGATTTGGGAAGAGGAGAAAAAAAGAAGAGGGAAGAGAGGGAAGAGAGGAAAGAGAGGAAAGAGAGGAAAGAGAGGAAAGAGAGGAAAGAGAGGAAAGAGAGGAAAGAGAGGAAAGAGAGGAGAGAGAGGAAAAACAGAAAGGGGAGAAGAAAAGGAAATTGCAAGGTGAGATGAGATGGATCAATGGAGAGGGGAGGGAATAAAGCTGCTTAAACATATTACTTTGAGTAAAGAGAAGATAGGGAGATGAATGAGTGTATAGATATCTAGGTGGGTAGAAGGATGAGTAGATAGATGGGTATTTGAGGATGAGGATGAGGATGAGGATGAGGATGAGGATGAGGATGAGGATGAATATCAATATGAATATCAAATCATTGAGGGTTGTCTTGTTATAATGTGGTTTATTATCGAGTGGGCTATATCATCGAGTAGGCCACTTTTCCCTTAATTCATATTTTCAACTTCTATATACAATTTATCAATTAATTATTATGAAATTAACTAATTAAGAAACCTGAATCTTTTTTATTATCAAAGTTATTTATAAAAATAAAAAACTAAATATTCGAAAAGTTTTTAAACTTTATAATATTCTTTATATAATTCTTTAATACAAAATAAATAATTTATCATTTTATATAGAAATTCAGGTGAATTATTATAACATTATAGAATTAAAAAAGAAAATAATTATTTAATATATTTTTAATATAAATTTGAAAGATTTTTTATTTAAATTAGGAAATATAAAAGATATAGCAAATTATATTTTTGAATTGAAAAGTATAAAATATATTAGGAAACTCTAAATATATCGATTTGTAAAATATCGAATTAAATTAAAAATATATTTTAATTATATTTATAATTTTCAAAGGGTTTTTTGTAAAGATTTTAAATTTATTAAAAAATAATTTTAATTGATTATAAATATATAAATAAAATATAGTATTTTGAATAACGATTTTTATAATTTCGATGAAATAAGTTTTATAATAGGTATAATATATTCTGGAATGATTATAATTAATACTAAATGAAATAATAGAAGCAAGGTAATATAATTAAGTAATAAAAAATGGGCTATAATAATTATATATAGTAATAGGAAAAATAAAATTATACCCCTATTTCTAATAATTCAAGGATAAATTCATTTTTTTAATTGATATATTGAAATTGATTTTCTTATAGATTGAACTATTAAACTTATATTTAATAGATAAACAAATAATAAAACAGATTTAGAATAATTGAAATACTTTGATAAGCATATTAAGAATTGAAAACAGAACAGATATCGAATATTAGTATTAGATGGGTATGAAAGTTATAAATCAAAAGCTTTTTAAGTATATTACAAAGAGAATAATATTATATACTTAAATCTACTACTACATTTAAACCATTTAATTTAATTATTTGATATAGACTGTTTTAATAATCTGAAATGTTTATATAATAATCAAATTAATGGATTTATTAAGGTATATATTAATCATATTTTGAAAATTGAATTCTTTATAGTTTTTAAAATTATATATAAAAAATCAATTATTTTTTAGAATATAAAATCAAAATTTCAAAGAATAGATTTAATCTCATTTAATTCTGAAATTATATTTTCGAAATTAGATATTCGAATTTGTATATTTATTTCCCTCTTTTTTAATCTAAATTAATAAATCTCTCAAATCTCTTATAATTTAATTGAAGTTCTTTTTCAATCAATATTAGTTAAATCTCGAATAACTTATTATCAATCAAATTTCCCTATATTTATATTTGAGATTATATTAGCTTTAGTTAAAGGTATAAAGAGATTAGCTTATAAAAATACATTTTTAAATACAGAGATTTATATATTTCGGATAGCAGATAAGGTATTAAGTAAGTATTGATATACAAAAAAAACTTAATTGTATTAAGAGGGAATATTTATTAAATAAAAAACTTTTAATATATTATTTTAACAAAAGATTAATATTCAAATTCAATATTGTCACGGATCGCACCCAATCGCAATTACGATCGCTCACATGCGCACTTGCGCACGTGTCTAATCACGTGTATATAACTAGTATATAGGAGCGCTCTATGAGCACTTTGCTTTCGATTCTGTAATTATAGATTCTAAGGATAAATTATATCCTGCTTTTACAATTCTTTTAAAACAAAATATTACATTATCTACAATTCACTATATAATCGCATAATTATTTAATAACTATTCAAATAATACTTTATAATTATAATATCTTTTTGAATAAATTATATATTAATATTATTTATAAAAAAAAGATTTATTTCAATTAAGATTTAATAAAGATATTCCTTTAAATATATAAAGTTATAAATATTACTATTATATCTTTTATATTATTCGACTCGAATTATAATCTATTTATTTCAAAAGACTTATATTATTTATCTATTAATCAAACTTCTATATCCAATAATAATTAATCTCAAAAGAATAATAATAATATTTCTTACAATTCTGATATAAATATAAATAGATATAGAAAAAACAAAGAATATAAAACTGATTTTTTGATTAAAATATTAATTCTTAAAAATAACAATTTAGAATTAGTTTTTCAAAATTATAAAGAGTAAATACTAATAATAAAAATATTATAAAATGAAATTACAAGGTTTTAATTAATATTACTATAATATAATTTTAATATTATTTATTTATTTTATCTATTTATATAGTAATAATAATATTATATAGATTCCCTCAAAAATCGCAAAATTCGGATTTCTAATATTCCTATTACTTTTATTAAAAGAATATCTCTTATTTTCGAAAAAAAGAAAAATAAGAAAAAGATTTATTTATAAAGTTAGTTTTCGTAATAATCTTTTTTTTTTTTTGAGGGTAATTTCTATTTACTAATAATTGTATTTAATTACAATTTGCTATCTTATTGAATATCTCATTTTTGTTTTAATACTATTTTTATAAAAAGATTATATATTCTGAAGCTTATTAACTTTTTATTTAAATTTAAAGATAATATAAAACCAAAAATAAGCTTATAGTAATTATTAATTACAGAGTAATTAAAGCTATATGTAATATCAC
Source organism: Botrytis byssoidea (assembly GCF_014898295.1). Lineage (NCBI taxonomy): Eukaryota > Fungi > Ascomycota > Leotiomycetes > Helotiales > Sclerotiniaceae > Botrytis > Botrytis byssoidea. The sequence continues at coordinate 129,816 of NW_024065875.1, read as the reverse complement.
TTGCTATGGAATTGTAATATTGATTTTATATAGTAGATTAGATAAAAAAGGAAGTTTAAGAATATCTATACTCCTTATATATTTAGGTCCCCCGCTTAATAGAACTCTAATTGATTAATAAATTTATAGTAATATATAAAAATCTTATAAAGATTGATTATATATAAATTGAGTATAAATATTAGGTTATATTTAATAGTACTTAGAGAGACAATTTTGTAATATAATATTGAAAATTCCAATTGTTTGTTATTTAAATAGAAATTACAGATAATAAGACTTTTTTCTATAATTTGAAAAAAAAGATATTCGATTTTCTTTAATAAACAATTGATTTATATATTAAAAACTATAATACTATCAAAAAACTAATCAATAAATTTATAGAAATCGATAAGCTTAAGGTTACTATTTGAGAATGTAATTACTATTAGCTAAATAAGAAAATATTAATTAAAAAAGCTAATACTATTATCTTTACATAAAATATATTTAAAAATACAATTTAAATATATATTAACACAATTCCATCTACTCAGATTTATTCTTAATTTACTCCCCATACTCCTATTGGTTATACAGGAATCTTTAAGCTAAATAATACCTTAGCTCCAGGAAATAGCTTTACCTATAATTCTATATCCTTTATTATAGAAGTTAATCACAATACTACTCCTTATATAGGCAATTTTAACGCTATAATAGAAATCCAGGAGATTAAAGAAATTGAAGATTTTTATAATACTAAAAAAGATACTAAAAAGAATCTAAACCTAGAGGTCTAAGTAAAAACTATTGATTTCGCTATAAATATAGAGAATCAATATTTAAATCAAAGTGCTTAGATTGAAGTTCCTGTTTAAATATAATTTGGAATATAAGATTCCTTGATTTAATAAATCTAATAAAAAATGATTTTATAAATCTACCTTATATATTCTTAAAGAACAAATATTCCTATAATATTTAATCTTTTATAAATTCTAAAGCAAATAATTATGCTTTTATTAATAAGATACTCTTTTCATTATTATTTCCTATATTTAAATCTTATATTTTATCATTTAATATTATTATTAAAATCAAAAGCTATAATAATATGAGAGGCAAAGCTATTACTTATTATATATTCCTTAATTTTATAATTAATATTTAATAATAATTATACATATCATTCCTTATTATCGATTTAGATTTATATAATATAATCTTAGACTATATATAAATAGTAAAGACTTGAATTAAACTAGTTTACTTTAATCAATATCTCAATTAACCCATAGAACATCCTCCTATTATTTTCTTATCAAAAAATATATTTTTAATTAGAAATAGTCTACAAGCTTTTAAAATTAGTTATTTGAAATAACAAAATACTAATAATTAGAATACCCAATTAAACAAAATATATTACAAACTAAATAATAATTAATAAATTATAATAATAATTCTACTAAAAATATTTCTTATCTTTTTTCAAAATACTAAAAAGATACCTCCAGTTTCTATTAAAACTCAAATTCTAATAAATCTAAAAAAAAAATCTATTTTCTCTAAAATTCTTATTTAAATTATATATAAATCTTTATCTTTCTGTATTTTCAATACATTTGATATTTATATATTTAAACTAATATAATTCTAATTCATTTATAAAAAAAATAAGAATTATAAAATCTTTATAATAATATATAAAAAAATCGATTATATTATATTATTTTGATATTTTAATTAAAGAATCAAATATTATCTTTCTAATATAATTATTACTTTAAAAAATTCTGAATTAGAAATTATAGCTATTTTTAATCATATTATCATAAATATTAAAATAGAATCTTCAATTTCTACAGATTATTAGTTATATTATCAAGCGTTTTTCAAATGTAAATTCGATATTCTATTTTCCTTTTGATTATATAATTATAAAATTATATTAAAAGGAAAAGATAAAAAAGCTCTCAAATATAATCTTTTATATAAAATATCATTTAAACAGCTAAAAGTTATTAAAAAATATATTACCAAGAATCTAACTAAAGGATTTATAGAATCTAATTAAATTCCATTCATAATTCCGATTTTTTTTATAAAAAAATTAAATAGAAACTTATAGTTTTATATAGATTTTCGATTATTTAATTCTTTAATATATAAAGATAAATATTCTTTATCTTTTATTAATAAGATATTTATATAATTTATTAATATAAAAATATATATCAAATTAAATATTTGATAAATGTTTTATTATATTTATATAGATTCTATTTTTAAAGAATATATTATTTTCTATACTCAATATAATTTCTATAAATACAAAGTTTTATTCTTTAAATTAATAAATAATTCTATAATTTATTAATAATATATAAATAATATTCTTATATATTCTGAAAACAAAAACAAATATGAAAAATATATCAAATATATCCTTAAACAATTTAAATTTATTAATCTCTAAATAGATTTTAAAAAATACAAATTCAATATCAAATATATTAAATATTTAGATTTTATTATCTCTATAAAAAATATATAAGTTAATCCAAAAAAAATTAAAATAATTATTATTTAGATTTATTTTATTACCATAAAAAATATTCAATTATTTTTAGATTTTTATAACTTTTATTACCAATTTATTAAGAATTATAATATAATAGCAAAACTCTTTTATAAATTTACAAAAACAAATATCAAATTTTATTTTAATAAAATTTATTAAATTATATTTGATATATTTAAAAATAGATTTATTTTTATTCCTTTTTTATAATATTATAATTATATATTACCTTATATATTAAAAATCGATATATCTAATAATATAATTACTAATATACTTTTTCAAAAATATAATAATAAATAATTATTGATTATCTACTTTTCGAAAATAATAATTATTATTGAACTAAATTACAAAGTTTATAATAAAGAAATACTTATAATTATCAAATCTTTAGATTATTAAAAAATCGAATTTACTGGATTATTATATTAGATTAAAGTATATATCGATTATAAAGTATTCAAATATTTTATATTAATTAAATAGTTAAATACTTAATAAATGTGTTGGGCAAAGTTATTAATTAATTATAACTTTATTATTATATATTATTCCAGAAAGAATAATTTACTTATAAATATACTCACATATTATACTAATAAATTGAATTAACAAAATAATATTAAGAAAAAGAATCGCTTATAATAGCTTATAAAAGATAATTAGATTAATATTAGAATTATATATAAATCCCTCTAATAAAAACCAGATATAATTATAAATTTTAATATTAATATAATATCCCTGTTTTTTAATATAATTAATTATATTATTAAAAAAAATAAATTCTATTTGAGTTTAAAAGCTTTATATAATCAAGTAATCAAATTATATAAATATTTTATTCTCAAAAAAGAACTATTATTTTATAATAATTATCTATATATACTAAATACTAATAATCTATAAATTTATTTAATTTGTAAAGTTTATAACTCAATCTTTATTATATACTTTAATATAAAAAAGATTTATTCTTTTTTAATAAAATAATATTATTAGAAAAATATAATTAAAACTATTGATTAATATATATAGAATTATTATAAATATAAGTATAGCTCTATCCCAAGAGATCGCACTTTTAATCTTCTCTATCCACTCCCTATTTCTACATAAGTATAACAATATATTATCATAGATTACTATAATTTCAATAAAGATAAATATAATTATAATAATATATTTGTTATTATTAATCAATTAACTAAATAAGTAATCTTAATATTCTGTTATAAGTTAATTGATTTAAAAAATCAAGTCCGATTATATCTATATTATATATATAGATATTATAATCCATTCAAATCTATAATCTCTAATCATAATTTTTAATTTATATCAAAATTCTAATAAGAATTCAATAATATTTTAGAAATATAAATTAAATTATTTATTACTTATTATTTATAAATTAATAATCAAATTGAAATTTATAATTAATATTTCTAATAATATTTATAATCTTTTATAAACTATTACTAAGATAATTAATCTAAATTCCTATTAATAATAGATTATATCTAGCTTATATTTTCTTATAAATTATTAAATAATCAAATTCTATATAAAACTTTATATAATTATTTACCCTATAATTCTTGGGATTAGAAATCTAATAATATTATATCTATTAATAATTTGAATATAAGAAATATTAGAAAGTATATTAAATATAATAAAATAGTATTTAATTGAGTAAAAGAAAATATTTTGTAAATATAAAAGAAAATATTTCAATTAATTAATTTATATTATTACTTAATTGATTTCGATATAAAAGATTATATATAGTTTAATATAAAAAACTTTTTAATATAATAATTTTCTAAGAAATTGAATTATTTGATTTAAGAAAGATTCAGAATTATTAATTGGACTGGAAATTCATTTTAATTGGACCTATCATTCACTATGAAAGTTTATTTCGTATTTTTATTTAATAAACTCTATAAAACAACAAATAATCTATTTTCCGAATAAATATTTAAATCATCATCTCTAATTAATATTATTAATAATATCAAATAAAAAGTAGAATATATTCTAGCTATTAAGAAAGTATATTAATAACTTAAGTATAAAGTATTATAATTAAATGCTAATAACGATTTTATTTAATATTCTATTTCTAATCTCAAAATGATCTTACATTTCCTTTATAATTTCTATTTATAAAATCCCTTTTTATTAGATTCTTTTATATACTTATTTAAATAAATTTGTTTTTATAAAAATAAAAAGAATAAATATAATTTTATAGATAATAATTAATATATAAATAAAAAAGATCAAAAAAACTTCTTTTATTTATTAAATTAATAAAAAAATCATAATTTTATAAATAATTGAAAAGCAATTGAATAAAACTATATTCTTAAGCTAAAAATTGAATAAAAAAGTTTTTTCTTGAACTAATAGATCTAAAAAAGACTAGAAAAATAACTCTTATAGATAATAATAATTATAATCAGATAAGATATAACAATAAAAATTGAATAATTTAAATTAAAATATTAGTTGAATCCCCAGTCAAAAATAATAATATAAAAAAAAAGAATAATAATAAAATAAAAAACAAGATAATAATTAATTATAGCTTAAATAATAATAAAAATAAGTTTACACTCAGCTTTCTTTATTTGTATTTATATAACTAATAGATTAGCTTTTATTTAAATCAAAATTAGCTAATACTATTATTTTAATTCTCCTTTTTACTCCATTATTTTATTTATCCAATAATCTATATTTTTCTAAGCGAAAATAATTGAAAGTATTTCTTTTGAAATGTAACACTTTAAATTTTTTTATAAATCAAGTTATTTCAATAAGGTTAGTTTTATTAAAACTTGATAAAGTTATAATTTATCTTTATTATATTACTATATTTAATAATAATTAATTGATATTGAAAAAACAGATTACAAATTTATTCCCTAAATAAATACTTACACTTATACTTTGTAATTAGATAAAACAAGTAATGAATTTAATTAGAAAATTGACCAGAAATATAATAATATATATCATTATCTTTTTCAGATATATAATTATAAATACAATTAGTATAAACCCAATTATTCTTCTAAATATATTATTTCCATAGAAACATTATTTTTTTGAATAATCTTTTATTAAGCAATTCGAATTTATCAATATTCCGGCAATAAGATTTATATTTAAATATATAATTAAATTAATTTTAATACAAAACTTTTATAATCTCCTTTCCAATTATCTTTTTCTTTTTATTTTCAATATTACAAAAATAATATATTATTAAAGCTAATTTATCAGTAAATTTCTATTTATAATTATCTATACAATCAATTAAAGGATTATACTCCTTTTTTAAATTTTATCTTAATAGATAATAAAGTGGATATATTTATTGTATATATCAAAAATCGATTTTATTTTTAAGTATATTATTTTTAATAGCTATAATTATATTTATTAAATAAATTAATTATATACTAAAAATAAATAAAAGAAAAGTTTACTTATATACCTTTTCTCAATTAGAATTATTATCCCTACAACTATCCTCCTTCTCAATATTATTATTATACTTACCTTTATCTAACTCCTTCTTAATAGAATATTTATTTTATATAATAGAAAAAGCAGCCACTTTTTTTGCTATAAGTTACAAAAAAAGCATATCAAATAAAGCAAATAGAAAAAATAATAAACAATTTACTACTATATATACCATCTCCCATTACTTTACCTACACTAATAACAATTTGCCCTTACTACTGTATCTTTTTGAAAATATAATAGATATATTGATTGAAAACTAATAAAAGAGTAAATAATTAAAAAAATTTTTAGAGAAAAAAAGGGAATTAAAAAAATCTATATATTTCAAAGAATTCGATTATTATTAGATTATAGAATAGTTTTCTTCACTTTCTATACATCTTTTTATTACAAAAAAAGAAAAATCCGTATATATGTATATTTATTATATTATTTTATAATATAAATAATAATATTTTATTAGGATTATTAATATATATATAAAATAGATAATTTTGAAGTTTAAAGATAAGCTTTTTTAAAGGGGGGGGTAATATTATGGATTATATTTAATTGTAATTATAATTACTTATATGTACATTTACATATGTATCTAATTATATATATATAGTTAATATATAGAAGCACTTTATAAATGCTTTGCTCTTGATTCTGTAGTTATAGATTCTAAGGATAAATTGTACCCTGCTCTCGCAGTTCTTCTAAGGCAAAGTGTTACAAATATAATAAATATTAAAAAAAGAAAAATTCTAATAAAAAAGTATTTTCTAATTAATATTATAATAAATATAAAAAGATTGGATATAATATAAGAATTTGTTAAAATAATATAATAGATCCTAGATTATTAGAACCTTAATAGTTTTAATTAATTAATTTAATAATTATTAAATAATATAGATTTGAAGGTATAAATTGAGGGAAAAATGGCCTACTCGATGATATAGCCCATTCGATGATAAATCACGTTATATTTATTGTATATTATATTATTTTATTGCTGAATCATTTGAGATGAAGATGAACCTTCTTGTAATAGGAAACTTTTGAGGAGAGGAGGAGGGGTGTTTGTGTACATGTATATGTGTATGTGTGTATGTGTGTGTGTCATTGTGAAGTCAAATACAACTATTGGAGTTGTTGTTGGGGGGGGGGGGGGGGGGGGGGGTTCAATAGATAGAGTAAGGAGGTTGAGAGATTGCGATTTTTACAAAGATATAATGTTTTCTATGCTATGGACGTGTGAGTATGAGTATGGTTAGGCGTGCATGATAAGGTATAAGTACCTACCTATGAATATCTATGGATGGGGGCAAGCCCCCAAACCCCCGTAGCTCGCTGCGCTCGAGGGAAAGGGGAAAAGCAAAGGAAGGCGGAGGGAACATATAAGGGGAGAGGCAGAGGAAGGGGGAGTGATGATTAAGATGATTATAATGGAGAAGCGAGTTTGAGTTTACATCCATGTAAGTATTCAGGAATGAGAGTAATTAGATTCCATAGATCGGGTGTCCAAAATGATATTCATCGAAGTGATTGAAGCGTCTAGAAGGGGGAGAGGAGAAAGTGATTCGAGCACTCAAACTCGAAGGATAGGACTCGAGATACTTGAGTTTGCTTATTCAGATAGACAATATTTCGAGTATCGGCTTCAAATATAGATTTGACTTTGAATTTGAATTTTACTTTTGGGAAAGATTGCGAGGGGTTAGGAATAAGAGAGCTTCATGATGATACACGTACATCGAATCGAGTATTTTTTCTTAGAGAACCTGCACTGGTAAGGTATTTCTTTTTCTTAAATGAGTAAGAGGTAACGATAGTTTTCTTTACGTTACACGGATTCTGGTTATTCGTGTGAATTATAGATAGGGAGGTAGGTATGTAAAATATTTTCTTTAAACCCCCAAAGAAATGACACCATACCAGCAATCTCCATCATATGTTCTTTCTTTTTTTCTCCCAAGTCGTAAACCATTCATGTGTATACAGTATATATCATGTATCTCTAAATCCATTCGTCAATCATCAACCTCAAACTCCTTGTATTTAGAAGGAGTGTCTAGGTGTACATGCGCTTCCCAAATGAGTTCCTCATACCATGAATATTATTCACGAGAAATCGATGCGCAAAGTCGCGACCTTGAAGCAAGTGCTTACGCGTTGGTTAAATAAATCTAACATAATTGATAGATTCCTATTGTCTGCCGAGCTAGTACTGTTGCTTTGGGTGGAACACAAGTGACACAGAACCTGAATTTAGGTTATAGTTGTCGATATGTATTCAGTCTAATAAGCTAATCAACTACGAAGGGAATAGCCCTTGTATAAGGGCTATTGAAAGAACTAGCCTTTGCTTTCGCTTAAAATGGACCACAAAAGCCTTTGACTTAAGCCTATATTCACACAAATACAAATACGTATTTCCTTCCCTATTTCGGGCTCTTCCTACATTGCTGGAATCTGGATGAGCGTTTGGCTCATGTCTCGTTAAGGAGATATAGCCGACATTCACAAATATTTTTTGATCTGCGGTTATTTCTTGGACAATAAACTCTTTACCGACGAGTGTATAACTTTAACTCGATGATTTCTACATTGCTGAAATCAACTTGAGTGGATTGCTAAACCAGACGAATGACTGTCTCATGATCTATAAGTTTGACAAGAGCTTACAGTACATAGTAAGATCTCTCTTCTTATATGTACCCATGAGGGCAGGACGGCCCAAGCGAGTCTTAGTATACCTACCTGGAAGTCTCTGGATGACGAGAAAGCTCTTTCAAGCTACAATGGTAGGCTGTTGATCCACCTGATCTTTGAAAGTTTATTGTGAAAGTAAGAAAGCTGGTATCGGATCACGCATCCGCGCTCCCCTATTTCTGCGAGCTTAATAGCATTTCTCGGTCAATAGCGCTTCGATGGGTTAAAGGAGAGGTCGACTGTGATAGGAGTACTTTGATGAGCTCTGATAAGTGAGACAACCACCTCTCAACTGTCTTTGTAAAAACACTTCTGTCTAATTCGGCATTAATTCCAAATTGATCTTCGCTGTATTTGATAGCTATAGGATTTCCTCTTTGAGGCGTGTAGAGATTAGATTTCATAGCCTCGGAGTTTTTTGGAGACAGATTGCTCAACGACTTAAAAAAATATCTCTGTCTAGAAAGCACGATCATACGAATCTGAGTGATCCGTTATCTCTGAGGCTTCTAGCAACTATTTAATCAGTTGTTAGGAGATCAGTGACCTGGTTTGATTATCCTCCATTTTCTACATGAGACAATCCACCAAACTCTTGCAACAGTCTTTTTACTTGATATGTAGGAGGTTCATGATAGAATCTAACAATGGTTTTACGAAGCAAAGGAATAGCATTAAGATATCTATCAACCTGCAAGCAGATCGCTTTGATAAACAGCAAATTCTCCCAGTCCTAGCTCACTTCAACCAAGCCGATAAAATCGTAGCTACACACGAGTGCTTCCGCGTTGTCAACTTGATACATTTACCTCTATAAAGCTTAAGACTATACAAGTCATCTTCCCGAGTACTCTTCCTCCTGGTGATATTTCACATTATCTGCGGCCGGAGGTTTAGCGCATATGCGATAGATAACTCGACAACTGTATCTTTCATTGAATCATCGAAATAGTAGATCGGAAACAAGCGTCTGGAATTGGATATGTTAAATCGCTCTAAGCAGGATTGATTACACTCGTATAACATATAGAAACTATAGTGATTCAATAGCTGTAGACGACTGCAAAAGATTCGATAGTGCACCTCCTCTTAATCCATATACAAGTGTAAACAAACTATTCTTATCAAAGTGATTCGATTTCAGGAGTACTTTGTTTCTATTTTTTACTGTGTATTATTCATATATCCATATACTATCATCGTCATCGTCATCGTCGTCAATAAGCGAAACTAAATGGTGCATAAACGCGCTACGTTTTTTTAGACCTGTCGAAAGAAAGAAAGTAAAGACTGAACTAGAGGGCTGAAACCTGCTCCAATAGCAGAGATAGGATGAATACTTCCAAAACATGGTTATCAACTGTGAGGAAAGTAGCACCTGTCATGTTTTTCGATCGAAATCTCAGTTAGTCAAAAGAGAGAGGGTAGTCACTTGATTCTACACTTTCTAAAGTGTATAGTATCTATTTTGAAGAAATGGGATTTATTGGATCTCACTTGAGCTCATTAACTCTATATATATGTATGTAAAGACTTTTCCATTTTCAAAGAATTGATCGAAACTACCGTCAAATCCATAAAAATATAGTCTTGTCATAACCATTTGAACAAAGATATCTCACTTCAAGACAACACAACCTACTTTACAAATCAAATTTAAAACGACTCCACCCGTCTATAGGTAAATATCCATGTATATTCAGGAACATAACGCCCGAATAACCTTAGATCAGCCCTATCATACATACCCCACAATTACCCTACCCCACAGACACACTAGCATCTACAAGAATAGCTCTAGCTACCTAGGTATTCTTCATTCTTACAGTCTTCAGTCTCCAGTCTCCAGTCTCAAAATCGACTTCTCCACAAGCTAGACACCCAAATTCATTACATGGTGACATACTACATTTTGTAGAATTTTGATTCCCACCGTCGACCTTATTGAATACTATATCGTATGGACATTTCCACTTTACAACCTTTACTTTTCTCCGACATGAGGGAAATATGATTCTACTCACGCAGTTTCTTCCATCTTAACTTTACCTCGATAAAGAGAGACGTTGACAGATTTTTGCACTCGCAATAGTCATGTATCATTTTCCCTTTTTCCCCCATTCAAAATCATCTCGATATCTACATCTTTACCATTTGATTCAGTCCCAACCAACCAAGAAAGATAACAACCCACCCCATCGACCGCCATGGTTGCAACTCTCAATATGGTTGCAATAACCCTAGCTAGAATACATAGTAGCATCACATATCAAATATAATTATAGGTCACTTCAAAACACCAACACATAATCGAGAAGTGCAATTAAATATTGACCAATAATATCTATCGCATCCTCAAAGCACAACATCATTTTGTCTGTAAGCACTTTATTTCCTTCCCTTCCTTTTCACTCAGCTAAACCGAGTATATTCACACACCATCACCATAGTTCCCTCTTGCCTATCATCTTCTTCTTCATCTTCCACTTTGCACAAATTCATTCGTCCTAAGATTCATGTTCGATAGACTCATAACGCCATTCATCATCTAATCATCCATCCATCTCTCCATCTTGCCATCCATAAAATAAAGGGAAGCTAAAATCACAGAAAGAAACATCTCATGATTGATTTATCCCGCCCAATGTACCAACTCCATTTACTCTAATCCAGGCCAATACCAGCCCAACCCATTCCCATTCCCAATTCCCATTGTTCATAACCAAACCCAGTTCAGCCGATTGCATTTCATCAAAAGTAGTAAAAGCCTATCCCAGTGTCGCTAAGTTGCAGGATCCCGAAAATCGTGCGCCAGATATAACGCCTGTTGTAAAACTTATCGCAATCAATGTTCGATTCTTTTCGGCCGCTATTTGATCCCATCGTTTAATAACACCCGATACGCCATTGTAAACTGAAGAATTTGAAAGCTTCATAAGCCTGTAATCAAAAGAAGGAAGAAAGAAGTAAATTGAATGTAGTGTTATCACAAGAAGTCGTTCGAATGGTAAGATTAGAGTTGTGCCTCCAACTCACTATCTATAGGCTCGACTTCGGTTATGGGATCCATAGGATCATCAGATGCATAATCATCTTCGGAATTATCCCATGCTATTAATAGTTAGTAAGCTCTTTAGAAACAAAGCCAGGATATCTTACGAGAAGCATCATCTTCTTCTTCGACCATGAACCTCCTCAAGCTACTCCAAAGATCTAAAATTTGTTAGTTATTTTTATAATTGATGAAGGTGGCGTTGACTCACAATCCATGTTTTGTTTGTAACGGTCGGCTTCTGGTCCAGGTGGAAAGTAGGGAAAGCAAAGATTAGTAACATTCTCGATGTTAACCAGAACTGTTGTAACTGCTTGCACCCGCTGTCGTATATAGACTTCATGAAGATATTCTAAGCATGCGTTACCCAATGCTTGAGTCTCTTGAACCCTGAATGTCGTCAGGTCTGTTTCGTCTGCGGGGTCAAATTCAGTTCCCAAATTGAAAATCCATTCTCCAAGGAAATCTTCGGTATCAGATCTGACATTGCTTTCGTAATGAGTAAGAAGTGCAGGCACCCAATGACGAGTCGAATGGAGGCATATTCTTGCGATTTCCTCTTGAGAGATGTCATTCATATTGCTTTGCAAATTGAGGAGGTCCTTGAAGAATTGGAGATATTCTGATCCATCATTATTCTCGATGTGGTTAGCATTTCTGGCAACATGCAGAGCCGTGTCATGAATCGCTTTTGGATTTTCTGAATGCTCGCAGTATAATATTGCGGCTCTTAGAAATGGGCCCCATCTTGATTGACTGTTTCTTCTAATACCGTGAGTAATTGCACAATACATGTATCGGTCAAGATCAAAAGTTTCCGAAACCGGAAAGTGTAGCAGTGTGGCGATAATCAATTTCGTCGCGTGCTGGTTCTGATTAATCATGAGAAGCTTTTCTGTGAGGATGTGGGCATTAGTCCTCGTCCAATGGTAATTGATTCGGTTTCTTTCATCCCATGAGAATGGCAATGCATGATCACCAAAGGATAGCTTGAATCGAGAATCAGCTTGATCAAACTCAGGAGCCATTGGGTCGCAAGTTGAGATAAGTCGAGATAGAAGGTCAATGACGCTATCATATGAGACTGGTCTTTGAATTAAGTTTCTCTTCGCAATCGCTTGAAGCATCCGTGTTAGTTGAGAATTATTATCTGCAGTGTCCGCACAGATGATATCGATAGCCTTCATGAGAAATCCAGAGTCCAGGAGAACTGCTGCCTCATGGTTCCCGAGGTTAGCAATGCTGGCGAGCAAACCGAAGTATTCGGGCCAAGCTCTTATGTTGTTATGAAAATTTTCATATAGTCGAATCAAGGCGGCAACCACTGCATGAAGTAAATTTGGATCCTCGGCACGAATGTCTCCATTATTACCCAAACCATACGCATATTTAATCACGTTCTTAACCGTTACCATTGCTCCGAGGACTGCAGTACTTACTTCTGAACGTACCACGGCTTCAGGGCATCTCAAAAGTAAGAAACGGAAAGAATCTGTGCATTTACAAAGGTAATCGAGAAAGTCTCGGCTGCACTCTCCGCAATGTTGGCATTGTGCTCGTAAGATGCTCGCATATTTCCCGATATCTGGGACATCTTTCATACGCCCTACGACTTGGTCCAAATGATACATTGCAACCCACATGGCTTTATTTTCAACCTCATGCAGCTCCGAGCATTTCCCATTGTTCAGAGTCTCATTCAGATGCCTAGTATTTTCAAATAGATCTCGAATGAAAGTAACATGTGCAGGGTCGTAAAGACAGTATTTACGCAGACAATGCTCATTTTCCAGAGTTATCTGGTTCGCTTGGTGGGGCTTGATAGCTACCTTCAATGGATGTCGAATCACAGGCTTGTTGTCTATGGTTGCATGGCCTGCCTGTAGAGCTTCAAGAGCTGCAATCGATGGATTTTCATTCTTCTCCTTGACAAATTGTTCGTTTGCCGCGATCAATGTAGAGCGACGTTGGTAGAACAACATGTAGGCACTATAGTTCTTTTCGAATGGGACGTCGTCAGCAGTCCCATAGTCAAGACCACCAAAGCAGGATCCCTCCATAAAAACTGGATCCCAAGACGTGACTGAGTCATCATTGAACTCCATCCAATTGACTTTGCCATCAACTTGTGGTCGCTCTCGGATGTAAGAGTAGTAATGGCCGGATTCTGCTGTTCCAGAGTGGACAAGAACGCCAACAAGCTCAAACATGTCCTCTTCGACCTCGCCCGATTCGTTCATGAGATACTCAACCTTGTAAGGTCGCATATCAATTGATGGCGGAAATGTGAAGTAGTCATTTATCTTATTACGTGCAAGTGTGCGAAGGTTGAAATCGAATCTTTTCAAATGGAAGATCAAGTTATCCGGCACGTCAGTAAGACAAGCTCGTTTCACTGCGTCAACATGTCGATCACAAGTCCCACATTTGTACTTATTGTCCCCTTCCATGGCCTCGCCTTCGACATAAGCTTGCAAACTTTCTTCGAGAGATTGTTTACCCTTGATATCGCATTGAATAGCGGAGAAGTCCTCTAATCTCTCTGAGATATGGGGGCATTCTTTGGACTTGATTTGCTGCACTAACTTACCACCATAGAATGATCGAACTTTACGTTTGTCATCATCGTCCAAAGGCTCACGTTCGAAACGATCGATGATGAGGTTGTAGAATTCGTCAACATCCATTTGGACATGGACGTCAATCTCAAGTTCATCGAAAGTTGTAATGGATGCAGCAAAATTGGCTGGTTCGACACATCGTACGACACTGTTTTGCATGTAAGCAAACAATTGTTGCGTTTCAAACAATAGCTTCTGTGACCTCGGAACAGGGATGTGTAGATTGAGAATGAACTCTCTGAATGATATGTTCATAAAAAGTTGCGTGACCAGAGAGTTGAGGTAGCACGTATTAGAAAGATTTCTGAGGCCAACATAACCAGTCGAAGATCTTACAGACTTCGATCTGTCAAATGTAGGCGGCATATCAAGAAGGTAAGGGTTGCTGTTTCGTTCGCTGTCATAAGGTGCAACCTCTGCACAAATTTGCAACATTTCTCTGTACCGAGTGATATCGTCTTTGACTAGAGCAAATATAGTCTCACACAGTGTCTTCCGTGTTTTGGAGTTTATCAGTGGAATTTTTTGCGCAATAAGTCCATCACTTCCAATATCGTTGTCGGTTGAAACACTAGGAAATAAATGTCTTTTGAACAGTTCAGCCCCTAGAGCTTCGCAGGATAGCTTTTGTTCGGATTGCTTCATGGTGATTACAGCATGATGCAAAAGATCGACCAAGCCCCGTGTGATCATATCAGCGGCTTCGGGTACCCCTACGTCTTCGTGGTTGTCGTGAGCTAGAAGTAGATTGCCCCACTCCTGCGCAACTGCATTGAGATCTAAATCGATTGGTGTTTCCAGCAGTCTTTTGAATATCGTCAATGCAAGCGAAAAAGTCTCCTCACACTGTTCTGGTCTCTGAACAGCCTTGGGAATCAATCTGGCTATAATCGGCCACAATGTATAGGAAACTTCCGATGGTGAAACATGAGCTGGATTGGAGTTGAAGGTGCATTTGCTCGCAATGTGTTTTGAGATGGCTTTCCTGACGAATGGGCGGAAGTCCTCCAAGAGAAGATCCTGAAGAAGAGTGCTGCCATTCAGATGGCTGACAAATGTGGTCCACAAAGCAGAATTTTGAGAGGCAACCTCAAGTAAAGCCTCAATACATGCCCATATTAGATGAACTGACGTATCTGTAGTGGTCACTAGTTTAGAAGTATATAACAAGTCCAGGAGACGGTCCAAAAGCTTTTTGTCAATGAGATCCATCGATGATTGGGGCAAGGCAGGGTCTATGAAAAATTAGCTGACAAGTTCTATATGGGATGAATTGTCAATACCTTTAAGGAGTGATGTGAAACTGCTGATAAAATGCATAGTTAGATTTTCTTTAATTGCTTGCAGCGCACCATTGTCGAGGAATCTTGGATCTGATATCGCAGCTACTAGTAAAGTCATTGCTCGATCAAACACGGCATTATCCACAGATCCCTTCGTGAGTTAGTTGGATACCTTTTGAATGTGGAAGAATTGCATACCTTCGAAGACTGAGTAGAAATATATTGCTTCAATCCATACAGGCTATAAAGAGCTTTGTATGGTTGTCCTAGTGGAAATATTTCGGTATAGGGAACGATAGAATTGCTAAGATCTTGCAGAATTCTGTCATAGACAGGAAACTGAATGAGGAATGAGTATATCTGAAAGCAAGATTAGTAACCGCAACAGCTCGTGAAATCTGTATTAACACGTACCTTCTCCGCCAAGTTTTCTTGCATACCAAGATAACTCCAGATTTGATCAAACTTCCTTGTAATCTCTAATTCCAAAGGACCTTTGTTGCTCGGCAATAGAGGGTCTGTCTCATCACGGCGCTTGACAAGAACAAGTCCATTTAGATTGAGTTCTTGCACAGACTTACATAATTCGGTTTCTTCATGTTTGAGCTCCTTTCCACCGTAAAACACTCTGCAAGAAGTGAAATCGGTTTCCTTTTGCAACTTTGCAACTAATGTAGCAGCATCTTCGTCCGCGCCTATGGTGAGTTTCTTGATAGATGATGTAGTCTCACCAAATGCTTGATAGAAGATTGTGAGAGAAGTGCCATGTGCGGCAACTGATGGTATCTTGATAGCAGAGCGCAACTTTGGAGTGGCAAAGTGTGCGGTGCTGGAATAAGCCGCGAGAAATGTCCGCAAAGCTGCGAGTGATCGAGTGAAAAGCAATTCCTGTTCTTTGACTTGAGATTCCGGGATTACTATGACCATGTCTTCGTCATCTCCACTGGCTTCACCTGTACTAGAAGCCTCTAATTGACGTGCAGCATTGGCTAGTTTATCCAGGCATCGTGTCAGAAATGCTAAATGCAATTCCCGTGCTTTGATCAGAGGTAGACTTCGGATGAAGGGACCCACATAAACACTGACCAGTTCCTGAATGGCCATTTCATAGACTGTTTCTTGAGGTGCGCTCTCGATTATACGCCACAACTGCTCTATGGCGAAAGAATCGAACGATAGGTTTAGCTTGATATCCTCATTTTCTTGAGACTCCTTGTCTTGTTCGTCTAGCCAGAAATAAACTCCATTCTTCACGAATAGCAAAGTACCATCCGAGAAGTACGCGGGTTCCAGTTTTGGCAGATAGCTCTGGAAGCAAATGACAAGGTATCTATTGGAAAACTTTGCTTTCTGGAAAGCATTGTTCAAGATTTGCCAGCCTGCTAGGCGATCGGCGGCGTCATTTGACTGAGATCCAACTAACAGGTTCCAAAGTCGTGTGCCCAACTCGGCGTTGATAGTGTCGGGATCCATCAATATGATTTGTAGTATGATCTCGCGACGAGCAATATTAGCAGGACTGTCATAAGCAAGAGAGCGATGCCCAGCTATATTAGATTCAAGTTCAGCAACCATCAATCTTGTGAGGCCATGCTGGGTGGTCAATGCTTGAAGGTCTGGCATCAAACTTTGATGAAGTAATGCACTGATGACACATATACTGCCAGGAGCGGTGGCCGATTTTTCGGAGATGTCTCTGATGCAACTCAAGTAGATACCATTGCGTGCCTCTGGACCGGGTCCGTGAACTAGCAATTCGCGCAGGTTGTTCGCTGCAAAGTTCTGAATCTCAGGATAGCCGTTTGGGCAATCGTCGCTAGTGATCGAAGACTCACGAATCAGACGGACGCAAATTTCATAGGGAGAAATGTCGAGGTCCTTAGGGCCCAATTTGTGTGCAAGTTCTCTGAACAGGCTTTCGCAAAAATCTCTCATTGCAACAGTGAACGCCTGTATTGGAAGGGCAGCAACTTTCTGACAGATATATAGGCATTGTGGAAAGTCATATAGATGGAAAATTTTCTTAACCATTTTAAGAATGGCTTCCACAACCCTTGGGTCCTGGCTCGTCGTAACAGTTTGCCAGATAGTATCGGTATGCTCATCTTGGTAGGTTTTTGTTACTACTAAAAAGCCAACGATATTGTGACTTTCATTAATGATCTCGGGGTGAGACCCGATACCAACAATGTAGTCGATTAGCTTATGTTGCAATAAGAACTTTGCAAAGTAGGATAGAATTGCGATATTGCTGGAGTTCGCTTCTTTTCCTTCTTTTGGTCGATGAGAACTAAAGAGACTCACGAGGTCCAGACAGAGAGTTGTTACACCGATCACCCGAAGTTGCATCTGACTTGATGTGATGAGCTTTTGAAGGACGGAAACCTTCCAGTCGACAGCAGCGACCTTAGAGAGGTGTGCGTCTGCAATGCCCGGACTAATCATTTTCTGACTTTCAAATCGAGCACTCGCTATTTGAGGAATGGCGGATGCTGCGACCCACAATATATACGAGAGACAACTTAGATGTGTAGTTGCAGCGTCAAGAGTCAGAAAAGTAACATTTTTCTCGATGATAGAATCCAGTCCTGACGACATGATATTAAAATATTCGTATGCAATGGCCAGCTTCCGCATAGCGTCATCATGGACGTCAGGTGCGGCCTGTCTCTTAGTCGTAGCTGAAGCAACAGCACTCATTCTCTCCACCAATCTTGTCGGATCTGTCAAATTCTCAAATAGTCTTGGATAATTTGGAATAAGTCTCAATTGGCCTTCAACGTATCTGGTCAGGAGAATCATGGATCCGCCACCTTCCTCGAAGTAAGCTTGAAACTCAGCAGTATCTTCGTCCCACTTCCAATTGAAACATGCTTCCATACTTTTTCCGATGTGACTTAACTCTGTATCGAACTTCTGTAGTTGAGCATAAGTGCGAAGAAAATGTGGTGATACGAGCTCCGAAGTTTGATCTGCATCATATGTTAAGGTTCTGACGTCCATTGCGAGGAATCTCCCTGTGAGTTTGGCGTATCGGTACAGGAACTGGGTTAGAGATTTGGATTGTGCGTTTACTCTATACATGAAAGGTCCAAAACGAACACTATTTTAAGTTAGCTTGGAACGACCTCTGCATTTGCAAGTACTGCTAACCTTCGAAAATGCAATGCAAGTATCAAGTCCGAGAATGAAAACCAAAAGTCTCTATATCTGGTAAATGCGCCATGCAAGCGATTGTCTGAATTGGCGGAGCGCAAGAAATCATCTATCCAGTTTCGAAGTCGAATAAATATATCCTCAGTGTCAATGGCCTCTACACTCAGTGTTAGATACATTCTACATATTTCAGTTGCGCAGAATTCCTTACCATATTGCAAAATGTTTGTAGCCCTTCTAAGTGCCATGAGTAGATTTTCTCCGCGACGTTGGTAAGGGAAGTGATTTAGAGGATCGGGAAATACTTCCTCCTCATTGATGATAGCAAGGGTTGGACTTCTCTCAGGATCATCAGAACTGATAGGAACTAGTTCAACCTCTGGGCTTCCTGTCGCGGAAGGAGAGGAAGAGGGGGTTTCAATGACTGAAGCTGGCACAGTTGATAGAACATCACTCTCGGATTCAATACTTATTCTGGTAACTTCGTCTTCCATTGTATTTGGTATATTTGATTGACTCATAGGAGAAGGCGAGGTGGGGGAAGGTGACTCTAAACGATGCTGAGGAGTTCGCAGATTGATTGTAACTTGACTGGATGTTGGACCAGCTTGGGAATGCGCCGTGGTAGGACGTGTTGGAGTGCTTGGTGGGAGAGGATGATGGTGACCATCTATATTATCTTTATGCGAAGACATCGAATCGGGTAGAATATCTAAAGCTTGAGTTGTATCGACCGACCTACTTCTCGAGCCACTTCTGGAAGTCTTTTGTCGCTTTCTCGCAGAATGTTGTTCGCTATCATCAAATGGAAGGGGATGTGTCGAACAAGGCTCTGATGAGACCGCACGTTCTGGCGACGACTTTACTGAATCTTGGTCCATTTGGTAAGGTTGAGAAACTAAATGAATGGGATAGAAGCTGTCCAGGACAGCAGGAGCTGTAGCAGCAGAAACCTTTCGTTAAAATTCACACAACAAACCTCTAAGAAAATCGCATAGGTGATTATAATTTATTGAATTGAAATTCCCCGCACGAGGTTGAGGCTGGTGAATTTGGGGATGAGACTGAAGAATTGACCTTTTGGGTACAGCCGTATGACGGAATGAGAGGGGTAGATTCGCAGGACAAAAATTAAGAGGTTGAAGTAGTTTGATTATGCGATTAAGATGTAGTATCGAAAGCTACCATTCATTACAGTTTTCCCGATAGAAATCTGTTGGGGAGGGTGGTAAGTAGAAGGAAAAAAGATTGTTCTCTGTGTGTGTAGTGAGTGTATGTGTCGTGGGAGGAGAAGTAAGAGAGAGAGAGGGAGGTAGTTACGTAGTTGCAATCAACGAAATCGGATTGGAAAGATACCTAGAACTAAGGTAAGGTAAGGTAAGGTAAAAACTAAGATAACTCGATGTATTTATTGATTGTTTTGTATTGAAGTGAAGTGAATAAGTATCAAAGAAGACCTGTCTTCTTTTCCTTATTCATAAGCAAAATCAATATCCTTGTGCAATATAGAAAAAAGAGAAGGAAGCTGGAATTGAAATATTAGAAGTTTTTTTGTGTGAATTAATTTTTGGAATGTTTATGATAGAAGGGTTTTGGACGATGATGATTTACCTACCTAGCACCTAGTCATAACTCTTATCAAAAGTTCACTACTAGGTAGGAATAATAAGTGTCATAGAGCTTCGTCGCCCCACCATCACTCTTGACGTGTGTGTTAAAGCGGCAAGGACTATCGCGATTCCTCCTCATGAAATTGACATTGGATGAGGCTGCCTAGAGACAAAGTGTAAAAGTGGCAAGGCTTTGAGAGTTCAAGGTGACAAAGTTCACGCGCCAAACACAGAAATTGCAGCCTGAGGTATGAGTGCGTCACTAGAGAAGCAGAATTCTGTGCAGCTGCTAAGCCCGATTGTGTTTAGTGGAAGCTAGTACGTTCGTTTTATCTAGTCTACCGATGCATCAAATACTCCATAGGGTTTTGAACATCTGCATCACATATTGCTCATTTACATACTACAGTACAAGTATCAATCGGCATCACGATACAAACATATATGCATCACATGATCAAATGAGTTGAAATCAATCAAACCGAATAGTCCTATAGAAAAACTCAATCTTCACAATTCATCTAGTATATCCACCCTTCAAAATAGCCATCTACCTCTCTCATTGTTTCCACCCCGAGGAAGGGAAAGGAAAAAATGGATCATAGAAAATCCAAAACCATTTATGAATTGGATACTCCATTTACATTACCTAATTGGTTAGTAAATATTCAATGCTATTGTATTGGAGCAATATTAATCCGAAATTTTAGGCCACAAGTATCTTTCAAAGATCAAGAAAC
Organism: Botrytis byssoidea; assembly: GCF_014898295.1. NCBI lineage: Eukaryota > Fungi > Ascomycota > Leotiomycetes > Helotiales > Sclerotiniaceae > Botrytis > Botrytis byssoidea. Next base: position 108,533 of record NW_024065875.1, on the reverse strand, counting down.
CATTGTGGAACTTCTATGCAGGTGTGTAAATAACCTGATGCACAAGAACCTGAAATTATCTTACACTCATTGATTTATACTACAAGGAGATTCTTCTTGACGTCGCTCCTCTCCTTGAAATTGCCCAGACAGGACATGAGTGCAGAGAGTTCTGCAGTATTTATCCAAGAATTCTTCGAAAGCAATGCCAAGTCCATAGTGATTACAAGGCTAATAGTTTTTGCAGTTTACTGTCCCCCATTGGTGCATATCGTTCCAATCACATTACTCCATCTAAAGGAAAGCGAAGCAAGAAGCGCAAGAGAAGAGACCTGAAGTCAGAAAATGAGATCCCCTCAGATATTCCTTCATCGCCTGAAATATCTTCCTATATATTCACAGGCCTTAATAGTATCCATCGAATGCTAGAGGAATCAACCAAAAGAGGCCTTGAGACCAAAGAAAGTCTCAACATCGGACCAGAAACTCGGCCCCAATCTAACGAAGTCGACTCCAGTACTCAAAGCCCACCCCGTGCTCATTTCTCAGCCATCTTCGTCGCCCGCTCCAATCAGCACCCAATTTTCAACTCTCATCTTCCCCAGCTCCTTAACACAGCCTCAAAAGCATACCCTACCAAACCACCCACAAGATTAGTACAACTACCTAAAGGATCCGAAACCCGGATAGCAACAGCCCTCGGTCTACCAAGAGTTTCGTTCCTTGGAATTCTGGACGATGCTCCAGATTCTAAGGCTTTGATTGATTTAATCCGAGATTGTGTGGGGGAAATCGAAATACCTTGGCTGAATGAGGCGAAGAAGGCGGAGTTTTTGGAGACGAAAATTAATTCTATTCAAACCACGATTGGTGCGGTGAAGGCCAAATGAGTACAGATGGATAAGAAAGACGGAGAAATATTCTGGATGTCAAGATCGACCATGGAACATGTTCATTGAATATTCCAGCACACTTGAACGATGTCCATCGAATATTTGATACAATCCGAATAATTAACATCGTCCCGGTCATGCTCGCCAGCAAATACACTGTGCCAAAAAAAAACAATACTTGGGCCCTAAGTATATCGACAGTATCAATGCGATATCCTGAGTCGATTAGAAAATACCAAAAGATATTTTTCATGATGTAGATACCATGTTTGTAATTCGAAGATATAGCAAGTACAGCCCTATATGTACCCTTGATCAAAACCGTGCGTTGTATCGTTTTATTATTTTCACACACATTATGAATATTTTTCACGCTTCTTAACCTCAACCCTCGTTGCCCCAACCTGTAGCATTCACGAACCAAGTATACTGCAATTCATTATTCAATCCTAGGTATTCGCTGTGCTTTTCTTCAAGTCCTCAACGCGATTCAGGTATTCTCAGCTCTCGACTTTGCAACTCCCAAACCCCTCGCTTATCATTCATTCATCAACCTCTCAATCCGACCCCCTTTCCCCCTTCTCTACTTCCCACCATCTTCCTCCCCAGCAAGCAAACTCTTAACCTTGGTAACCTTCTCCGCAAAATGCTGTTCCTTGTCTGTCCGCGTACCGGCTCTAATATCAGTCTGAACACGCAAAACACCGTTCTGATGGACGAGCGTGTGGGCTTGACCTATCAGGCGCATTACTTCGTCCCAGGTACCTTCTATGTGAGGGGTGAGTGGTTAGTATTATATTTGATTGTTTATGAATCAGAAGTGTGATTTCTTCTACTATGATCTCTCTCTATATAGTATAATTCCACTCGAGCTTGCGCTTGCAAGACTTCCATAACCAGAAAGCTCCATTTCATGAAACCTTTCAAACCACCCCTTCATCACAATGATTCCGTCTCGAAACTCCGGCATCCCGAGATCGAAACCCTTTACAAGTTGCAAGCATCTAAGAAGAAATTACATACCAACAGTCGTACCAGCAGAATGCATACTATAACTCAACCCACTAGCTTTCATCAATCGCTGAACAGCAGCTACTTCTTTCGATACCGATGCGGTGGGTGTACCGATCTATGGTGTGTTAGCTGGGTGGCTGGATAAGAGAGAGGGAATAAGAAAAGAAAAGAAGAGAAGAGAAGGAAAAAATTGAAAGGGGACATGCGGGAATCAAACAAAAATCCGCAACGGCTCTGGGAGGTGTAGGAAGATTCACATAATCGATTGCGCTGCTGTCGGAAGACGAGGAGGCCATTGTGGTTTTTGTATGTTTTATTTTGTGTGATGGAAAGGAAGCCGGTTTAGGATGTGAGATGTGATGTGATGTGATGTGGGATATTAGAAATATTTGAAGTTTTCGAAATGGATGTGAGCTTTTTTCCTGTTGGAAGGCGATACTAGACAGATGTTGAAGAACGATATCGATGTTGGGAATGCGAATTCGAAGTGAGAGATGAGCAATTGACACGTGATGCGGGGTATCTTATTTATCTTATTTTCCAAAGCGACGACCCCGCTATTCCTTCATGCTTGATTGATTCTTGAAGGATCAACAGATACAGATGGTAGAGTTTTTGTTTGGCTTTCTTCGTTTATGTATGTAGATTTATATGTGTAAATTGGAAGTTGGTGTTGCAGGCCTTTCACTCAAGGATAGATTTAAAGCGTAGGTTGGAATATTTCCTCACTGTTTGTAGAGATTTTGAAGGGTCTTTTTAGTTTAAGACATTATGGCTGATCAATTGCTCTGGGGAAGTGATATACAGAATAGTGGTATTATATATATATTATTTTATTACATCACCTTTGCAGTGAATTCTGTTTCTTTTCTCTTTGTTATTGTGTATCTATGCGTCCTTTTACTACTTCACTCTCCGTTGCTCGGCTCTCTTCTCAACTTCTCCCTCTCCTTTTAACCCCCTCCCCCTCCGCTCTCTAGCCCGTCATCTCCATCCTCCCTATCAAATTTTGAGCCAATCCTAGACCATGAAGAAAGAGGATAAATTCAGAAAGACCTAGTTAGCACTCAAATATATGCCAAATGTAATATGGCTATCGCGAGAACCCAATGAAGCATACCAATTGTGGATGAGAAACACGAGAAAGCACTGTGTAGGATCTCAACGAGAATTGTGTACTGCGCTACAATCACAGATAGCCGACTATATAAAGCGAGAAAAATTTAAGGCTTCAACAAACACGAGAACTGTGTAGATGAATATATGTATCTCAACAGTGCTATTACATCAAAACACAATATTTTCAATGTCATGACTGCCGAAAACTTAACACTGTGGTATGTCTTTAATACTTCAACATGTACGAAGTAAGAGAGAAGATCAGGAATATAACGAATCGACATTAGCCCATAAAAGATATTTCGTCGTCCAAATCGCACGTGATAAGGGGTAAAGTTTATTTCACTTGAAATGACAGTTGTTGGTGGACGATCCCAACCTTACATCATGGCCGTCCCTACTAATAAACTCGTGCCAGGGTGAGCATACACGAGTTTCATCCATTTCTCCATTCGGCTTTCCGATGAATCATTTTCTAATCATCCAGATTCACTGCCGCTTTCAGGTAATCAGCCATCAAACAGTATCATTCGTTACTTCGTACATATTTGACATAGTACCTGTTTACCCCGCGAAAGAACAAAATTGTCGAACCTCGAACAATCTGGAGGAGAAGCATCGAGCGGATGTTGTTTGATGAATTGTGGATTGCCTGGTCTGATCTTTGGTTTGAATCCGGTAGACTCGGCATAGAGTGGAGAAGATGGGAAATTCTCTAATCTCTTACAGATTTCGATGTGGTTAACATATATGGGCGAGGCAGACTCGTAGAGCTTTCATCTGGAAGGTCTGATATCGTATACTTTCGTACAGCCAAAGATTATTAATATTTGATACTGGTACATTGATTTTTGTCCATGGTGTTATTAGTCTCCTGTCTGCTTACCTACTATACTAGACTAGATCTTTTCGGGGAAAGGGGTATTCCCGGTGGCTAGAACTTGCATATGGTTGGCATAAGATCAACATCTTCAGCCTTCTTCAACTACAACTTCACCCACTTGATATCTTTGGCAGGTGGGCTGGTGGCAGGTCCAGCTCAAGGGCCAGCTGCAACCTTTGAAGATCATTCTCCATTGTTGCGTGATAGAGAAAGCTCACATTGGTCAATTTAATCAGTTGTCCTCGTTATCTTCCGCGACGCCGACTGTAGCGATTACACTTTTTTGGGTCAATGCATTGACTTCTCGACGCCTCAATTGAGGATAAAAATAGAAACGGCTCTAGGAAGATTTTCGTATCTTTCCAGCCAATTTTTTTTTTGACATGCAAAGATCCTCGCTCTCTCACCAACCTCAAACGTCATTATAAACGATTGGACTTGAACAAGCATCACCCGGTGTGACATCCTATACCATCCTCAAACCGGGACTTTTCCATCGTTTCATGCAGATCTAGAAGTATTGATTGGAAGTTCTCCTTTCTAATTCTTACTCAAATACGGATGAGGCCCACTTTTCCAAGACTCGTAATGTTGTTGGCTTACGGCAATCTCAAGAGAATTAATTGAAAGAGGCAACGAGGCGCAGTAGAACGAGGCGAGTCGTAACGTATTCCCTAGTTTTCATATATGGGTAATCTATTTACTTTGATCAAAAGTTCTCCATACCTTTGAAGCCTCTTTCACTTTTATTTTTGGGTGTTTGAATTTTCTCATATATCTGTTGTTGAGCACTTGTGGTGTTTTCTTTGTCATATTTCTTCAAAAGCAACACGTTTTATAGCCTTACCACTCTTTCGAACGAAGGATCTTTATCTCATTCTCGTGGAAATTCTTTACTACATTCAATATGCGGTCATTTGCATTTGCCGCAGCGGCAATTCTCTCTTTGGTTAGCTCTTCGCAGGCCATGCCTCAAAATGGTGGTGGAGGATATGGAGGATTCGGAGGTCAAGAATCATCATCGTCGTCGATATCTGTTGCAGTTGCAACATCAGCTACATCATCAGCTAGTTCCGTATCAGTCGCTAAAGCAGTATCAACAAGCACGACTGCCTGTAATAACTCACCAGAACTATGTAGTCGAAACTACAATAACATAACACATATGGGTGCTCACGACGTTGCATTCCTTCGAGACTCCACGACTGGGTATTCAACATCAGGGAATCAATTTTACAACGCTACTGTTGCTCTATCCGCCGGTATTAGGTTGCTCCAAGCACAGGTTCATAACTCGAACGGAACTTTAGAACTATGTCACACATCTTGTTTACTCCTTGATGGTGGTAGTCTTGAAACGTTTCTCAAAGAAATCAAAACATGGATGGATGCCAATACTAACGAAGTTGTCACTCTGCTCCTTGTTAACTCCGACGATGAATCAGCCGCTACCTTCGGATCCGTCTTTTCATCTTCCGGTATCGATACTTACGGCTATACTCCTACTTCTACCACTGCACCAATCGCTACTTGGCCAACCCTTCAAACCCTCATCACTGCTAATACGAGATTGATTACTTTCATTGCAAGCATTGACTATGATTCCACATATCCATATCTCCTTCCAGAATTTACATACGTATTCGAAACCTACTTTGGGGTTCTGTCTCTAGATGCCTTCAATTGTACTCTCCAACGTCCTAGCAGCGTCGATTCTGCCTCTGCCGCTGTCTCATCTAATTACATGGGTCTCATCAATCATTTCGCCGATACAGCTCAATCATTTGGTATCACAATCCCAGATGTAAGCAATATCACTACAACAAACTCCGCCGCTACCAACACAACAGGTGCACTGGGAACTCAGGCAAAGCAGTGCAAGAGCGAGTGGGGCGTCAAACCAACTTTTATCCTGGTAGATTTCTTCAACGTAGGACCTAGTATCGACACCGCGGATATCATGAATGGAATTTATGGGAAAACTACGGGAAGGACAAACGTTAGTACGAGTGTTTTAACCGCCAGTAGTGATTCCAGTAGTGATTCCAAAAGCGGTGCCAGCTCTCTAGGTTTGGGAATGTGGAAGAATTGGGAATGGATGTGGGCTATGATTGGAGTGGTCGCAGTTGGGAACTTGGTCTGGTTATAGACGATGTGGAGGGAATACTCTTCTCATTCTTCATCGGGGGATATTTTTTGTTTATGGAACTATGATTGAAGATTTGCTTTTACATTTACATAGCGATGGCGTTTCGGAAATTGGGCTTGGGAGGCAGAACTGCACCCGGATGATGCTGGTTTCGGAAAAAAGACCCATCTAGATAGACTTCACGTCACTTCAATTGAAGATATGAGCCATTGAGTTGCACGTTTGCATGCACACAATACTCTGGCAAGAATTACATTTATTTCACAAATAGTCATGATATCCTTATAAAGTCAAGTATTTGATTGACTCAACGTGACTTAAAATATCTATTTTTCTCTTCTGAATATCAAACACCCAGCCTCTTGTCCGTATCCCTCTTCGGATTTTCTGAAAAATAGTTCGTCTTAAAATGGTGGAAGCCCAACCAATCATTGATCTCTAATCCGACCCACTTAAAACTGGCGACATCAAATGTGAACCTTTACTTCATGCACGCCCTACAATTGACATCACGACAACTAGCTTTCCACATTCATTGACTTCCTTCCTCAATTCCTCTGGTTCGATCAAAATTCCTGCTACTATAGGTAGGTCTTGATTGACTATTCTCCCCGGATCTACAGATCCAGCAACAATGACCAGGATGCAATTGGACATCTGACTTGCCGATGTGCTTACGATTAGATATCGTTCACTAAAGCTAAGAGACGCTTTCCCCATTCTCTCGATGTCACGTTTCGATCTCGCATATTCTAGGATATATGCGGATTATCATATGTGGAAGTCAAATCCTCATTATCACTAGATAGCAATCACAAGCAATCTATGAGTCATTTCATAATGTCTATAAGTAGTTAAGGTGAGATAGAGTATGATAGTATAGTTAAGTCTTGAATTCTTCTCCAATTGCTATTCTTGTTATTCTCCTTCTTTTCTATTGTCCCTTCATAGTACACAAAAATGGCCATACCACCCACCACACCCTCCTCACCATCCCCCAAATTCGCAAAAGTCGGCCTCATTCCTTGGGATCCAGACTCTCCGTCCCACGTCGAGAGATTATTCAACCAACGAGTAGTCTGTACCTGGAACTCAGAATACGTAGAATCATGGCGAGAAAAACAGAGACAGGGCGCTATTACCCTTCAATGGATCGTACGTATCTCTATTCCAATTATCCAACAAATCTGACGTGCGCTACAGGTCCTACCAATTACTACCGTCTCTCGCGATGATCTTCATAAGCTCCACACAACGCAATTCCCCTTGGAATCAGAACCATTAATCGATTCAGCAACAACATTCAACGCACTCCCTCGTACCCCACCCTCACCACCCCACTCCTTCCTCCCCATCGGCCACATAGCCCTCGAAGTTCAGCCATCCTCCCCCATCTCCTCCTCTCCCCCCTCCACCTATAAAATATCTGGTCTCTACATTTCCGGCGCCATGCGCAGCTTAGGTCTAGGTCGCGCAACCATGGATACAATCGAAGCACTTGCCTCTTCGCCCCCGATTTCTGCGAGGAAATTACTACTAGAAGTTATAGCGAATGAATATCCAGGGAAGGAAGAACGGAATGTTGCGCTGAAAATAGAGAAGCAGCCGGTGGAGAGACAGGATTGGTATGCTAGGAGGGGGTATAGGATTGTGGGGATGAAGGATGGGATGTGGCCTGAAAAAGATGAGGAGGGGAGGGTGTGGACGGCTAGGTGTTTGTTTATGGAAAGGGTTGTGGGGTAGATGGAAGGGAAGTTATTGTGTTTAGGGAGTTTAGAGGCAGTGGGGTACGGACAATACAGTTAAAGAGACTGGCATAGAAAAGAAGACGGGCGAGATTGTCGCAAGATGCGGCACGCGACTCGCTAAAGCTTCCTGAAATCTTACAAAAATAGTTTTGAAAACTTATAACCAAGTATACAGGAGCTAAACAATCTATACCTTCTCTTCTGTTGCACATCTGAAATTCTGTCGCGGTGGAAGATTGGTAGTCAGTAGGCACTTTGGTTTGGTTTTGTTGCATATCTAACCGCGACGGGGAATTGGCTACATCTATCCCCCCGGTGGTATTTCGCTGGTCCCCGAGATTCCCGTGGCGGGACTTTTAGATCACGCTATATTGCATGTCCAAAACCTTTTATCGCAGAATTAGGTTGGGCTATTTCTTGACCTTCTGTTGCATATCTAAGTCTTCTACCGCTGTGGAGCATAGTTTGTTCTTTTGGACTTTTGTTTCGTGTCCCCTCTAATCTCGTTGTAGAATTGCAGAATCTGTTGATCTCCGGGGATTTTCGTCGCGATGGAGGTTAAAGTCTACTAGTTCTCTGTCGTAGTAAGGTAGATCAGAACCAGGATTGAGTACGATCCGCTGTGGTGGGAAGTGGGTGGCTTAGGTTTGGACTTTTGTTGCATATCTGATTCCATTCCATTTCATGGTGGAATCTTGATTCCTTTGGGGATTCGGGTTGCATATCTAACACTTTTCTACGACGGGACGAGGGGTAATTGTATATCTCCTTCTCATTCTTTTGGGGTATCCGAAAGGATTGGTTCTGTTGCACATCTGAGATTCTTCCATGACGGTAAACGGGGGCTTGTGAGCTTCTTTTGTACGGTCTTCGAATATGGATGCTCGGTTGTTGCATATCTGGATTTCCTACGATTATAATAAGGGTTACTTACCTATATGTCTAGTTTCCACCGTGTAGAGCCTGTCACTTTAAAATTCATAGATCGATCCACATCTGCAACTCTCTGTGTTGGGGTATGTGCTACTTCTGGACTTTTGTTGCATATCTGATTCCATTCCATTCCATGGTGGAATATTGATCATTTTGGGATTCGGGTTGCATATCTGATGCCGTTCCATGGTGGGACTAGAAAGTGCTTCAATATAGACCTAGGTCTCGAATAGACGGTTTGTTGCACATCTGAAGATTCTCCGCGACGGAATAGGAGATTCTTCTTCAATCTTGGGAATCTTGTTGTGTATCAATCAATATGTTGCCGTGTGGAACTGGTCCCTAGATGTAGATGTTGTATGATGTGTCAGAGAATCTCCAATATCCCATGGTGGAATATAAGGTTCTAAATTAGCACGATTCTGTCGCATATCTCGTTGTTTGCCGTGGTGGAATTGGAAATAACATAATCGATTTTCACATTAAGAATTGGAAAATTTATGCAATATCCAGCTATCGTTGCATGTCTAAAACTGTACCATGGCGGAACGGAACTCATCACATCGAGACCAGTTCCTGAATATCTGGCGATTTGTTGCACATCTGAAACTCGAATATGGCGGGATGTCATATTGCACTTCTATGTCATATATCCTTTTTTACCACGATGAGACTGAACACTGCTGGATCCGATGAATCAAGATCAGACTTTGAAGTTCCGGTATATATGATAGCCTGCTCCGGTGGAATTAATATATACGGCTTTTGTTGCACATCTAATATTGCCACGGTGGAACCGAAACCTACTTGATCTAAATGTAGATATGGGGGAGTGGGAACGGAGAAGGGGAGGATAATTCTATATATTATATTGGGATTTTCGTTGCACATCTTGCTACGTCACTATATCCACCTCATACCTCTATTATAGGACTAGGAACAAATTCCCAGGACCTAACGGGTATTTGTTGCACATCTACCATCCCCCGTGGCGGGAAATAGTACTTATCATAGCTCTCAAGCTCTACCGTATCTTGCATTTAGCTCTTTTGTTGCACGTCTGCAATCCCCGGTGGCGGGATTCCAGCTGCTCAGACCTGTAGTCCAAACCCTCAAAATCCTGTTGCACATCTAACATCCCCCGTGGCGGGATACCACCCCTATTTTTAGCTCTTAAACATTCCTCTCCCTTGTATTCAACTCTTTTGTTGCACGTCTCTTCGCCGCCATGGGTGGTATTAGACCTAGCAGACCAGTGCCAACAACTTCGAAATTCTATTTCGTATCTGAGACCTTGCCACGGTGTATAAACACATGTTGTAAAGGTACTTCACTCTATTGAGTTTATTGCATATCTAGCTCTCACCATCACATCACAAACTACCAAAAGCGAAATTTAGACCGAGGTACTGTACTCAGGTTGTTAGTGTTTGATCCAAACCTGTGTGTGTTTTATTGTAGCGGTGAGATGTCCTCGTGGCGGAGCATGCGATACCTAACCGATCATTAGCATAATTTTTTGTTGCATATCTTATTCCATGCCATGACAGGGCCCAATGTTTCTAATTAAATTTTCAGTTCTTTTGTTGCATGTCGATAGATCTCGTGGCAATTATTAGAGGTTGGGTTGCAGGATTTGTTGCATGTCTGATCTGATATTACTTCTCGCCATGGTTTGCAGATCGGCAAAGTTAATGTAAGATTTCCTTGTCTCGGACGATTTGATCAATGTGATTGGATTTGCGAACAAATTCAAAGCCTCTCTCTCATATATAGAAATCATTTAATGAATTCGAAGTCTCGGGGTATCTTTATCATTAATCGTTTGAAGCATACAGTATAAATACATTCCAATTTCCAAACACCTCGCTAACCCATCCATCCAAATCCTCAATCCAAATCCAAGTGCGAGAGTACGCTATGGAACATACTCTCTATCCTAAAGTAACCTACAAACCTAAACCTGATAATGCGGAGCCTCAAGCTAGGCCATAGAACGCCCTTCCAAATAATGTGATGCACCAAAATAAACACTTTTCCATCTTTCTTTTCCATTCCTTTCCTTCCCCTTCCATTTACATAACTCCAGGTCATTGCTCGTAAAATTCATACAATCGTAATTTTCCCTTCTTTTGATTTTGTCCTCCTACCCATGGCCCACCTACTCATCTCCCACAATCTTCTTTCCACATCGCTGAATAATTCACATGTCGGAAGATCAACAAAAACTTGTCAAACTCTCCGGATCCACTTGATCCAATTTTCCTCTTCGTCCACCTAGAATTCGTAGATCACCACTGTTCATCCAGGGAGTGATACCATTTCCAGGGGTGCCCCGACCAACGGTGTGATGTTTTTGAGGGGTGTTGGGGAAGATCAGGGTGGAGAGAATTTTGTAGGAGGGAGGCTGGACGCTGGGAAAGGTGTTAATGCTGATCTTAATGGGAGTGAGAGAGAAATGATTTGTATGACTTACCTTGAGGATGAGGTTGAGGGGGATGGTTTTGAGGATCCTACTTTATATGCTGACGAGGAAGACGACGGCGTGGATGGATATGAGGGTGAAATTGATGATTTCGCCATGGTGTATTTAATGATTTTGATTAAGCCTTATTTCTTTATTTACTTGAGTGTTTGAATCCAATAAGAATAATTGAACAAATCAATATGAGAGAGACGCTTCTAGATGAAAAGGTATTTGATGAGAAGCAACGTTGGATTTAATTAGACGACGAATTGATTCGAGATATAAGAATTGACAAGTATGCTGAGATCTGCTCTGGGTATGATATCACAATACAGTATCAAAAACTTTCAGGAGATATCAGAGTGTGTGGTATATATGTATGTCATAATGCAGGAGTGCCATGTAGCTTTATAGGTATTCCATTGGTTGCACAACCGGAACTAACCGTGCCTCTTTAGGTGGCAAATCTTGCCCTGAAAGGTAGAATTGGGCACAATGTCCTTGCATCTTAGTGAACTTTCTGTTCTTTCCTCGGGCTTAACCACTTGGACTTGGATGATGTGAGAATAGAATTCAGGGGCTAACGCCAACACTCCAAACAGAACGTGCGAGGAGGACATTTCAGCTGCGCGTTGTGAAATGTTCTTGACACGTGTATCGGTGTAATGATATAACGAGTGTGCTATCATTGGCATGACAATTATATTCCGGAGGTATGATTTAGTAAAGAGTACCTGTGATACCCAGTGTGACTAGAGAATGATTCTTAGCAAGAGAATAGAGAGTGAAAAGCGAGCGAATGCAGACCTTGTTACGTAATGTGCTGATGAAACGATGTGGATGTGACCAGCACTCCTCACTGCTGTTTAGCAATTGAAACACTCGTTGATCATGGGAATGTGCATACCAAACCTTTGATTTTGACGGTTGGCTATGGTATTGGGTCGTCACACATAAGGCGTCCTCGTCCTTCCTGTAGGTCCTTGCTGTACCTTTAGCTGCCCCACCCTTAATCACCCTTCGTGCATACAACAGCACATGGGATGTTATCGTATCATGGTATATTCTAGGAAGATCCTCGAACCCCCAGGCAAAATCAGCCAGTAATCGAATGCATTGCCAATACCGAGAAATACCGACCATGATACCCTCAATCGATTCTTCCGCGCCCGATTTGGTTCCCCCAGTACATTGAGGGGCATGTGTTCCGATCTTGTTGGGCAAGCACGTAATTGGTACCACACCCTCAGTCATGCTCTCCGTATTTCCTCTTGTAGTCGCATAGACCCATGCTATCGATACGGAGTACACATGAAACGACCTAGTAAAAGCATTCATTCTAGCCTTCGAAGTCGCGAAAACACAACATTCACTTCAACATGTGATGAGAACGTGGCATGAATCGATTCATTTTCCCATTACCATCCGGTACGTAACTCCATAGCCTCAATATCCGGAACATGTATGCGGGACAACGGAAGGAAAAATCACGTTCCAGAAGCCGTGGTTCCGTCGTGATACATTATCTGTACCCCACGCGGGGAATATGGGTCCGTTGAAGCGTTATATGTCAAGTCGAATTTATGATACCTGGATCTCGTGTGCAGATTGATTCCATTATAGTCATGATTTTCGTGATCGGACGATATGGACATGGAAGAAGATATAACGGGGAAGATCGGGACGGGTTCCTAGGCTTTTTTTGGACAATAGTTTTGGTCTCCGTAGTTGTTGTAAAATGGGGTTGATCATAGTTGCGCATGTAATGGTATAGAGAAAACGAAAGGAAAAGACGTAAGTTTTGAGATCATACGATATGTTCTTCTCATGTCTCTGCTGCATTGTATTCGTGCTTGAAGCGAGTACCAATTGGTGGGCTCAAGAATTTGGATTAATGTCATTGAGTCTATTACTCACATCGATCCAAATATCACTTCGAGAGGATTACTGATTGCTTGTTTTGGGATGTTCATTGCAGCTTCTGAATAAAGCTGAAGATATAATGCGATAATTTCCCTATTCTCAGCCTCATTCCCATATCCTTTCATCTTCAGTCCTCATAAATCACTGAAAAGATACCTCGAGGGTATGTGATCCTACTTTATCTTTTCCGATCCAATCCGATGTATATTCATCCATCCATACCCATGTCTATATTCCAATTCGTCCCATTCATCCCATTCGGCATGAATTCGTCTCAACATTACCATAATAAAATTCTGACGTATAAACCACAGCCCAAAACTGTCGCTCCCAATTTATACATCCCTTTCCTTTCCCGTTACCCAACCGAATCACAGCTCCATATATATTGTACAACCTTTTGGTACAATCCCTCTCCTTTCCCACCATTCCATAACTCCATATATATCAAACCCAACCTATGAACTATTCCCTCTACATTCCCCTTTCGCATAATTATAATCAAACGCCTGTAAAATTCCCACCAAATGCAACACCATGGCCAACACAACCAGCAGATGAAATATTTGATGGGAATTACCCAAAAAATCAAAACTACCTGGAATCCACGATTCTGGCCATCGTTTCTGTTTTTCTATTAGTCTTCGCAACTTGCACCTCCAAGACAGGAAAGGTGAAAACATACAGCAAAACAAACAACCCCGACCAAAAGTAGTAATGCTTCTGCAAAGTAATATGGCATGCCCGATTGCTCCATCGCCTTGTCCCATCCAGACTGCGCTATTGCATGAGCGAAAGGAATGAGAACAGAAACAGCTGTTACACAGAAAGCTACTACACGAAAAGAACGCCATCGATGACCTTGAAAAGCTGGTAAGAGGAGAAAAACTAATGCCATGCTTGACATTGCTAGAATCTATCCATTATATAAGTAAAGAGAAATGAAAAAGGAAAGAGACAGCTTACCATTCCACAATAAGCATATTGTAAAGTTTGTTGACAAAAGAAAGATATATATACAGCTGAAATGAAGCATCCAATGATGAGAAAGACAATCCCCACATAATCGAGTTTTAACCATAGATCGCGGCCTTTTTGAGAATGTGAAATAAGGGAGTGGAAAATTGCCGAGATACCTAGACATATCGTTGCGCAAAGAATGAAAAATGAGAAGATGACACGATCCCCTACGGTAGCATTAGGGTAGCGCGTATTGAGATAATACATAATAATTCCTTCGAGAATAATGAATAAGATACAAGGAATGAAATGAGACCATATATTGAAAGTTTCATTATGGATTTGGAAACAGGAGTGTAAACAGGTGGAAGTAGAATAAGATATTTGTCGATATCCGGAGTGGATATGGGGATTATCCTGACTCCATTCTGGAAGTTTGTCAAATGTTATGAGATCTTGCTGTCCTTGTATTGTTGATGAAGAGGCAGATGATGGATATTTGAATTTTTGATGTACTGGACTCGGTGGGGGCGTGGGGTCCAACAGAAATGTTCGTTGTAGAACGGGATAGGGTATGGCAACTCCATTTCCGGATATAGGAGTGAAAGCATCATCGATAAATGTTGGGGAATCCGTCCTACCATGACCAACGGTAGAGTATGAAAGATGTGAAAATTTGGACTCAGTATAGACCATGTTATCACTCTAAGAAAACGCTCAAACCTAAAATGAAAAGGGTAAAGAAAGATTAAAAACTGGAAACTCCATACAAGTAAGGTATGGATAAGAAGAACATTGGCTAAATCAAAGGATGTAACAGAGAAAAAAGCATCAAACATATTCCAAAAATTGGCTGAGTCTTTCTAGATATCACCTACCAACTCGAGATAACCCCTCCATGGAGATCGGCTAAGCGCTTCACTGCGGTTTGGCGCACACTTATAGGCTTTATAGCCAATAATAGAGTAAACAGAGTGGGATATCCCACCAAAAATCAGAACGATTATAGGCGCAGCAGTGTCTGCACGTCAGACTTGGCGTACATCTCTAAAATCAAGTTGAAGAACCACCATAAACGACAGGCTAAATAATTCGTGCAGAATCATGTAGAGGAACGGACCGTAAGGCTTACTACCTTACCAATGATAAACTGTGAAATTTATTTGGCTTGATTACCAAACCAAGAAAGAACTACTTTAAGGCTATGACACAGTAATGTACAATGGTTACATTTTCAAATCAATAGTTTGAAGGAGAAAATAGATTCCGTACATTTGGTGGGGGTTCCTTTGGTTGATGAATCGGTGATATCAAGGCCAAGGGCCAACAAGCGACCATGAATGCGACCGTGATAAGAAGGCTTTGGCTTCGCGTATATCTGATGTGTATATTGTAGAAAAGTGGAATTGTTGATAACATAGAAATAACTAGATAGATATCTGAATTGTTATCGTGCCTACCGGGAGAGTGCTCGTAAATCCAATGAGATAAATGGGTAGCCTATTTGCTTACATGATCTGCAAGGCGGGAAGGAAGGCATTCGCGAAAGGATTCAATTCTCAATCCTTGGGTTTTCGGGATTGCTGAATACCCCTTGAGTTGCGTTACAAGAATAATGATGATTGGAAAATGGCTCTTTCGTGGTATAAAATAGAGTGAGTAAGAAACGATGATGATGGGGGAAATTGTGGCTGACTGGGTTGAGATTCTGCCGGATTAATATAAGTCCAGGTCCGATCATCTCTAGTTTTAGCTCTACCAGCCGGTACTTCAGCCATCCATCCATTCGAGCTAGCACTGCCACAACATATGGTTCGTAGGTTACCCGCAAATCTCAGAGTATTGTGATTTCTTGCACCATACCTACATTTGTTCTGTTCGACTACTTACAAACTCGTCACAAAATGGTATTTGGCTATGTGATGTTTATAACCGTCAATGTTATACATCTACATCATGTTGTTAAACATAACCTCTCTTGTACAATTAATTGTGATGTATATCGTGAGAGCATTGTCGGTATAATAATAAGTCTCTTTCAGAGGCTTGTTTACCATAGCAATATCCTTTCAACTCTCTACACCAAGACAATCTTCGTTAACCGTTATACACTCGAACAACGGACACTAATAGTCAATTTCCAGTGCACCAGTTAAGGTCATTGCTAATCTTAACCAAAACTCATTCGAGCGAATCAACTTCGTTTACCACACGAGAGCTTCCACCATAAGATGTGAATCTGTTAATGGATTCAAGATCTTCTATATTTGGGAAGTCCGAGTGGGCTTTGATATATCGAGTACTGTATATAGTCGTGATATCGACATGAGATTCAGCTGAGTACTTGCCCAGACCGGTAACCATGTATTTTGGACGACGATGCGGAATTCTCAAGAACTTTACCTGAAAAGTCCATGCAAACTCTTCCAGCATGGCAACGATGAGTTTTTCAATCGCGAATATATGATTTTGACACGATCACAACTATCTGATGCTGCACGGCCATGATCTGTTTGGTTGCCTTGTCTTTTACGTGAACACGAGGTATTACTCATACGCTAGACGGCCCGGACCACCAGTATCGTCGTGGAAGTGGAACAGGAAACAGGAACCAGTGGGAACACAGCAAAATTCATGTTGTGGAATCTTCATGTTGTACGGAAGCTCCCTGCAGAACGAGCCCAGTTAAACAAGGCGAGGCTTCTTATGATTGTCAACTTTATTCACAAAACGAGAGTATACAATTGTCCAATATCAAGTCGAACAATCAACACTTACCTTTCATGAATTTCAGATGTCACTCAACCTTTAATGGCTCCAGACCGTTGTCGTCATTAAGAACCGAATGGCAATACATTCATTAACCAATCTTACCTCCTCTATATAGGTATCTATCAATGAGACGATGCTACTGCAGTACTTGCTCGTAATTCTACCTACCACTGATCATGATCGGATATCATCGAAGGATTCGGGGCCATTGATGATACCCCACGTAAATCTACGGCTGAGCGATGTAGCAGAGATCCCAGGCATTTATCCACTAATCTGCCTCGCGAGACCAGCTTGGACCAATCAAATATTGTAAAAACCACCTAGGGCTACTAGTTGCATACAAAGAGCCGCCACATTCACGTATGTACCGATAATGAAAATGATCATCCTTTGCCTGGACAACACGGTGAGTCAAAGAATTCAATGCGGGCGGGGAGGACAAGACATTGGATAGGCAATGTATTGCTATCTCCAACGAATGGGAGAAGGCTGGTGTGGTGCTCATCTGCGGGCTGACTGCTGCGGCGAGTGCTGCCTGTGTAAACACCACTTGTACTCCACAAATTTCACCAAATTTCACCAAACCTACTATCCGCTCATCTGCTTGAACTGTCCAGCTTTTAATATTTATATACTCCTCAGTGTAATCCATCTCAATCTTCATATCCTTTCTCATCCTTCCTCATCTTCCTCGTTTTTCTTCTATCTTCATAATACCTAATCACACACTTCTCACTTCTCCACAATATCCTCAATCATGCATTCCAACGAGATCCCAAGTAAAGATGGCGAGAAATATGTAGTTGTCAAGGTCGAGAAGGATGCTACCACTTCCACCCAAGCATCAAGCGATGCAGGCAAGGACGAAGATATCAAATGCCCAGAGATCTTGTACAAAGTCCAGTATAAGGATGTAGGTGGTGAAATCAAGGGAACAAAGGAGTTGGCAGCACCATATAAGTTGAAGAAAACAACGTATGTTAATCCACTGTTGGCTCTCCCTCCAGATACTAACATTTTCAAGATATCGTGATTCAGAAATACCTATTCTAGAAGTCTTATACAGTGTTACCATTTGGTTCCCTACCATCTATGGCAAGAAAAAGAATAAGAAGGACAAAGAGGATGAAAATGTGATATCATCAGAGATGAAAGACGAAAATGACTTCGACGAACGATCTATGGAAGAGAAAGAACTCATTATTCATTCTCCACACATCATGAAAGCCTTAAGATCCATTGTTGAATACTATCCCGGACAATCTTTACTCGGTGACACTATCTCAATCAAGGAACCTTATGGAATCCTTGTTCATTACCGAAAAGAACTTCAAGAATACAAAGAGAATTGTGACGATGCGGAAGCCAGTCATCATATCAGCGTCCTTCAGAAGTATCTTGAGGATAACTTTGAAGAAAAGTTGAAGTTGGAGGATGACCGACATGCTAGAGCTAATCCAGTAGTAACGTTTGAGATGTTATGGATGCTGTTTAAGCCAGGAATGGATGTCTACGCTCAATTCGACGAGCAACGTGCTGGTTTCGTTCTCCAGGGGTGTGAAAATTCCACAGAAAATACCAGACCAGGACAGCCATCACCTCTCAAAGTCAAGATGTGGTATCTAGATTTCGATGGTCGATTCGTTGGACGTCGATCTCATGAGGTCACCATCGCGCCGTTTGAAGGCGAGCGCGAAGTCACATCGTTAAAGGTCATTCCTGCCCATTACATCGATAGCAATCCTACCCTATCTCCACGAAAACAACTCGAAGATCGTGGAGAGAAATTCTACAGTATGTTGATGGGTAAACAAATGGACTACAGAGGTTTCAGTATGCCCGTTGAACAAAAGCCAAAGCGTTTCCACGAGGGTCGAGTCGTGGTTGATCAAAGCGCTTTCTATACATACGCCGATTGGCAAGAAACACAGAAACATCCAGCTCCAGTCCTCGGTATCGATGATGACGATTCTGGTATTCTTGCAGATTTGCACTATAACTGCAATTGTTCAGACTGTAATTCTAAACGACTAGCTGCATCGGCCAATACAAGATGGGGCAAGTACGAAAATATCGAACCTCGCGAAACACCTTCGCTTGCCGAAACCGATGCAAATGGAGTTGTTTCCCGACACAAGTACTTTCTCTGTCCTCGTCGTATCATGGGTTTCGATCTCAAGTCTAAGAAATGGCAAGCTCTCGACGTCGATTGTTGTCAACCTCCTAAATTCTACACTTCGGCTATTGAGAATCTAGTCCTACCAAACGAAAAACAGGAAATGATCAAAGCCCTCGTTCACAAATACACATCCTCCAAGAAAGCTGGCAGAAGCGAAACAACCTGGTCAGCCGATCCTATCCCCAACAAAGGCGAAGGACAAATCTTCTTATTGCACGGTCCTCCCGGTGCTGGTAAAACCTACACCGCAGAATGTGTAGCCGAATTCACATCAAGACCCCTCCTTTCACTCACTTGTGGTGATATCGGAACCGATGAATTCCGCGTCGAAGAATCCCTCAGCAAATGGTTTAAATTGGCCGAAATATGGGGTGCCGTCATGTTAATCGACGAAGCTGATGTGTATCTCGAGCGTCGTGAAGTTTCCGAACTCACACGTAACGGACTCGTATCTGTCTTTTTACGAGCGATGGAATACTACAGAGGTATTCTCTTCCTCACCACCAATCGCGTGGGCCACTTTGATCCAGCTTTCTTCTCCCGCATCCACGTGTACATTGGATACCGCCCTCTAGACTGCGAAGGCCGGAAGAGAATCTGGCTTCAATTTTTCACCAAGCTAGGATTAGAACGCGGACATGAAATCACCATCATGAGTGCTGCGAAGCGCTACATCCTCTCCGATGAGGTACTCAAAGATATTGATTGGAATGGTCGTGAGATTCGCAATGCGTTCCAAACCGCGGTTGCACTAGCCGAATATGAAGCCGAGACAAAGAAGGGACCAAACGAGGATGGAAAAGTGGAAGTAGAATTGAGACGGGATCACTTCGAGAAGGTGGTAGAAATGAGTGATAATTTTAAAAAGTATCTGGCGACGGTGGGAAGTGACGAGGTGGCTGGTCAGAGCGAGATGACCAAGGCAAAGCTTAATGGAGATAGAGGTGATGATGCGCTTTTGTAAGCAAGGAAATCAAGGAGTTGAGGACTTTTGCTAGGTATATACCAGCGTTTATTACAATCTAAAATAGATTGAATATCTCATTTTGCTTAAATTTTCAAATCTTGTGAATGGATCATGTAAGATTTCCAAATCACATAGATCTACCAACGCTTCTGAGAATTGGATCTCAAATTCACACACGTCTGAAAATTCGATTGAAATTCTCAGTCTTCGATCTTAGCTGTGTAAAGACACAATCTCTTCTCATTCATAAAGCAAACGATCGTAACATGAGATAGGAGGCACAGTATCCTACCCGCGATGAAGTGCAGGGCAGAGGAAAAGTTTCCATCGCATTTGCGCCTGGTACTAAGTGATATGGAACTCACCCTAGGAAATAATACAAAGAAATAACATACCGAAAGAAAGTATTAGCCTCAGTTATTCAAGCCATACAGTGTTGATATCAGACTATTGTGGAGATAGATACCCACGTATAGACACAAAACTCACAATGCGACCTCAACACATCCAAATCATTTTGGAAACTCGACTTTGCAATTTGAATGCTGTAGAGCATAGCGACCAGAGTGATGTCTAATAAATTGGCACAATGCTATGAATTAGGATATTGATACGGATCGACAATATCCATACTCTAACTTGTGTCCTCAAAGTGCCCCGTCACATGATTAAAAGAGTATTCGTCAAAAGGGTCTAGTGGGCCGCTTTCTAAAGGTGAGGTTCTTTTGCTGGGCTGAGGATTTTTAGGTAGGTATATATGGATAGGTAGCCTTCTCAGCTTTCAACTTTCAACTTTCGATTTTTATTGATTTCCCCAATCTTCTTTAGTCTTAGTCTCCTTCGCTTCCTCAACTTCCTTAGCTTCTTCAACTTCTTCAACCTCTTAATTCTTCCAACTGTCCCAACTCCTCTCAACAAAGTGTGCGACAATAACAACTTCCTAGTAATAGGTATAACACCAATCAGGCCCATTAATCAAGCCAACTCTAGCTTGCGTTCACGGTATGTGGTATCCTTCCCAAAAAACGTTGATTCCTTTTTTGGTTGTTGGGAACTAACGATCTTTAGAATTCTGCTTTGAAAAACGTTCTTACAACTCCTCACCACAATGTCCAACCATATCTTATGGTAGTAACCATAGATATTTCTTATAATCAAGCCAATTCTAGCTTGTGTTTAAGGTATGTGGTATCTTTCTCAAAAAAACGTTGATCCTTTTTTTGGTTGTTACGAAACTAACGATCTTTAGAATTTTCGTCCGATCTATCGAGATCTATCTCCGAGTAACAGGTATATCACCAATCACGCAAAGCCATTCTCAAGGTATGCAATCTCTTTCTCAAAAAAACGTTAACTCTTTTTTTGGTTGTTGCGAAACTGACGATCCTTAGAATTCTATTTCGAAATACCATCATGGGCGATCGAGCGTTGGACGAGTATGGACTCCCTGACGATGTAAGTAAGGCTTATATTATGCCATATCTTCTAAGGCAACATTAGTACTATAACTAATAATTGAATAGGATGCCCTTGCGAGGCGGGAAGCTCTTATGGAAAGATTGCGGTCCCCACCACAGGAAGCTGGCGCACCAAAAGCAAAGAAACGTTTGAGCATTTCACAAGACGATTTGGCGCCATCGAAGAAGAAGAAGAACATTTCTATCTCCAATCCTTATACTGGTAAGCTTCCCACAGTAGTGGGAGCTAGTTCCAAAGCAAACGACAAATCGAAGATATCGGATGCTAGTGCTGCCCAAACTCCGGAACCGGAGCGGTCTCCTAGTATCTTGGAGATAGATTCCAAAGCTTTTCTTCTCTCCCAAGGCCGAAATGAAAATTCACCGCAGAGGAACCCGTCACCTACGCCACCACGAAGACATATACAAGGAGCCAAAGTCTTTGTTATGAAACGAAATGCAAGTCATATGCAGAGGGCTTGCTCTGATGTTGGGGATCATTTTGATATCCCTGGTCTTAAAACTGGTACCGTGAGAATGCGTGCAGATCTCATAGAGGAGTGGATCAATGCAAGAAATCTGGGTAACGACCCATTCTTGGTGCCCGATGGTCGCATGGTAGATTCGAACATATGTACATAGATTGCGAATGAAATGTATACCTGCAAAAGCACACCCTCCAATAGTTGATCCCTATATAAGTGACAATCTTGGTGAACGTTTAATCAACAATTGAACAAATCCCAGTATAATCCCTGGTCTTAGATATCCGCAACATGTATCCGCAGCAATACGAGCCCTTTACCTCCGATATCTTCTCTGCACTAGGTACGAATGAGAAGCGACGTCGAAGTCGAAGTGAATGACGAGAATTGGGATGGGAGAGGGGAGTTGAGTTTGTTGTGTGGATATTGGCTATGGCGATGGTTTTTGGATTGTGGATTACCTATACTAGGTAATGGATGATATCACTAGGGATGGATAGATAGGTTGGATAGGAATCGAAGATTCAATCAAGAGAGGAAGGGAAAAGTTAAAAAGAAATCAAGTGAAAGTGATAGCGAGTGAACAGCACAAGACGAGGAGAAGAGCATAAAACGAATCAGAAGAAGGAGCGGAGAGTAAGTATTAACAGATAAGATTTGACGTGAGCTGAATGTCAATTCTTTTAGTGTTTCAAATCAATTCAAATATTCAAATATATACAATATCTCAAATCCGTTTAGATATTTCAATTAAAATAATATTCCAATCCAGCCTGATAAGCTTAACACCAACCCCATCTCTTGATAATACATAACCCCATAATCCTCTCTAAAACAAATATCTCCTTTACATCCAACATTCATCCCGGTAGTATCAACCACTTCACCAGAATCTTCATCAACTCCATGTGTAATACCTCCAGAAGTATCAGTAATACCAGCAGTATCGGCAGCATCAACAACAATTGAAGCTTGAGTATAAGCAGTACCAATCCTAGCAGCAGCACCTAGAATATCAACAGCAGCAACTCTACTAGAAGCATCTAGTACCTAGCAGCACCAACCCTAACTCCAACATTAACCCGGTCAGAAGCTTCGTCAATTGTGCAAGTCACAGATATCAAGTTTTGTCGAGATGATGATTATTTGGCATTGTAACTTCGTTTCAATCGCGCGGCACCTTTCGCAGCACTTGCAGAAAGTCTTATAGGTTGTTGTAAAGCTTCAGGAATTGCTATAGATGGTCTAGTATGTTATATATTAATACATGATTAAACCTCAAGAATATAGAACATACGATTCTGCCAATCTCATCCCTTCTGTTGTACTCTCGAATGTCTTGCCTTTTTGTTCCTGTAGCATCTGCTTTCGACGTTTTGACCAAGCAGTCTGCGCTGATGCACGCTTCATGATTGGAAATAGATTGAATAGATAAGAAACCAAACTCGAGAGAGCTCAAAAGGACCTGATAGAATACACTACAAGAGGGTTTGTTACATTGAAATGATTAAAAATGAATTCGGGGTCTGATTGAAGATTCTTGAGAGTAATATAAGCTATTAAAGGTATCAAGAAAAGTAACCCGTACAGTATAACAAATAGTTGTGAATATTAGAGGAAGAAGAAGAAGAGAAGTAGAAAAGGAAATACGAATGAGAAGTTGGGGTAAAATCTGAATCTATCTCGTAGTAGAAAGGTGTGGTATATATCATTGTGGAAGGCACTCTTTGATATAAAATATCGATATCCACTTCCCAAGGATTCGCATTTCATCATTCCACTTATTTGTATTTACTGTTTGATAGAATGATATGTAGATGATCATTGGGATCAGAGTTGATTTAGATATAGAAGAATAATATACTTAAATAGTAATCAATAATTAACATATTCGTGTATTCATCATTCATCTATAGATCAAAAAAAACCATTACTAGAATCATATCCTACAGCTAAATAAATGGATACATCTACAGTAATTACTTCAAAACTAAGTGATCTGTAAATCGAAATGTATAACTGGAAATATATTTTATTATAATAGAAATGAATCTATATCGATAGACCCCATAACTCATCTGTCTATAGATCAACCCAATCATCGATGTTGTATTCTATAACGGCATAGAAAAGTGAATCTTAAAGAATACGCTTCACAACTCAATCATCTCCTGGCTGTAAACCCTGTGCTCATTTATAAGAATACAAACTAAAGGGAGTCTATCATGCACAGCATATACCTACTATGTAGCTATAGAAAGAATGGAAAAGGAAGAGAGAAAGAACCGAATAATATCCGCGTTCAAAATTTCAATACACCATAACAGAAGGAGATATCTGAGGGATGTCGAATTTTGCAATCATTTCGCAGATTCTTGGATCGGCCAACTGTTTATCATCTCTTTGACTAGATCTATATCGCTTGTTGTGTTTAGAAGTTCTTCGATGGAGGGATCTGGATCTTTGCTTCGAGACAAGCCTAACCAGCTTAACACCAACCCCATCACTTGATCGTATCTCTCTTCCATTCACCACTTACCCCAGCAGCGGCAGCAACAGAGGTAGGGGAAGCGGCAGCACTAACAACATCAGCAGAATTAGTAGTACTTGTAGTATTGGTAGTACTTGTAGTATCAGTGGTATCAGTAGTATCAACAGCAATAGTCCCAGCGGCCGCAGCAGTAGCGAGAATGATAATGAAAGTGCAAATACCCCCCCCCCAAAAAATCTTTTTACCTCTACCAGCCATCCCCCTTCTCAGCATCAGAGAGCTCGTTGCCCCAGTCCACCCTCACCCGTACTATGATCTCGATTCATCAGAACTGCAACAACTCGGATTATGGATTTATCTGGAGGGATGTGGACACAACAGGTTTTTGGGTAGAGGAATCTATTATTGAAATCCGGGTATTCCGAGGGGCAACGGCAACAGCAACAGCACTAGAATTGTTCTCACAGATTAGATGATTCATACAAACCCAACAATGCAATCATGCACTGTTCTGCTAAAAGAAAGAACCCACAAGACTTTATATTCTCATATCGTGCAAACTGCAGGAAACTTGATATATATCGTCAACAGTCCGAATATCTGATTCGACTTGAACATTCGATCTGGCCTGAACGTTTGATCCGACTTGAAGTTCTGGTCTAGCCTGGAATATTAACAGAAGTGGAATATTCTATCTGGCTTAGAAAATCGATAGAGTTTGAATATCTGAACTGACTTGAATGTCTCACCTGATTTGAATATCCAACCTAGCTTAACACATTCAATGCATTGGAATATTCCATCTGATATAGAACATTAATAAAGTTTCAATACCTAATCTACCTTGAATACCTAATCTGACTTGAACAACTGATCCGATTTAGAACATTGATATATTTTGAACATCTAACCTGGCTTGGAACATCAAAAGGGTTTGATCATCAGAATCGAATTGGAACATTGAAAGCACTACACTATCAAATCCAAAGCAGAACAATACCTAGTGACTATAAGGTTTGCTTGGTGTGCAACTTTATTTTGTCCATCATTGAAGCATATGAGGCAATGGCCCGTGCATAAATTACGTAATAGGGCATTGCACCAATTCCGAGGTCAATCAAGAAAAAGTAGCACAAAACCTCGAAAAGCAAGATAGATTGCAAAATGTTTTTGTGTAGTTGAATGATTGTGGAAAAGACTGCTCTAGTGTTTGGCATGATTCCAAGGTGCCTCCATCATACTTTGGACATTTGCCTCTTGCCCAAACATTGCAACATGAAAACGAGATTCGTACACACCACTTATACACATATATGCACTCAGATCCTGATATCTCATTCAACGCAAATGATAATCTACCCTCACTCCAACGATATTCATAGTGCTCTCCGCCACATCAACCAACTTCTTCATCTGATGAATCGGGTATCGTATAAACTATTTTAGTATCTTGTTTATCTGGAATTCGAACGTTGCTAGCATCAGAGGTTCGTTTTCGCTGTCATCTTCGGTAACGAGCCTGCGCTTGTTACTCTTCCTCGAAGAGACCAACTCAACGTCAATTGAGTCGGAACTTCCATTCAGATTCTATTTGGTATTTGTTACAATGGTGGATGTTGCAGCCCTTGAGGAAGGAACAACCGCAGCTTTACTCGATCCTCCTCTGAAATGTATGCCTGCCTTCGTATCTTGCTTAGCAAATGACGAAAAGATGGTGCTCTGCTTGGTAAATTCCGACTTGAAACTCTTGGCAGTTGAAGATGTATTTTCGATGCCCTTCTATTGAAAGAAGCTGAGGCAGATGATGTGCCTGCTTTCTGGAGGTCGATCAAAACCTTCTCAGAGCACACTGTACTCCGATAGTACTCCGTGCCCTCCTGACTTTGAGTTTCCGATTGCAAGCCTTTGACAGTCACGCTTGAATTCGTGCTAGATACCCCAGAGCCATTGAAGCTATCATTTGACCCTCCATATCTTTTCGTGTTAGGCCTTTCCTCTGTATCGACGAATGGAGCAGACTGCTCTTCTCTCAATACCCGAGAAACTCCAATGAGCAGATCAGTGCATTATTCTTCGTTCAGATCCTCTAGCTCATTTTTGGTATCGAGATCCGCCATTTGTGTTCTCCAGCTTGCTGCTTGTGATACACTCCCTTTGTTTCTGCCGATGCGGAAACATGGTTTTCAATAATCCCGCCAGCTAGCCATAGTGGTGTTTGCTCGCAGGGAGTATTCTGAGATGACTACTAAAAGTATTTGACTTGAATTCAAGTTAGCATGTATCCAATAATATGAGGAGCAGCAATCGTACATACAAAATCCTGTCTATCCTGTGCAATTTGAGGTCTGAAATTTGATAGAGGCTTGGAATAGAAGGAAATTGATAGAACAATTTAACTAGGTAGTCGCCTAGGTGTCAGTCGGTTCAAAAGGAGGAAAGAGCCACTTGCCAATACAGCTTTTGGTAAAATCTTCTTACCAAAACGATCAAAGTCCAGAATTTTGCTACAGCGTTGGTAAAGGACTACCAATTGTTCTAGTTTAGATGAGGCTGATAAAAAGATTGTGGTGGATTAAGCAAAGGTATAAAAGTTTAGAACCCTAGATCAACCGTTTTGACCCAAATTCGTGACTTGATTACCTACCTACCTAGGTAGAGTTAGAATGTCGCGGGGCAATTTGCTTTCCGGGCCCCCTGCATCCCAGGTATGGTATCGCATAATCTCAGTTGAAAGAACTCACACGACAACTCGTGACTGATTACAGTGCACATTCCCGTCAACAAAAAGCACTTGGGAATTGAATTCGCCAACAGCCAGCATCTCGATGTCCAAAGAATACATTCAAAAAAAGTACAAAATACACGCAAAAGATATGATCCATGCGAGGCTCGAACTCGCGACCTACCGCGAACAAATTTCTCAATCAAGAGAGAATTGTGAGGCGGTCGTGATAACCAACTACACCAACGGACCTGATATGTTGAAAATGCTGCTCACATCTTCAAATATATATCCCCATATCTGCAGAAAATTAGTCGAGTAAGTCGGTTTTGGTGCTAGAAATTGGAGAGTGGAAACATGTGCAGGTGGAAAGTGGGCTCGGTGGGGTTCGAACCATCGCAAGGAACTCGTACTCCATACTTGGTGTGGAATAGATAAAATTAATGCAGTTCATGAAAGAAACATCATAAATAGGAAAAAAGGGGTTGAAGTCATTCCCTTTGTCTCGACTCTCCTCATATTTAATATGAGACGATATTGACAAGGGGCCCGTGATTTCCCATTGTAGTGAACTTTAAAACCCCGTGTAATCTTTGGCGGGCGCAGCAAATCTTTAATAAACCGCGAAACTGCGAAACTGCAACATTCGCCGCTAGAATTTGAGTTTCACCATCATTTATTACCTACAGCCTGCAAAGCGATAGATAGGTAGCATCATCAAAAAGACTTTTGGATGAGCTCCGCATAATCATCCCCTCACAAGTAACAAAAACAAACAACAACTGAATTAAAATATTCTTTTTTTGAATTTCCTCCTCAACATTTATTAATTGCCTGCATTTCAATAACTTTGATCCCCTTCTTCTTTCCATATCATTTGTATGAGCCGGGATGGCTGGTCGTTTTGTGCGCGCGTCGAAATATCGTAAGCCTTGTTACAATATCCCCAAGGAGAGAGGCACGAGAGCAATCGCTGACCGATCGATCTAATAGGACATGTCTTTGGTAAATCATCCAAGAAGGAGGCATGCTACGATAACTTGCATATCAGTCGCAATGCTTGGGATACCAATTTAATCAAGGTGGGAAACCAATGACTTGGAAATGTGATATAGATTTGAGGAAAGAAGGTAACTCATCATCGAAAATAGGCCAATCCTGAATATCTTTCGGTCAATTGGGAAGCTAGTGGTGGAGGCGCATTCGCTGTTATTCCTTTGAACGAAAAGGGTCGTCTGCCAGAACAAATCCCATTGTTTCGAGGCCACACTGGACCAGTTCTTGACACGGATTGGTGAGTAGTTGATCGAGTGGCAGGCTGGAATAAACGCTCATCTTTGAACCAGGAACCCTTTCAACGATCGCATTATCGCTTCCGGATCCGATGACGGGAAGGTATTTATATGGGAGGTTCCCCAAGGTTTCTCCCTCTATCAAGACTCTGAAGAACCCGTCGATGTTGCGCCTGTCAGCAAATTGGCAGGTCATTCTAGGTATGTGCCGATAATACCGAAGGTTCGCATTGATTCTAATAACCTGCAGGAAAGTCGGACAAGTTCTTTTCAACCCCGCGGCAAACAACATTCTCGCATCTGCATCTGGAGATTACACAGTTAAGCTATGGGATATCGGCACCGGAAAAGCACCTTTGACATTGAAGCACGGAGATATTGTACAAAGTTTATCATGGAGCGCAAATGGAGCTCTTCTGGCCACCACTTCTCGAGACAAGAAATTACGCATTTGGGATACTCGACAAGAAAGACCTGCACACGAAGGGCCCGGACATACTGGTGCAAAGAATAGCAGAGTCGTATGGATGGGAGAACATAATCGCGTGGCTACTACCGGATTCTCCAAGATGAGTGATCGTCAATTGGCTTTGTGGGATGTTGGTAACGCCAAGCAACCAATTGGAGGGTTCACTGTTTTGGACTCTATCTCGGGTGTTTGCATGCCATTCTGGGGTAGGTTACATTCATGAATCATGTTTGACCCATACTAACGCTCATGCAGATGATGGTACTCAATGTTTGTACTTGGCAGGCAAAGGGTAAGTTCATGGGCAGGTACCGGAAAGAAATCAGCTAACAACTTTAGTGACGGTAACATTCGATACTATGAATATGAGAACGACAAGTTCGAATTTTTGTCCGAATATAAGTCTAGTGATCAACAACGTGGTATCGCATTCCTTCCTAGACGTGGTATTAATGTAAGTGGTTGTCATTGTGTATCTTTCTCGTACGTATTCTAACCAAAATCCAGGTTCACGAGAACGAAGTCATGAAGGGATTTAAAACAGTCAATGACCAATATGTTGAGCCTATCTCTTTCACAGTTCCTCGCCGTGCCGAAGTCTTCCAATCTGATATTTACCCACCTGCGATTGGTTTGAAACCTGCAGTCACTGCTGAGGAATGGCTTGCTGGTAAAGATGGAATTCCTGCCAAGATCGATTTGGAAAGTGTGTATGAAGGAAACGGTCCAGTTGAGGTAGCATCCGATTATAAACCACCTGTCACTGCACCAGCGCCAACCCCAGCCCCAACGAAGACCGCACCTCCAAAGGCAGAGCCTGAACCAGCTCCAGTTGCACAAAGAGCACCTCCACCAACTATGTCTGAACAAAAGGGTTCCATTTCTGCCATGGCCTCTAAATTCCAAGACGATGAGGAGGATGAAGCCGATGATAACTCCAGCTTCGAGGAGATTCAAAAGCCAGTTCAGAAGTCCGTCCCAGCTCCAGCCAAGCCAGAACTAATCAAGCCCGCTCCAACTAAGGTCACACCACCCAAGCCATCTCCTGTATCTCAAGCAACACCGACATCATTCGAGCCTGCAGCAAAGGCTACCCCCACCACTATCGCTACCTCTTCCGGGCCCATTTCCGCGGTTGGTGCTTCTCAACCATCCCCAACCTCGGTTGGCGTCGAAGATTCCCTAGCAGAAATTAAACAACTTTTGGAAGCCCAAACTAAAACTATTACGGCGCAAACGGAGAAAATTGGTTTATTGACTCAAGAGGTTGATACATTGAAGATGAGAGTTGGTCCTGGTGATCAAAGTGAAAGAATTAGACAGTTGGAGTTGGAGTTGGAAGCTGCTAAGTCTTAAATATGGGATTTAGTTGCGGGTGTGCGGTGTGCTTTGGGGGGTTGTGAGGAGTGGAAAAGAGGAGAGTACATTACATGACGCAGGTATTTTTCAGGTTTTAGAGCGATAGGCGAATTGATGATGGAAAGGTGTTTCATTCTTGTGAGAGCTATCGTTTAAGTGAA
The DNA here is from genome assembly GCF_014898295.1 of Botrytis byssoidea. Classification (NCBI taxonomy): domain Eukaryota; kingdom Fungi; phylum Ascomycota; class Leotiomycetes; order Helotiales; family Sclerotiniaceae; genus Botrytis; species Botrytis byssoidea. The sequence goes on along the minus strand of NW_024065875.1, from coordinate 78,108 downwards.
TCTGAGACATCTACAATTGAGTCATAAGTCCAGTGAACAATTCAAAGATGCAGGTATGCGTCTGTCGTAGCCTAGCCCAAATGGGCACAATAGATCCTAATTTGGATTACATTGTCTTTTTTCAACTACCTTTATCACTCAACTACAAACTATATACACCCTCGTAATTCAGGTCCAACTTATACACTCTATCTTTCTTGTTCAACTCTGATATATACAACATACTCTCATTCTTCAACCTCAAATGATTCATTCAGCCCGTATCAGATCCTGTCTTACAATACTCTCCTTCTGCTGATGCGCTTCATGTTCTTCGTCTTGTCTTGTGCTGTTCGCTCGCTAGCACTTGAGTTATCTTTTCGCATCCCCTGTTGTGTTTCTTGTATTGTGCATCCTGTTGTGGGTGGATAGGTATTGGTTGTTCTATTTTTTTTATGTATGTTTGTATATATGTATATTATGTTATAATGCTAATCCTTCAATACACACTTCTCACTACTCAATTCTTACCCTCACGTCCCACCCCTTATCTCTCATCCCTCACCTCCCACCTCTCATACCTCGCCCCTCATCCCTCATCCAATACATCTACTATCTCTCCATTACCCCAGAATACCTACTTCCCTTACAGATTGCTCAATGCATGACTGTATGATTTATTAATCAAATTAATACTAGTGAAATCTTTGGGGCTGAAGCGAAGAGGAGGGGGCTGTGATATGGGATGGGATATATGGGATATCCATGATGTGGTTACTTTTTTTGTGGGTTTAGAGGGGGTGATGGCTGGGGATTTGATGGTTGTTGAGGGGTTTGGCGGGGGGAGGGAATATGGGATGAGGAGTATGAATAGGGAGAGAAGAGAAGAGAAGAGAAGAGGGGAGGGGGGAAGAGGGGGAAGAGGGGGACTGGCTTGAGAGCAAGAAGGTGCACTACATGCATCCCATTCTCACTCTTGATCATACAATTTAATTGTATAATCAAAAGCTTATCTAACCAAATCAAAATCACTTGACCATGCACAATCAGTCTGCTTGGGCTTGGAGTATATCACGTGATTTGGAACCCAGTCCTGTCATCGAAAAATCGAGTGCTTGTGGGCCATGACCCGAACCCCGTTTACTACTACCTACTTATGGTACATCCTACTAACATGATAGTCTCAGCCATAAAGAGGGGAAGGATCATTATTCATATACAGAAACTACTCGACAAAATAAAAAATTCTGTCGTTCTATCCAAGCAACCAAGGGTTGGATTAGATCAGGAAGCTGGACTTCAATTTTGTTACTCGGCCCCATCATTCGATGTATTACATCGTACGGAAGTTACCATGAAAAGTTTCTCATGCCAGCCTACCGCATGCTTGGATTGACCATCTGAAGATATGCAAAAGTTTGCTACTCCGGAAAATGGTATCAAGTAGTCTACGGTACGATCTAACCCTATGGTAATTGATCTATCAAAGATTGTACACTTCAATCTTACTCAGAAATTCGCCGGTAAAACTTATTTCGGAACAAGAGCGATCTTAATGGTAATTAAGATTCGAATGACACGATATCGTCGACATCTGCGAGATCGATTCAAGCCTTGGCTCGGCCAGGAAAGGAACGTAAGAGGCTGAAAAATTCCCGTCGGGATCATTATTTCCTATCCCTTTAACTTAGATTCATCAGTAACCGTGGCTCAAATAGCTGGCTACAAGCTTCATTCCTCAGCAAATGTTTTGCAGATCACCAACGTCTTTTTCTGTGTTTCCTTTGGTCGTCGCGCTTCAAGAATGCTTGGATATCCACATTACATATTTCGCGAAAGTCGCGAATATGCACGCGCTTGGAGGAGGGGGGTTAGGCGAATCCCTCTGCTTATAATCTGAGGGTTCTACTATACTGGTAGATTTCTACACCTGGAAAGTTACGGTGCTTGTGCTTTTGTCTTCGTTGCGCTCGCTCATTTTGCGCTTCTCGTCATACAGTCGCTCATTCATTAACCTGTCCTTATTTGGACTATCACAATCTTTTAACCTTTAGGATGTTTGTTCGCAATGTTGCGGTTTGGGCTGTGGCTCTGAGTGTTACCGTTTCGACGGTTTCCAGCGAGAGCGCTGTTAGTGAAAAGGTCGCGAGAGCTGAAGGAGAGGATAGCATGTACGTTTTCTTATGAAGTTTCATGTCTGTTCAAAGACATCAGTTTGATGATATTAGATGCTGATAATACCTTTGATTATATAGAGCAAAACGTCTTTTGTTTTCTACAAAACCCAATGATTCTAATGGCCCTTCTCTAGCCGATCTCTTTGATTTAGATGGGGATGAGGATGATGACTCAATCTCTGATTTCATTTCGCAATTGCTCGGGGCTCATGGTGGAAGCCCTGGCTCGGGAAGTGGTTCTGGAAACAACAACCCAGGGAACAACAATCCAGGAAGCAATAATGGCCCTGGAGGGAACAACAATCCAGGGAACAACAACCCAGGAGGCAATAACGGTCCCGGAGGCAATAATCCAGGAGGGAACAACCAAGGAGGGAACAACCAAGGAGGGAACAACCAAGGAGGGAACAACCAAGGAGGGAACAACCAAGGAGGGAACAACCAAGGAGGGAACAACAACTCCCCTGGAAACTCCGGAAGCGGAGGATGGAATGGATTTCCCAACTTCCCTGGCTTCCCTGGCTTTGGAAATGGCGGAGGCTCAAACAACAACCCAGGTAATAACAATCCAGGAAATAATGGAGGCTCAAATGGCTTTCCTGGATTTCCAAACTTCCCTGGCTTCCCTGGTCTTGGAAACGGTGGTAGTTCAAACAATAATCCAGGTAACAATGGTGGTAATGGAGGACCAAGCAATGGAGAATGGCCTCCCCATACTCCACTTATCCAATTTCTACGAGGCGAAGGAGCCAATTCGGCTTATTTTTCCCAATTTTTAAACAGGTTGGATGCTGCTGCCTTTGCCGCCTTTCTCCGTAGATCTGGATTTGCTTCTCTTACCGAGTTCCAACAGGAGGCTGCTGCAGGTCTGGTCTCAATTGGCGACTTCCTTACCTTTTTGGATGCACTCTCACGCTATAACTTCTTACAATTATTGGGATTTCCGTTCATCATTGGCTTTCCAAACCCACCAGTATCTCCAAGTGCAACTGTTTCGCTAGCTACAAGAACCCCAACTACGAGCGTTGGTATTATTGGAGGTGCTACGACTTCTTCAAGTACTACGAGGCCTACGTCATTCATTCTTCCTAGTCCTTCAACCTCCTCCACCAGAGCCATTATCGGAGGCCCATCCACTTCTTCTAACCGCAATCCTATTGGCGGCCCTTCAACTTCTTCAACGAGAGCAATTATTGGAGGTCCCTCTACTTCCTCGACTCGTTCAATCATCGGAGGTCCCTCAACCTCATCCTCTACATCACGAAATATTATTGGAGGCCCTTCGACTACGTCCACTCGACCCATAGTTGGTGGTCCCTCGTCTTCTTCTACCACTCGTAACATTGTGGCCAGCCCATCCTCTTCATCTACTCGTAATATCATTGGGGGCCCTTCGTCATCTTCCTCAACCAGAGCTATTGCTGGTCCTTCGACTTCCTCTACTCGACCAATTATTGCTGGCCCTTCAACTTCAAGTACAAGATCGTCTACTTCCACTAACTTGATAGCAACTTTCAGGACATCTAGCACTAGTTCTTCAACCAGAGTACTTGGAGCGAGCAGTTCATCATCGAGCTCTTCACGTGGTTCCACCCAAGGACTTGGAGCACCATCTAGCTCTAGTTCCGTACGCTTTTGCTGTCTTGTATATCTCAATATCAATGCTAATCTTAAATAGTCAACACGATTGAATGTGGTACCCACAACCTCCACAACTCGTTCAAGCACTAGCTCGGTGAGAAACTTTCTATCATACAAATATCAGATCAACGCTAATATTCTATAGTCATCAACGCGGGTCAATCTTGTGGTGACGAGCTCTAGTTCCGTATGATCTCTTTTGGTCGTCTGTCGATAGCAATGGAAGCTAATTCTTAACAGTCATCAACACGAGTCAATACCTTGTCTACAAGTTCTTCGGTCCGTTCCAGTACTAGCTCTGTATGTTTTTCCCTTTTATCTCTCAGAATTGAAGGATACTAACGAACTGATAGTCGCCATCTTCATCCCGCACTTCTACCTCGGCTGTTGGCCTCGGGGCTAGTTCCACTACATCTCGGGTAACAATTACTCCCATCATATTTATAACGCCATATGACCATTTCAAAAATGCTAACGTCTTTCTAGTCAGCATCTTCTTCTCGAAGTACCACAGCCGTAGGCCTTGGAGCAAGCTCCACCTCAACTAGGGTAAGAATGTTCTCAGTATCACTACACAGATGCTAATGCTACTAGACATCATCTTCCTCTTCTTCCTCTCGTAGCAGTACCTCGGCTGTAGGCTTGGGGGCTAGCTCGTCATCTTCTAGGGTACATTATTTCTCTTTGCTTACTATCAAAATCATGATGAAGCTAATATCTTCGATAGTCATCGTCATCTTCCTCTTCCTCTCGTAGCACTACTTCAGCTGTAGGTCTAGCGGCAAGTTCTACTTCATCTCGGGTATATATTCTTTCTTCATATCTCAACACCCCTTTCTTCTTTGAAAAGCTCGATGGGTTTGACGATTTATACAGTCATCTACCTCAAGTAGTAGATCTTCAACCCTTTTGGCTGTCGTTAGCTCTAGTACTAGCCGGGTAAGTTTCACTTCTCTTTACCGTTTTAGTTTGTCGATAATTATTTAATCAATTCTATAGTCGTCTTCTTCCAGTTCACGCACCTCATCTTCAACCCAATTGGTAAGTCTTGCATCTATGTCTCACATAATTCTCTATCTATAATGCTAACACTATAAAAAGGGTCTCGGTGCTAGCACCAGTACATCAAGATCTACCACTCTCTTCTCATCCACTAGAACTTCATCCACCAGCTCCACTAGCCCAACTTCGAGTGCCGCTTCTGGTTTATTAGTATCGCCTAATGGAAGATGTGGACCCCAATCTAATTCCTTATACACGTGCCAAGGAAGTCCCAATGGGAACTGTTGTTCGAGATTTGGATACTGCGGTCGTGAAGCTGATTGGTGCACGGGTGGCTGCAACCCCGCATTTGGAACCTGTGGACTGGGGCAGTACCAAGGATTGACAAGTTCGAGTAGTTCAAGCGCTGTGGTAAATTTCAATCCTTTTTGTCAATTTGATACATGCTAACTTAGTATAGGGCCTTGCTGGAACTTCTACTTCTACTTCTAGATCATCATCTAGCTCTAGATCTTCCTCGTCATCCCCTGTCGTATGTATCACTTTCTTTATTGATACGACAAGTTCTAAGATAGATAAATAGGGACAAGGATTGAGCACTAGCTCTACGAGGGCAGCTACACTAAGTACCAGTTCAACTGCACGACTTGTTGGAACCTCTAGTTCAACTTCCAGATCTTCTTCATCAACAGCTGTGGTACGTTCTTTATTCTCATAATGTTGTCTTTTATTCGCTTCTCAGGGTGAATGTTGATATTTTGCAGGCCCAGGCATTAAGTACTAGTTCAACACGAGCAACTACTTCAAGCTCAAGTTCCACGGCACGACTTGTCGCTGGAACTTCCAGTTCTTCCAGATCCTCGTCAACATCGGCTATGGTTAGTTCTTCACCCTCGAAATACAATCACACTATTGCTTTCTTGTAATGAATTCTAATGCCTTTATAGGGTCAAGGTCTAAGTACCAGTTCAACAAGAGCAACTACTTCAAGTACCACTTCAACAGCAAGGCTCGTGGGAACTTCCAGTTCGAGTTCCAGATCTTCAACATCAGTAGTCGTAAGCATTTCTTTTCTAAAACCTCGCCTGGTCTCCTTTTAATTTATGATGATATTTACATATTTATTAGGGTCAAGGATTGAGCACTAGTTCAACAAGAGGATCCACCTCATCATCCAGCACAAGGCCAATTGCCGCCACCGTTAGCACAAGTTCGACACCCTCATCCACAGCTGTCGCTGCTTCCGCTAGCGCTTGTAGACCAGTCGCAGCTCCTGCCGTAACCCTCGCCTTGACTGCAACTGACTGCTGTCAATACTACATCACCAAAACCGGTGACACATGTGCCAGCATTGCCGCTCGTCCTGGCATTCTCGGCTTAAATCTTGTTGTTCTTGCTCTTCTCAATCCAAGCTTGAGATGTGTAGGACAAGGACCCCAAGTTGGTGTCGCTGTCTGTGTTCTGAATATCCAATTATCCATCGTAGGCAACCTAGTATCACCTGGTGATTCCTCAACCGTAACTTCTTCGACCATCGCAACTCCAAGCCCATCTCAGGCAGTGCCTGAAAGCTTCTTTATCCAGGCTCGAAATTCTGGAACCTCAGCTGACGGCACGAGTCTTATGATTCAACAAACTGCGGAATATTTTGCTGGCTTCAATTTGAATTATGGTCAATCAGTTTTCCCATTCACGTACGATTCTGATACCGGGTACTTGACATCGGGTCTTTATATCCTATGGGCTACAGCATCGTATTCGCCTCCATCCATCAAAGTAGCACCAGCTGGCTTCACAGGATGGGTAGTTCCGGCTTGGCCATTGATTTGTAGTATAGATGGCAATTTGAAGGTGTCATGTACGGCCAATGGAGATGTTTATGGGAAATTATATCTCATAAATGGTATGTTTTCATTTTCCGGATCTCTAGATATTATGCCAAGACAGATAGATGGGAAAAAATATACTAATAGATTAACAGCAAACAATGACGGACAAACTGAACTCGCTATTGGAAATGGCGCAACAACAAGTTCAATCATCGTTGCGCCACTTGATCTTTATGTTGTCGCTAATGAGGAGGAGGAATAGGTAAAGGTTCTGCGTGGATAGATTTTTTCAATATGCTGGGAGGAAAATCGTATTATTTTTATTGATTCCTTCCTTCTCCTTTTATTTCCTTGGTTCTGGCTGGTCCGTTTTCGGTTGGAGTATCTATGGTTGGCCGGGCGGATGAATTGAAGGAAAATATATCAATGTCTTTTAAGCCTCTGAAAATCTATGTGTTGCTGGTGTGTAGTTTTATTTAGGTACCTAGTTTGACTCAATTTTCGAAATCTTAGAATGAAATCTTGTGGTTTGATATTTGGTTTTGTAGTTTTGTGGGTTTGTTTCTTTGACAATACTCCTATCGCTCGCGACACTCTCCCGTGTACGATAATAGCCCAGTTTTAGATACGGACGCTTCGAGTTTGGCTGGATTTCATATATATACTTGAGTCTAAATTTGACATTTTGCAAAATGATTCAAAGCTTCTTTCTCGGACTGCTCTGACCACCTAGGTAGGTAATTAGTGTTTGGCTGGCTTAGTAACCAACCAATGATCATTAGACATTCCCTGTATTATACTACTACTAAGCAACACGATCTACAAAACCAATCCTTCTTTTCCATTTCTAGGAGTTTACGAATTGTCTGAACTTTTGAACTTTAACATGAATCCGAATCCAAATCCAAAACCCTGCCACACACAAATTACACCTCGCTAAGCGGGCTGCGGGGAGCAAAGCCCCATGTACCCCGCCATCCTTCAACCAACTTCAACGAGCAGATCCTTAAAATTCGTACGTAATACCGCGAGCGAATTAAATTTTCTTCTCAGACTAGAGCAAGCACGCCATTTGCATCACGAATTTTTCTGTCAATTATTCGTCATTGAAGGTTACTTATTTCTTCGAGCACATTTCAAAATCATGGAGATGTCAACCTGCATATCCTTATCCTCCTGCATACGCATCGTTCTCTCCCATTACACTTATTCTTGACTAGAATTCAATCTTCATACCTTCTAAAGACAGCACAGATGAAATAAGAGATCGACATTCTCTCCTCCCTCGTCTCAAAATGTCAAACTCGCATCTCCAATCAAAAAATGAAAATATCCACGTGATCGATCATACCAAAGATGCGGAAGCAAACAATCTTCACCACGACGACCACGAGCGTCCCATCGTCGCAGATAAACTCGCTCGCTCCCTCTCGGCCCGTCAAGTACAGATGATAGCCATCGGCGGCACGATCGGCACGGGTCTCTTTCTCGGCACGGGGAAATCCCTCGCAACAGGTGGTCCGGCGTCGTTTCTCATCGCCTATCTCATCGTCGGATTCATCGTCATGTTAACTATGCTTTCTTTGGGGGAAATGGCTGCATTTGTACCGATTGCCGGAAGTTTCTGTACTTTTGCAGGTCGATATGTAGATGATGGATTGGGGTTTGCTCTGACGTGGAATTATTGGTTTAACGATGCGGTGAGCACGGCATCCGATTTGGTCGCGCTGCAGTTGGTTTGGGCGTATTGGGGAGATACTGGATTGCCGGGTTGGGGATTGGCGTTGATTTTTTGGGTGCTGTTGGTTTTGGCTAATGTTATTACGGTCAAGGCTTATGGAGAGGTGAGTTTGGGGATACTTTGATGAAAATGATGGAAATGATGGAAAGATGCTGATTGATGGGATTTTAGCTCGAATACTGGTTGAGCTTTTTGAAGGTGATTACTATTACGGTAGGTGACTTTTGTTTTCTGTGGGGTTATAGGTTGAGATGCCTCCATCTGGATTAAGAGCTGGTGTTCCAAATCTCTCGAATAAAGTGAGATATCAGTGAGATTGTTATTCAAGATCATTACCTGGATAATGATATCAATCTACCTTTTGATACCCATTCAAAATTGAAGGAGATCAATAAATCAAAAGCTTTTGGGTGTTTTAATATTCAAAAGTAATGATCGTTTGATTTGATGCTGGATATCAAAAGGATACATGATTTTAGTGTTCTTCGGTGTTTGGGGGTTTTTGGTTTTATTGAAGAATGCTAATATTTCTCTAGATCTTCATAATTCTAGGAATTGTAGTCAACTGCGGAGGTAACACTTCTAATACATATCTCGGAGCACACAACTGGTATATTGGCGACGCACCATTCGTAGGAGGAATCGGTGGATTTGCATCTGTCTTCGTAACCGCATCTTTCGCATGTAAGTATTCCCCTTCCCCCCAGAAAACCCCCAAGTCTAATTCCTCTCTAGACGGCGGCACCGAATCCATCGCTATAACGGCCGGCGAAACCAAAAATCCCACCAAGAATCTTCCTCGTGTAGTGAAAAATGTCTTCTGGCGTATCCTGATCTTCTACATCCTTTCCGTCTTCCTCATCGGCCTCAACATCCCTTACAACTATCCCGGACTCTCCAGCAAAACAACCACCACTTCCCCATTCACCCTCGTATTCCAAATGGTCGGCGCCAAAGCCGCAGGCTCTTTCATGAACGCCGTCATCCTCACCTCCGTCATTTCAGCAGGAAACCATGCTCTATTCGCCGGAACTCGACTCCTCTACACCCTATCCGTCGATCGTCACGCGCCTCAATTTTTCGGAAAACTAAACCGCAATAAAGTTCCCTGGGTAGCCGTCCTAGCTACCAGCGCCATCAGCGGTCTCTGTTTCGGCGCAAGCTTCATCGGCGCAGGACAATTATGGACGTGGTTGCAAAATCTCGTGGGCGTCAGTAATCAATTAGCTTGGATCGCTATCGGAGTAACCTCGATTCGGTTCCGCGGGGCATTAGAGCTCCAGGGAAAAACCCACCTCTTGCCCTTCAAAAACTGGACGTATCCGTGGGGACCATGGATATGTGTCTTGCTTAATGTGGTGATTGTGCTGGTGCAGGGATGGAGTTGCTTCAGTCCGACATTTAGCGCGGTGAATTTTGTGAGCTTTTATATTGAGCTGCCGGTTATGGCGGTCATGTGGCTAGGCTGGAAGTGGCTGAAGGGGACCAAGGTGGTGAGTTATGAGGAAATGGATTTACAGACTGATGTGTATGTTATTGGGGAGGAGGATGAGAAAGAGAGGGAGAGGGAGAGGACCGCCAGGGGGAAGGTGGAAAGGGTTTTGAGGTGGATTTTTTAGAGCGGTGTATCCATAGAGTGAGAATGAGGATGGGAGTAAGAATTGGCGTTTTGGGGTAGTTATTTGGAAGTGAGTTCGTCATTGATATGTTTTCAATACACACTAAGGTTATGGTCGATTTAAGAAGTCAAACATATGTGCACCTGCCGTAAGGGGCTAAAGAAGGGTTTGAATCGATGGAGGGAGATGAACGGGTAGAAAGGATATGATAGGATGCGATGAGATAGTATGAAGAAATATCACTACATGAATAGAGACCTTGCAGAGAAAGAATCAGAAACTCCAAAATGTAAGGATGAAATATTTACCAGAAACCTCAAGGAATCTATCACTAGAAACTCATACTCGAAATGAATTTCCATTCACTGATAATTCAATTCAATTTCATTTCGTTTGATATCACATCTCAATCAATCACAAGACAAGAGATGAAATAAGAACCATTGAGAAAATCCATTAAATATTGCATTCGACAAAATATGATGCAAAAATCATGCGTCCTCATCTGATTGACCAAAAATTAAACATAAAGGAGTGACAAGAAATTTTTGTCTCAAGTGAGACATTAGCGCATTAAAAAAGCCCTCTTTACTTTATGTTCCATCCAATCCATCCAATCCTTTCTATCCCCCTTTTTACACCCCCTCACCAACTCAGCCATCTCTCCATTTTTCCTCGCCTTGAAATCTTATCAGTCTCTTAGTTTAGTTAAGAGTATAAGTGTACGAGCTCTCGCAAGTCCAGCTATCGGAACCCTGTTGACCGGGGTTATAGGTAGCCTGGTTGCTGGAGTAGGATTGAGCGAATAAGGAACAGTAGGTACCCATTGGCTTTCCGTTCTTCTTCAACATGTAGGAGTTGAAGAACTTGCATTGGAATGGAGAGTAGTTCAAGAACTTGTAGATCATTTGCATCCACCAGGAGATGAGGGAGAGGTTCTTGGAGTTCTGGGCGGTGGCATAGCCGGCGCAGACAGCGGGGTTGTATGGACCAGGGAAGAAAGCTTGTCCCAAGCAGGTGTTTGGGTGAGAGTGTCCCTGGTTTCCACCACCGCATTGTTGAGGTGGCTTCCAGCCTGGTTGTGGTGCAGGAGTGACGGTCTTGGAGTATCCGTTGGAACCGGTGATGACGACTTGGAAATCAGTGCGCATTTGACCGGTGTTGGTGGCAGATTCAGTGGTGACGCCAGAGCCCCAGAGAGTACACTTGTAGTTGGTGATAGAGGCTGGGTTTGGGCAGTCGGCGGATGGATTCATGTATGGATCACGCTCAACGTAGATGTTGAAACCTGTGCAGAGAGAGGTGCTGTCACAGAGAGAACCGCACTGAGCGACATCGTAGGTGGTGAAGGTGGTGAGCCCGAGATAGGTGACAGCAGTTACTGCAGCATTGAGATCAACGAAGGATTGAGTATAGCCGGAGGGAGTGGCGGCATTCTTGGCGTCAGTGTGGAACTGAGTATAAGCGAGGAAAGCATCAACGGTATCAGGTTGGACCTTTGGTCCGTAACCATCTGGTTGAATTGCGCATGCTTTGCTGACATCTGGGGTGGTTTCTGGTACAGCAGCGGTAGAAGAAGTAGGAACACTGTTTTGGGCTGTAGTTGAGGTGGGAGTGCTCTGAGTGGTTGTGCAACTTGTGCTGGCGGCTTCTCCACTTCCTCCTCCGTTACTCCATCCACCATTTCCACCCCATCCACCATTTCCACCCCATCCACCATTTCCACCCCAACCCCAGTAGGTACGTTTGACGTTTTGGGAAGCAGTTGCTGAAGCAGTAGCAAGAGCAGTAGCCTTAGCAGATCCTGAAGCGGAAGCAGCAGCGTTGTCGATAACTATAGATTCTTTGGTGGCAGTTGGGTGTGGACCAGTGATTGTTGGAAGAGCAACAGCATTAACGGAGGCAAAATCAATGCCTTGAGCAGCTGGTTTGGCCGCAGCAAGAGCTGCAAAGCCTGCAATAAGGAGCGAAGAAGAATGCATTTTAAAAGATAGATGCGAGTTGAAGAAAGAAGAGTGTGTAAAGAATGATTGTGAATGTTGGATGATGAGAAAAAGAAAATAGAGGGAAAGATCAACCTAGATATATGTTTTCATTGAAGTATAGGGAGGACCCTCGAGTCACCAAGAATGTAGACTAGTGAGTGCAAAGTCGGCTTCACCGTGGAGAATAGACGGGCTTCCAGGCGACTAGCTCATGGAAGGAAATGAGAACCCGAAGAATGAATTTTTAGTTCAGCTAGAAAGTACCTGTTCATCTGGATTCTTTATCGCCTAGTCCTTTGATACTAGAATCGCTTGGATTTTCCTCAACTGCGTCGAGCTGCCAATTTGACAAAATTCCCGCAATCCCAAAGAACGTGTAATTCAATGGCAAATAAGCGATGAGTAAATTTTCGGATGAGAGAATGATAAGACGCTTTGAGCAATTAGTGCTCATACTAAAAACTTTAGTGTTGTTAATCCTTGGGAACGCCCGGTGCACTCAGTAAGGTACCCGCCGCTTTGAACCCCCTCAATGCAGGTACCAGAAGACTTCCCGTGCGGACTAATGTTCCTTTTTGGATGAATAATGAGAGTAATCCACAGAGGAAAGCTTAAATAGGACTTCCTTCTCGCCTCTTCAGATATTAGCGTTGTTCTATGAACTAATTATGATCAATGGAGCTTAGTGTACAGAACAAAATTTCCTAGGCGCGCCGCAACAAGCCATGTGCTTATTATATGTAGTCAAAGTCTTGGACAATAGCAACCACCGTATTTAGAAGTTGCTTTGATACTAGAGCTCTGAAAGGCATCAACACTCGTATATGTACACCTCGAGCCACGCCAATCGGAAATTGCATGTAGTCTGTGTAGTCTCTATTTTGGCACATATCAATCGGAAAATTTTGAAGTGTGAATGATGTCCTTAATTTTGATGGATGTAGGGCCAGCACAGTTTGATCGGTCCCCCTTCTTTGAAACACATCTAGTATAACCAAAGCTAATGCTCCTTGCGGCTTCTGGCGTCTGCGGATTATGAACAATCCTAAGCCCACTCATAAACCTGAACTTTCGATATAAATGGTCTTGGCGGTCGGTAAGCACTTCCGAGAAACATTAGTCTTGAAAGAGAGCTTGAACTCAGCAGGCTGAGATGAGAGTCTCCAAGTCACATGATTCCATATAGTACTTCTCATTTTTCTTTTACAAATCTTTGGGCTGCGCCTTCAAGTTGACCGTCTATACTTCTTCGCGATGAGGAACCGGCATCGAGATTCATTGTTCGTTGATCAATGGTTAGTTGGATCGAGAACTGAAATCATCTACGATTGCCTTACTAGAAGAGGGCTCAATGCGATCGTTCGAAAGCCCAAGGAAAAACCAGAACTCAAAACCCAGAGATAGTAACCAGAGGATTTGAGATTGAATTTCAAATCGACAAGCTTTTTGGCTTATTGTCCTTTGTCATCCATTATGGCGTTGAATGTTCATGCCACAACTGAGAAATGTGCTGAACTATCAGATACTCTGAAAAGCTTAATAAGATGGCAAATGCGACTTGTTGTACTGTTATGGTCCATCGGTATCTGACTCTATACAAGTAGAAGTTCTATTACGAGCATTTTCAATCATGTGACATGACATGTCTTTTTCACTGAATAGAGTCAGTTCCTTCTAGGATTATCCATTTGCCGAGTATACTTCCCAGTCTCAAGGAGGACACCCTTAGGTACATCCGTGGGTTCGTATACTCGATGTTGGACATCTCGGGGTTCTTGTTGAATCTTTTGCTCTTTGATTCTTCTTCGAACCGAGGAGATGATCGATGATGATGATGGAGAACCCTTGGTGAAGATCCGAACTAGCTCTCTTATGGAATAGCTCATTTGATCCACACGTGCCCAATGCTGTTCATGTGGACGGGTGAAAACAAGGCGGCACTCATCACATTGAGAACATTTTATCACTTCACGTTGAAATACAAAATCTCATCATATAATTTACGGATATAATACGGTAAATCAAAGACCACTAGTAGGTAACTAGATATAAACAGAGTTCTGGTGGTTCTTCAATTTTGATCCATGATAGGCAATGATTATCTGAATTAACATGGATCATTGAAAATATTGTACCCTTATATATTAGGCATCTCGGTTCTTCCTTCTTCGTTCTGCGGGAGACGTGCGCAGTGTGCTCTCTCAGCCGTGTCAGCTCAGCCCACCCACTCAGAGGTTCATCCAGAGCTCCCGCACGGCCAACAGACTGCACCTTCATCCGATATCAATTTCATCCAAAAATAACTTCACAAATCACTTTGGCCGTCATATCTTCAACCTCATTGTCAAAGCATTGAAATTGCCGACCTCTGTCATCTATTCATCAAGGTCCAAGTTATTGAGCAGCATTACACTTTGGTGAGCGATAAATTTTCTCGAAGTGTCCGAGCATAAAGACATTCACGAAGACATTCACGACTCATTCTTCAATCTGCGCAAGAACACCGATGATTCACTGTTGCAGCCAACTAGAAACATTGATGTGACCGTCCCCAGATATCACCTCTACTCAGCTCTTATCATTTACCTGAGAACGATCCAAACTCTTTCTTTCACCACTCTCCTGTCTGTCATTCATTCTCATATCATTTATCCTCCTGCTGGTGGAGGCAGGCTTCCAACATTTCCGACGAACACCACAAGTACCGCACAGTAACTATGATTCGTTAGTGCATACACTAACACGTCAATGGAAATATTTACGCAGCGGCAGCGGCAATGATTTCATGTCGTTTCGCTCGAGTGAAAGCCGACAATACACCCGAAAATATCAGCGTGAAAACCAGGAGCAACGCTATGAGAACCCCGATGAGTGGTCTTGAAGTCTTGAGATTACTTATAAACCACAGCAGAAAAACTGGCACGATCAACAGAATCAAGACGGCGGCCAGTATTATCAATGTAACCACCACATTGACGCGCTCGGGACTTGAGAGAATGATATTTGAATCTTTCGAATCTGTTTTTTGTTGAAGTTCCTGCATT
This sequence comes from Botrytis byssoidea, assembly GCF_014898295.1. Taxonomy (NCBI): domain Eukaryota; kingdom Fungi; phylum Ascomycota; class Leotiomycetes; order Helotiales; family Sclerotiniaceae; genus Botrytis; species Botrytis byssoidea. The sequence continues at coordinate 63,091 of NW_024065875.1, read as the reverse complement.
CAGACGGTCAGTGCAGTTCGCGGGCGCTAACAAATGTTCAGTTCAGACCGTGGTGGAAAATATATACTGTGCTGGAAGTCAGTATCAATGTTCAATCTGCATATATGTCTTTGATAGCTACTCACTCTAGTAAGCTTGCAAGGCAATAACTGTGGTATTTGCTCGATTTTCGTATCCAACCAAGTATTCTCTCGACTAGGTTTAAGAGTGATGAGATCATCTGTTTTGGTAATATAGTCCTGATCTCTTGCACATAATTTTACCTTATAATCCAAGTAGTTCTTGATTTGTAGGCGATCGCTTGCCATCGGTCGATCGAAATTCGCGAATGTTTGTGCGAAAGTCAACAATTGAGCTGCCGTAAATCACTATAGTCAGAAGGTGCTTCCGTATATATTTTTATCAGCAGATTCTACTCACCATACTCTTTCATGCGTTTTTCAATCGTACCTAGAAGTTCCTTGTATTCGCCACTTTCGATGTGGATCCTTTCTCGAGAGTAGTTCCGCTCAGGGAAATTCTTCTCAAACCATTGATCCATATGAGCTAATTGGGATTCAAGCGCTCGTAATTCATCCTGCTTATCAAGGAGGAGTCGTGCTTGTAAGTGACCAAATCTTCGATACATCATGAACTCCTCTTTACAGGCAACAGCCTCTGCCAGGCGAGGATACCCATCAGGCCGTAGGTCAACTAGGCATAATGATTAATATTTGTTAACAGTCATGACCATTGACTTTACTTACTGACATGGGACGTGAACTCTGTCGGAGACTTTCTATCTTTCAGTCCCCGAATATAGACCAAGTATCGTTCCGTCTTATCATCAGGCAATGTACTTTCGAAATCCTCCTGCGTCATACCATTAGGCTTGACCGGCTGCAAAGTTACCGGGTCGAAACTAGCAGGTGGGTAGAGGTGGGTGACATGATTTGCAGCGGCTCCCTTTTCCATAGAATCTTGAACGTTTTTATCAATCGGCATTGCTCTTTTATTTTGTGTCGAATTTAGTATAAATCAGAATCATAATGTAGCGCTATGAGGGTCGATTTTGAAGGTGACGTTCTCGATCAATCACCCGAGATCACAATGCATGAACCTCGTATTGTCAAGGCTTGCCATACCAATGACATAGCTGTCATACTATATTCTAACACGGCTAGCCAATCCACGGAATCATTCACGGATACTTGCATATTTCGGTAAAATCAACGATTTTCATTGGCCCTGAAAACTAGCTACGGCAAACTAACATGTCCTAGAACTAAGCCACAGTGCTCAAGTTCAGATCGGTAAAGGGGTAGCTAGTGGTGTTGGAAATGGACCACCATAATCTTTGCCGGCTTGCGTCAACTGGCCCTCGGGAATTACTACTGAGGCTAATCGAAGACTTGTATGAAATTCAACCCGATACTCCCAAGGATTAGTCGCAATGTTAGAAGCCACTGCTCTGTTTTGGTGACGCTCCGGGTCGGAAACAATACTGCAAGGTATAGAGTCTTGTTTACTTGGGTGCTGCCATAAAACTCGATTCCCAAATGCAAATGTCGCCCCGGGTGCCAGTTGTGTTAGTGGGACAGACTAAATATCATTAGTCACGTGATAATACTTGAGAACAGGAATGTGTGATCTACCGCTGAGCTTCCACTACTTCCGCCGCATAATTTTGCGCATAATTGACCCATCACCGGCTTCTGAGGTCTTTGTGGCATTTTCGTAATGTCTTATTTTATTTTATGAAAAGGTTGGACACCGCAGTTTAAAACTAGGGTGAAGGGAACCTCTGGATCTAAATTATGACTTAAATGGCTACCTTCTCAATATTGAGAGAGTACCCAGTAGGCTCAAGCTATCTAACTCCTTTTATTTTATTCTGATGCTCAGAAAGAGATTTGTGAATCAAAGAAGTCTACAGTTCTACTCAGAATACAGAAGTGTCTGGAAATCTCTCGAGGGGATGTGAATGAGCTCTTTCAGCTGGGTACGTTAACTTTGTTCTTATATGTGAATGAGGATGCTAGAACTGAAGAGAGTCATTCAGTCTCTTAGGGTTTTACTTCCAATCTACATTCTGAAAGTATCATGTCCAGCGACTTGTGAATGGTTATGAAGCTTGTGAATCACAATCAACAAAAAGTATTCATTCACAATGAACACGGAAGCTAATGGTTTCTAAAGATTTTGAGACTTTTGCTACCTCCTGGCAGTGAGAACTTCTTCTCGTGGGGGGATGTAAAGCTATGGACTTAATAAGATGAGATAAATTCATTCAACTTATTCAATATTCATTGCCTACTCATCCCCGAAACACATCCACTATCATATTATGATTCCACACCACCACACATACCGAACCGATCTATTCCACTCAGCCCTTGTCATTCCTACATATTCATCTCATTAACACCCATTCACTAGCTGACAAAAGTTTGCTTTCGCGTCTCATTCGATTCATCACTAGTCATACGCTTATCACGCTCGCTAAACCCCTATGATTTTGATTGACGATCTGATGTAGAGAAACATCAAACATATCTTTAGGATATGAAATTTGTTGCTTTTGGTGATTATCTTGTTGCTTTCATGTGGAACTTTGGTTTGTCATGTGTAGGTTTATTGATTAAAGTATTGTAGATTTCCTGAAAATGTTGTTCAGAGCTGATTTGGTGGTTAAAATGATTTTGATGTTTGAGATGATCTCGGTATTTGAGGTAGTTCAAGATTTGAGAAATTTTCATTACTTACAATGATCTTCATGTTTGAGATCATTCCAGTATTTAAAAGATTGTAATATTCATTGGATATTCCAAAGTTTTGGATTGTTGAATTACACTCCAGACTATTAAACACCTTGTAGTCTACAAAAAAGTCCTTTTGAAAACTCGGTACACAGATTTCTATTTTCAAGCTCTCAAACATTGACAAGTTCCTCTCAGTAAGAGGACTTGCTAAAGCTATTCACAACGATTTTTTTTTTCATTGTATATTTTAAGGAGCTAAAAGCCATGCAAAACACGCGCAAAATACTATCATATCGTTCCCTAATTCATAATCCCATTCAATCTCCTACAAGACCACCTCTAAAGTGCCAGGATCATTTCTCCTACGATTTCAACACTCCCAACAAATAAGACAAGATAAGAAGAGCACAATATCTACATTTATTGTTAGCGTATGAATTTCCATAGAATGGGAGGTGTAACATACGCAGCGGCTGTAGCTAGAACCTCGTGACGTTTCGCGCGGGTAAAGAGCGATATGACTACAGAGAAGATGAAGGTAAAGGGCAGAAGAATTGCCAAGATTGTACCAATGTTGGCGGGGCTTAGAATTGACATTTGGCACAGATACCAGAGAATGCAAACCGGTATGACAAAGAGTGCAAGAACTGTGGTCAGGAGAACAAGTGATGCTATTGCATTGACGCGATCAGGGTCGGATAGGAATATTTTCGTAGTTTCAGGGTTTGTTTTCTGTCGCAATACCTGATTAAAATGGTGATTAGCATGCGTCTCTTCATATATCGCATCAATCTCGCAGATGTTAGACGAACTGTAGTACAGAATATGTACTATATCAGGGTGTCAGTGGCATTCAACACACCAGCGTCATAGCTAAACTCACGCGTGTCAAGCGGCATGGAAAGTACTGCGGTATTTGTTCAATGACCGTGTCCAACCAAGTGTTATCTCTAGTGGGCTTGAGAGTGATGTGGTCATCTTTTCGCAAGAGCCATTCACTATCCCTATAACAGAGAGGATTACTATCGGAGTAGTCCCTCAATCGCAGACGATCTGATTCCCTGGGTTTATCGAAGCTTGCTAAGGTTCGAGCATGCGTCAAAAGTTGACCTAATGTAGACAAATTGTCAAATCGATTCCTCCATCGATGATCCAATCACACTTACCATATTCATTGAATTTCTTTTCGATTTCAGCCAGAAGATTCCTGTTATCGTCATCCGTAATATTGAAGCGTTCTTGGGAATAGAGCATTGCGGGCTCGTACTTTCCATAGTACCTATCTTTATGATCGAGCCGAGCCTCTAGCGCTCGCAATTCGTCTTGTTTATTGAGTAGAAGTCGTGTTTGCAAAAAGCCAAATCGTCGATAAAACATGAATCTTTCATCACTATTGATGGCAGCCGCCAGCTGAGGATAGCCCTCAGCATGCAGGTCGACTGCGTTTGCATCAGTATGGTGTTCATTCATCGAGCTTGGTTCCTTCAACTTACCTACGGAGATAATGCTTTGGTCTGGCTGCTCCCTATTTTTGATCCCGCGTAGATATTGCAGATAGCGTTCAGTTTTCTCATCCGGACATCCTTGCTTGAATTGTTCGTCCGTGATACCATCGGGTCTTATTGGCATTAATGTTTCAGGGTCGAAAGAGATATTTACTGTAAATTCAGGAACTTCTTTCTTCATATATACGCTGATCTCGCTCGGTGGTGGGGTACTCATATTGGGTGTTTTGAGACTTGAGTTATTGTTGTGGGTGGAGATTTGATTTGTCGTTTGTACTTCGATTGTTGTGTGCAGTCTGGAGACTTAAATATACGTCTGACTGGCTTCTAGGGAGGTTGCGAGTCATTGTTGCTTATGAGTCACTATGGGCCCATGAGGTTGTGGTGAATTGAGAGCAAAGTTTGACTTCACACAGATGAAGCTGTGTGCATAGCATCTCGATAACATCAGAGGAAAATCACACAAATATACTGAAATCCACACAGATAAATGCATTGTCATATCGTGTTTAATCAAAGTTATTTCAGCTGTGTGTCTGCGCTGGTGTAGCTCGTTTGACTGGCTCAATTTCAAAACCATCGAAGCTCATGACAGTGAACGTTTAACCGCTCCCAAGTCACTGGCAATGGTGTTTTGTATGCATCTTGTTTCAAAGCTGGTCATACAGCCTTCCCTGAACGATGGCTATAGAATCTCTATTAGGAGCAATATCATCGTAATTCCCTCAATACAGTCGTGGCTGTTGCTGGGGATCTCTTCAAATTTCTCAAATTTGTCATCACGTCACTGGCATCGATATCCTCGTGCGCTTTACTTGTGAATTTTTTGAAATTCCCCCCAAAGCTAAGACATATCCACCACCTCGTACTCTACTTCCAAATACGACTCAAATACCTGGACATACAGATGTTATCTCTCACATGATGCTCACTTGACAATACATTTTTTTTTCATTACTGGGATGTATGATTGCATCTCCCACATTATTAATTATTCATAGAGCCTGGCCGATCTACCTTGGGATTAGGATAGGCCCTCTCAACCAGATCAGACTCTGCCACCGGCCTATCCGAGACATGAGCCCGAGTCTCCCCATCATTCAAATATCGAACAAAATACGCATGCCAGTGGTATCGACTATTCGCGTTCTCTGCAACCACGATCCTCTCGCGTTGACCTTCGCCGGCGAGAGTAGGACCCGAAACCACGACTGCGTCCGCAAACTTGTTCTCCCCTCGGATCCATATGACACGCGATAAGACGCAGATTTTCGCGTCGGGACAGCGTTCGCCTTTGTAGATTAGGGTGGGATCCTATATCGGTCAGTTTCTCTGTGTATTGGGAAGATATGGAGTGTTACCTCCGCATTTTTATCGTTGTAAGCGCGCAATTTTTCCTGGGGTGTCCTTCCTCTTCTTACTGGTGGCATGTCTGTTATTTCAGTATTTATTTCCCCGTCTCTACTCCGGAATTGAGCTTTTAAATTTATGCCCCGAATAGATATCAAAGTGCAAGTCAAATTATGGTAGCTTCAAGACTAGATGGGCGAAATGATTTTGACGGTGTAAATTTGGGCGGGGCTGGAGAGCAATATATGTGAATCAAGCCACCCTTGAATGTTTCTCACCTGTTGCTCAATGATATATTCACATGAACCATAGCAGCGTTTGTCAATCACGAGTTAGTCTCTGGAGGTGTTTGATCTTGGACTTACGATCACAAATTAGTAAGGTCACAAGTGTTCGATAGTACAGGAGGATGTGTCATTCTCAGCAGAAGACGAGAATAAGTTTCCCGAACCGTGTCTCTAATGACTTAAGGTCATTCACCTACGTTAGTACAGTTATTGCAAGCAAATCTGTTAGTATCAAGTCACCTGCTAAGCGATCAAACCCCTCATTCCGCGGGAGAAGAACGCTCATATATATAATGCACAACTAACAGGCTTAAGTGTTAGACTTTCTTAGGGTTTGAGTCTGAGATTATCGAAGAAAATCGCAAACACTGGTGCTTTTTACAACATTTGTGCCAGACCGAGAAATTCATCGCAATGTCCAATCCATCAAACGCCTTCGGTGACCCTCCAGCTCCATCACCACTCTATGATCCATTCGCAGGCAAGGTATTTGAGGTCAACTCTCGTGTGTATTGGACTAATCCCACATATCTAATTTGGACACCATCGGTACCTGTCTCTATCCGCGCCACCATTTTGAAGAAGCATGAAAACCCCGCTGTTCCTGCATCTTCTTCTGCACGTATCTATCAATCACGGAGAATTTCCCAGGCGAAAGCCGGAGATGTGGATGAATGGTATGATATCATGTTATTTAATGGCGCTACAAAATGTAGAGTCAATGGCAAAGAGTTAAGCTGGCGTCCAGTATTGGAAGGGTTGGAAAATGGTCAGTAGCTTGGAATTTTGGAGTATGGGGTGGGGTTGCTTGGTAGCTTTGAAGATGATGATAGTTACTGGGATTATGCTTCTGTGACTCGTTTTCGCCATGTAGATATCTGAGGATACTCATACTTAGAGACTAGATATGTACATTTAATCTGTCTTCTCATTAATGTTAGAACCTCCTCTTCCCGAATCTGCACAACCTTGCTCTCAAAGATCTTTTTATGGATTTAATCTTACAAGACCAGACTCAAAAAGAAGAACTGTTGCAAGTGAAGTGAAATGTTCGATCTCTGAGCGTGTTCCTTTCGACCAAGAATGCTCAAAGCTTCCGAATTACTTTCAACTTCATAGTAATCAACAAAGAAACAAGCACCAACTACATCTCCGTTCGTCTGATTCGGTTCTCAATCGATTAAAATCAGTATAGTGTTCACGTCGGTGAGACTCTATGGCACCTGCGTGCACCTAGGAGATACAGAAACCCCGTGATATGACTTGCTATGATTTGACCAAGGATTCGTTGACATGCAGAGTGGTTATAGTCAACATGTAGTTTGCGACTTGGGAGGAACACAATAACAGAAGTTTGGCTCATGAATGGGGAATGATAGTGGTCTGCTTACAATATCTCTTGTAATACGTTGGAGTCAACCTTCGAACTCCGAACAATTCACTGTCGTCATATTTAAAGCTATCCACTTACATAAGAGGAAAATTGGATGCCAAATCAGTAGAATTGAAAGTAACATTATCCTTGATTCACTAGAAACTCGTTAAATCGCTCTTAGGCTCACGAGATATTATATCAACACAGGGCACTGAAACTTTCCCGACTCAAATAAAAAAAGCAACCATGTCGCGCCGACCCCAAACTCCTTTCATGGAAGCTCTGTTTTCCGATTCTTCGAGAACTAATCCCTCGGTTGTTCGTCATACCCCCCATTTATTTAATACCCTGTGTCTAGATACAAACTCCAGCTAACAGATTACGGGTTCCACAATCCGCGGAAGCATTCAAAACAGGCGACATACTCTTTTGGACCTGTCACGAAGGAACTACACCTCCTCCCTCACCACCACCATCATCTTCTTCATCTTCTTCTTCCTCAACCAACAGCTCAAACCACAATGCTAAAATTCGTGTTACTGTGGTCAAGAAACACGAAACCGTTATTGCGGCACCACGTTCAAACCAAGCAGTAAATTCGAATGGGGCTTCGAATACCAGTACCACTAGAACTATCACACCCGAAGAAGTTAGCGTTTTTTATGATGTACGAGTCGACGCGGATACGATAGTGCAAAAGGTCAATGGAAAGGAGTTGACATGGCTCTGATTATTAAATTCGGTCGGAATTGCGAAGAAGTAGAGGATGTTGATGTGAAATGGCAATATGGGTTGATCTGGTCTTGTGTAAGAATCATAGGTCTTGAACACATGGCTGGGTTTGGAATAATAGAAGTCGTTAATTTTGATGCCATTTTTTTGAATTTTTGTTCTTGGCCGGTTGTAATTTTCATATTGGGATATGAATTCCCCATCAGCTGCTACTACAAGGTTTAATGATAAAAAATTGTTTCAAGTTAATTTGATAATCAAAGCAGTTTGAATGTTTATTGATGATTGAATGTTCCAAGGCTTTTGATTGTTAAACTAAAGTCCAGACTATTAGACACCCTGATAAAGTCTCCGACATCAGCTCAAATTGTCTCTCGAATAACCTCCGTACAGCTCAATTGTATACTTACACTGTGATTGCCATAAGCCTTCTCAAATATAGGCATAAATTTCCAGAAGAGTTCTACTTTGATGAAGTATCAGTGTTCCCGAGCAACTCTGGAGTGAATTACTTGTATGTTTGCACTTTCAGCTAGTGATTCAGAGTCGTGATTTTGTAAATAGTTGCTAATTATGCGTTTTGCAGACAGAGTGAATCTGGAACTACTCAAGAGCGTAATAATCTTCAGTTATATAAGTCAGAACTTGCGTATAAACAAGAAGCTGCCGTAGTAGAAAATCAAAATCTAATTATTTCAAGAAAATACTAGTCGGATTCTGTCCTCTTTAAATACCACTAGTTGATTTCAATTTCAATTCTAATTACATCACAAATATCAGTCAAAAATCTCTCGCCATGATTTCGAACTCCATCCAAAAGCCGCTGATGGGCAATTCCTGCTCTAATTGCTCTGATGACACATCCATTCTCCTATCTGTCCGCTTACCCCCTACTCACTCGCGAAATCTCAACTAACGAACTTCAGGATCCTACAAAAGTAATTTTCAGGAAAGGTGCTCATGTTTATTGGACCGGAAAAGGAGAAATATCCACAGCACCTAAATTTGACATCCGAACTACACCAGAAACTAGCAACGTTATTATGAATCGAGACTCGACATCTGGAATTCCTTCGAGCATTGGTGCTTCGACTGAAAATGCTAAACTCATCATCGTTACCATAAGATCAGATCGCATGAGAGAGGAGATTTGTCCCGAGGAAGGGCGAGGGAATTTCAACATTAGGTGCTGTTATATGATAAAGTTGGGGAATGGAGAAGTGAAGAAGGTTGAAGAGGGACAGCTAAGTCGGATAGCAAAGGATCGATAAGGCTCCGTTGAGTTTTGGCACTCTCTCCCATATACCATGGTATAAATTGATATCTCAGAGTAAATAATGAATCAAAGTTGTTCAGATTGGAATGGTAGATTCTAATTTACCAGAGTCAATAACTGATAATCGAATGAAACTCGAAATGATGTTTTATTAATTTTCCAGTCACTTTGGCAAGACCGATTTTTCATTCTGGTACGCCACGAATAGAGTGTTGCCGGTTACATGGAAGCATCATATTGATTGAAGAATATTGACGATCGCGAGGAGTTATATCTCCGTCAGAATGTCTGCATACACATAATCCCACGCCACTCTCGAATACCCCTTTTCAAGCATCGCTAGAATCTCCCCACTAAACACGAACATCTAGATTTCATTTATCCTCCTATCGATAATGTGACCCTAGCAAAAACCCTCAAATCTTCCTCCCTAGCCCTGCTCATCACCCTATCACTAGTCGAGTGTTGAGGAGGCCTAACCATGTACTCAAACCCGTGAGTACCTTCCATTCGGGTCGATTGTACTATGACGTATAAGTAATTGCCGTTGGTAGTCCATTGTGCGTGATCTCCAGGGAGATAGGGAGGAGATATAACTGGGGGAGCGCTGTTTGACATGGTGATACGGTATGTTGTCCTGTTGTTTTGTAGACTTTTTCTGATTCCTTTGATTTGAATTGGTTTCAAAACCAAGAGGGATGTGAATAGGAATGTTTACAATTATGAGCGCAAAATTTTCATTCTTATATGGGAAGAAGATGAACGAGCACACGTCTGTATACATGACTCAGAGTTTCAAACACGGATTTCAGAATATCGGCGTTTGTGGAAACATTGTCAACAGACCTTCATCACCAGTAGCAATACAAACATCGGCATTTAAAAGGTTAGTCACTATCCTCGAATTAGACTCACAATGATGATAGGCTTCTTCATTATTGTGTACATCTGCAGGCAAGACATACACTCCATCAGAAAGGTTTGCTCGCATGCTTCTGAACATATCAAATACCACAAGAAGAGAAAACCGCGTAGGAATCTTATATCACTTGGTCTTCCTCAAATCTCAATTTCAACTCACATGAACTGCATCTAAGCAACCCCTCCCGTATCATTTAAAATTGCCGCACTACAGGTAGCTTCGCTCTTTCCTCCTGATCATGAACGGTTGGTATCGACACATTCGCATTTGATCAAATCGCGTTTGTCGGCTGTCCTTCTCATCCTTTTATGAATGGAATGGCACATTCCATATGGCCGGTAGCTAATCCCGAGAATACCGCATCAGATGTATGATTTCTTCCGTCCGAGCAGATGTTACTTTAAAGAGGAACCCTGTCTGCAAGGTCACTTGAAAAACACAATTGCTCTGTAAAATTGATATGATTTGAGATTTAAAGTCCATGAGATATCAAAGCTACATCAATATAAAACCTGACATCAATTCAAAATATGATACAACATTCGTACAGACCCTAGTCCTACAATCAAAACCTCCCTGTCAATCGCCATCTAGCATCTCGCTTCAAGCGCCAACGTCTAATCCTTAAAAATCTCAAATTAGCCTGGTGTCGAATATGTTTCGCCGCATCTGGATAAGGGAACATCTTCGTCCCTGGTAGACAATCGTCAATCTCAGCTATTGCCTCTTCCAAGCTTAGGGGATTCAGAATTCGCGCTTGTCGATTCGCTTTGACAGTGGATCTTCCCGGTCCGTAGAGAATGATCAAACGATTGACAACTGCTCTCCTGATTGCATGTGGTTCGATCTCTACGCCCATATGGTGAAGTTCTCGCAAAAGTACAATACCATTCGTGATATTGTATGTTACTTTCTTACTCGCGCGGACAAAGCCTGGATCCTTTGGCGATGGGCTCGCTAACGCTCGTTGGAAACCCCATTCTACAATGGCTCTTTGCAGACTGGGTGGGAAGAGACGCTTGAGAGGATGTTGATGGTGCCACTTGGGAACCAGATCATCTGGAACTTGCGTGCTATCTCGAATTCGTAGATAATTTGCACCAGGTAGAAGATCATGATTTTTTGAGCCATACCAGGAAGCTAAAAACATGCACAAATTATGTAACTCTTTTTCGCGGCCAAGCATTCCTAGTCGCCGAATGATTTCGGTCCAATGATGTACTGGAACTGATGAGCCGGATGTCATGATGCCTGTCAGAATCTTGGTAGCCATATTTATATCATCGAAACTATTGTGCTTAGGGTCCATTACTGGTCGCCGACCGCGCCGACGTGGTCGTAAGAGTTGCCGCAGAATACAGGATATCGAAGCTGGTTTCACCGGTATATGATTTATCCGCATATCGGATAACGTCTTCAGCACAGCGTTCCATTGGTGTCTGATAACGCAAATCCTAAGGTGTATGTTGTAAACGTCAAAATCAGGAGTTCTACTTCCGACTAATCGTATGGCCATCGCTTGTCGGAATTCGGTTAATTGTTCTTTGGCTGCGTATGAAGCCAAGAGTTTCTCTTGGAGTATCCAATCGTCAAGTGCTGCAGGATGCTGGTCGCTGTTCACCAATGCGTTTACGAATTCTTGATTTTCCTCCCTTGCAAAAAATTCAACAGCCTTGACGAACTTCGACTGACCAGGAGATATACCAAGATCTGCAAGCTGATCGAGTCTCTTAATGATAGCTTTGGTATCCGGATCCCGCAGAGCAATGGACTGAAATGATAGGGGCCCAATTTCTTTGACTCCCAGTGCGTGGATGGATTGTATGGATACATCTAATGGCACCCAAGTTGTAGCAAGCCATCGAGCTCCCAATTCATCATCATATTTCTTAGGTTTAATATGAAAGACTTCACCATGAATAAGATTCATCATCTCTCTAGATATACTTTGCGTGTCTTTAAGCTCATGCTCTAGACCAGGAGGTATGGATATTCCTGCATGTACCAAGCTGCGGGCAACCCGAAGAGCCAACGGGCTTCTGAATTTTGTCAACAGTCGAATCAGATCTTCTGTAGGTCTTGCAGTTTTGGGAAAGTCTTTTTTCTGAAAAAGCGAGAAGTGCCATTTGTATGCAGATGAATATTCTTCTCGATGATATAATGGTACCATGATGCTGGAATATGATACATGAAATTTACTTCCTTCATAAATCTTCCGCAGAGCTTCGATATCTCCCCCGAGAGTAATCACTCTGAAACATAATTTCTCGAAGGCTTTAGTCTCTGGTAAATGATGCACCATTAATCTTCGATGCCATTGAAATGCTTCGGCGCCCCTGTGATTCATTAAAAGATGATACATGAGCCTCGTATAAAGCCCATTCCAACGTTGACCGGTTTGCTGCAGTAGACCATCCGCATATCGAATGATGCTTTCGAGTACAGCTTTGTCTCCTAGGCCTAAATCTAAAAAGGCCCTCCACATTGTCCAAGATGCCAAACCTTCGACTGGTAATTGGATGTTCCTAGTGATTATTCCATCCCAGATCATCCTCACTCCCTCATCACCATAAATTCGTTGCCTATATACTAAGAGCACCGCCCAAAGTTCAATGTCTTTCTCATAAACCGGATCATCGACTAATCGTAGTGCGCCTTTCCGAGCCCTTTCTGATACACGCGATTCATATTCGAGTTCGCCAGGTGTGAAGTAATTTTTCCATCTATTGTAATTTTTGGTAGTCATCGATTTTGTATCGGCGGGAGGCATGGCTGTGCTGGAGCCATTTGAGGCTTTTTTCGAAACCAAATGCCGTACAGCTGGTTGGGTGGTAACAAGGTTATCATGTTGTGAGTCATACTGATTGGCAGCTTCAAGCCCAATGCCGATACTTGCGTAGTTCCGATTGCATCTCTTACCAGCACAATCGTATTGAATGTTGGCGGACGGCGGGGTATTCGATGCGTGTACTAGATATCGAAGGAGATTCAATGATGAATATCTAGAGATGAGTCGTTGTAACGCAGGGCGCATTATGATGCGCCGTCCCTTGAGATTTCGGTCAGATACTTATACAGATCCATCACTGCCATAGGAAGTATCGCATGCTTTTCATTAAAGCTCATAAGTTAGTCGAGCATTGTCATTCTTCAAAATATTTTGGGGGCTGCTTTGGAAATTGAAAATGCTTAGTCATTAACACTAGCGCGGCTTTGAATCCGAGCTTCCTGCGAATTCAACATCGAACCACTTCCTCGAATACCCCAAACAAACCGCAGTAACGCCTCGAATACAGACACAATGGTTGGGTAAGTGATAATCCTAAGTCTTTACAGGACCGCGGCATATGTTGAGAGGTTGCGAAGAACACGGCTGCATCCGACTCCATCCTTCATCGAACCTGCGAGAAATTGTTGCAAGCCCATATACTGACTCTTTCAACCCAATAGCTACAAACTCCGCGAGAACCGCGTTCCTTACTACCAGGCGCTCTTCCAAGAAGGTGCTAAGAAGCACATTCGTCAATGGAACCAAACTACGTAAATTGCTCTCTATTCCCAGGCATGGGGGTGGGGGTAGAAAATACCTATGGCTATAATGAAGGACAATTCTGATAAGTTATGCAGACTTCTCGCAGCAAGATCATGCTCTACCCATACTACGTCGCTCTTTGGGGAGGTTTCGCCGGTATGTACAGCATTCTATAAGAGTCAGGAACGGTTTGGCTGATAATTGAACAATAGGATCTATGTACATGATGTCGAGAATGGTTTTGGGACACAAGACTTGGTTCGGGAAGGGATAGAGGTTGCGAGTGAAACGAAAGAGTATGTGGTTGCTTGAGATCTCGAGGAGCGCGGCGGTGTACATTGAAGTCAAAGGATAGATCAATTTCATTATACCTCGAATACTTGGCGACAAACCCCCATGGAAATGCAACACCTTACTGGCCTCAATGATATATGTACCTTCTCAGTTCCACGTCAGATCAATCATTACCCATGGATTCATTTTACATTTCAAGATTTTCGTGAAGTTTCCTCTTCAATTCTCGCCTAATTATCTCACATTGTGGGAAAATGACGTTTCTTCACAACAATACTTAGTCCTACATCACAAGTGTGAGAGATATTCAAGTTTAAGGTTGGCTACACATGTTTCTGAGCGTGCCTGACCCCATGTCACATCGTCGAAATGGTCCAATACTTTTATCATGTTATTGATTCATTCCAAAAAAATCTTCTCATGGGAATGTTGATGATGACGAGCAGTTATACTCTTTCTAGTAAATGAAAGGCCTTTCGGTCAATGTCTCCGCTGTTCATATACAGCGCTACATTTGAGTTCAATTTGGGTTCAATCTTTGAATCACATGACCTGATGATTAGTTCCCGCTACTATAAGAACAGCCCAGAAGCTAGGTAGATACATTAGATTGTGCACTATACATAGCAATCTGATTTAAATTACACAGCTTGTTCTCAAGGCCTTGTTCTTTGGAATACAAATACAAAAGGAACTTCCCCATGACTTCCAGACCTCTTCCTGAAGATTCAAGAATCCCTAGATTGTATAATCTATTACAGCGAGACAGAAGCAATACCCCATTTTACGATATGAATGATATTCGCAAAAATATTGATGTCATGATTTTCTCGCTGGCTATAGAACATAGATCTAAGCTAAGCTCACAACAACAAGCTAAGTAAAGATTCTTTTCAGAATGTACTAGTAATCTTCTCTTCGTTCCTCAGATGTTACTATTGCCCCCCATTACCATCACAAATAATATCATAGACATTTCAATCGTCATTCATCTTCATTCTATTTATCATCCTCATCCTCATTTTCCTCATCCTCATTTTCCTCATCCTCATTTTCTTCAACTGCAAATTAGACCGAAAAGAACCTATTTACTACTCTTTTCTGTTCATCTTGTGAACATGAATGAACAAAACAAGCCGCTCCCTACCATTCACGATCTCCTAGCGCTCGTGCAGCCAGAAATACGACGTGCCGATATACAATTACCAGTCGAATTCTCGCCTATTTCGCCGCTGGCTATGAAATGATGAGTCGACTTTACGTAGACAAGCCGGTGAAATGTTTAATAACGTGGAGTAGTATACGCCGGGGGGCGGTCAAGCCTTATTTTTGGCAGTCATTGGTTACAATTTTGCTTATACAGCAAACCCTTTCAGTTAGATTTTGGCTGTTTGCATTCAGATTGTGTATGCCCAGACGAGTTCCCTATCAAGCTCTAATGCTAAGGATATAACCACTTAGTTACATGCATGCCATGTTCTGCATTCCGCTCCTCTGTCTGCTCACGTCACTTACACAATATTGCGAGAAGAGCTTGTACAATTTTTCGTGGATCATCGCGGCCATCACGTGGCCATGTGTTTTCGCTGAAAGATGGGATTTGTGGAAGAAGTTAGAAGGAGGGCTAGAAAAACTTATAGAGAATCACGCCGTTCAAGATTGATGCGAAGATGAAATTAAACCTGTTTCTTCCTCTATCAATCAATTTTCATCTCCGGTGGTTGAACTACATTGAAATCGAATTTTCTTTTGCGTCTCGGATTTCGTAATTTCTCGACCCAGACAAATTTCTTTCACTTTTCCTAAACTCGCTTCCCTTCTTCACACTCCTTTATACACGAGCCACCATACCCTTCATCTAGTTGCTTTTAGTGTTCGCGCATCGATATCAATCAAGTCATTCCTTCAAATAATCTCAATCCAGCGTTTAAGGTAATGATCATTCATTTTCTACTTCACTCTCATTATATTCTTAGCACAAGGGCTATCATAGACACTCAACGCGATAGTCCCTTTTTACGCATTATACTCGCTATCTTAACTCCCCAAATTCATCCTTTGCTTTGGTTATAGTACAGAGATACCATCCTAATGAGAAATCGCAGATGAAATGTCTCGATTGATCGTCGAGTAACCATGAGAAACCATCAGCATGGTATCCCTTCTTGCTCACTTCATGAATATCCCACTTCTTTACCTCCCACTTACTCACCCTCGTTTTCCTAGGATTCAACTTTCAAGACATCCATAATCCATCACAAATCCACAGTCCCTGAAGCAACCCGACAGCCGAAATCCACACGACTTGACAAGATTAGCCCTGACTATAGGACCGGGCATGACGGTCAATACATCCTCAGCGCATGAAACAACAATTTACATGAATATCGAGTGAGCAACATCAACTATCTCTCAACAAAAGGTCGGACACCCAAACTCGTTCGGGTAATCATAGCAGACATATAAAATCATGTCTTCTCAAAGATTCGAATAGTCCAAATTCACAAATTTATATCAAGTCACATCAAAATATGCAATATCTCCCTCGAGTTTCTGGCACACCTGTTAAACATGTACAATTTGATTTAATTCAATTCAAATTATCTCATTATCCCTACTAACTATCGTAGCCGCAAACCATGGTATATTCGACAATCTTTAATTTTGCGTCTTTTGTTCTCTGATATGGTAAAAGCTCCTCCCGCTTCAGTAATCAGTACATATCCTACATCCCCAACCCTGGAATAGACATTTATTTCCAATCCTTGAGCCCCCATCCTCTCTTGCCGTCTCAAGCACCCGCACTATCCTGTCTCAACATTTCCGCAACATCCGCATCTAACCCCTCCATAGCGTCCCCTCCCATGTCCGGAAAATCATCATTCAACTTCCTCTTTTTAATGCTACTCATCGAGTTGCTACGTCCATAACTAGTAGAAACACTACTTAGCAAATCCAAACCGGAAGTTGGTGACATGGCCATAGATTGGGATGTATAAATCGAACCATTAGTAGCAGCCGCCGAGGAGCTGAGGTCAAAGTCCGGAAGTGACTCTTGTTGAGTGGTTTCTTCCTTCATGGGGCGCAATGGAGGCGATAGAGGTTCAACTTCCGGACGATCAGGTTCAGATTTAGGAGTACCCATTTGATTTCCTGGACTGCCATCCGCGGGTGTACTCTCGCTGCTGTTTGCGAGGCCCCGCATAATACTGTCTTCCACATCCCTCTTTTTAGTGTCGATTTCATTACGTCGCGAGGAGAGCAGATTGAGCTGAGCCTCTTCTTCTGCTAGGGCATTACGGTTTGTCTCTAGCAGTTTCTCCAGTCCTTCGATCAGCAAGTTACGCGATTTAATAACTTCAGCCACAGCTCCTTCAGCGTTTGCCAAAGTCTTGAGGAGGCCATTGAGTCGAGCAGCATGGACTGGCGGAGACGGAGTTGGCGTATTTGGATCTGTGAGCTTTTCGTAATCATTGTTCGCAGAATTCGTAGAAGTCTTTGTAGAAAGCACCAATTTGGATATTGTTTGCTGTGGTCCTACAAGAGGTTGAAGTTCGCTTGGCGCCGACGATGAATTGTTGGAGAAAAGGGATCCGCCCAATCCTTTCTTGTTTGAAGATCTTGATTTCTCTAGTTCTGCGATTATCAGTATAAGCTATTTCAAATCCGCAGACTGACCTACCCTCGATTCGAGCCTCGACCGCCTCTTGTATCGGAATTTCGAAGATCTGTCTCTGTCTCCAAACTTCCACGACTCTCTTCAGCTTATTTTGGACATCGCTTGTAGCTCCCTTATAAGCTGTAGCTGTAGCCTCTGCGATTACGGGAGAAAATGCAATGAGAAAATCATCCTTGCGCCGAGCTTTTGATTGTTGTGCGACTTCTGTGAAAGACATAAACATTAGACATGACCTAGATAAATGGACCATATGTTTGCACGTTTTGGGTGGTAAGGACAAATTCGAGTTAAAATTAAAATAACTTGCCGTTTGCGAGGTACACCAGATTCAATCTCTTATTACTTCCGGAATCCTTCAATTTTTGAAGCCAAAGTTGTCCAGTACGGTCGGCATATCTCCTAGACAAAGGATAAGCACATTGGAAAGTCGACGAGGTCAATCATATCTGCCTACCTATGAAACATAATCCATTGCGCAACAGTGACCTAAGAATTAGATTAGTTCGGCCATTCATTACCTGGGATCAAAAACGGTACTTACAATACTCTCCTGTGTCTCGTTCAAAGCAGAAAGTTTTGCCAGAACGGCATCATCGTTGTAGGCCATTTTTCTTACTTGGGACTTGATGGGAAGAAATGGCGAGTATTCAATGAAGTTTTTGTTTGTATTCAAGTGTTTGCTTGTCGGCGTCTGCTTGCTCAATTGAATTTACAAGGTAAAAGAACGGCTTTGTTATACACCAGCAATCCAGATTTCACTTATTAAATGGCGAAAAACAATTGATAAGAAGATAAAACTTTCCAGAGATAATCTCCGAATATTGATGATCCTTTATGTCTACTCAATTTGATGTGAAAAGGGAAATCTGAGTTAAATTGTGAGTTTTTATGTTGTTTGCATCTGGGAGTTCGTTCTCAAGCTCTCCAAATAATCCTTAGTGTCGGTAACTTCCGTGCTAGCACCCCGGCTTTAGGCGCATGTGTAATTGGCATTTGGTATCATCGTATTAGGAACAGACAGCTTGCGATTTCGAATCAAGAGTTACACATAACCAATACTTTAGATTTCAAAATGGCTGATAGATTCCCTTCTCTTGAGGACTTTGACTCTGGTGGTAAGTTCAGTTTTGCAAAATTAAATGAGAAGTAATGTGTACACTTTATTAACAACACGATTTACAGCGCAAACAACTCAAGGCGACTCTACTTTTGAAGGAGGTGCCGATGACTTCCTAAGTCGTGAGAAGGCCCTTTTGGGTGACGATGCGGATCAATTTGCTACTGGCAATGACAATGCCGCATTTGTAGAGGATGGTGATGATGATTTATTGGGTGGAGGCGGAGGAGAGGATGTTCATGAATTTGAGAGTTCTTTCCCTGCCATTGATACTCGCAATGAGGTATGTCATCTCCATTACTAGTTTCGTTTTCAAGGGAAGCTAATAATCACAAAATTAGAATGTTTCACCAAGCGGACAAATCACCAGCACATACACCAACTACCAGCCCCAAGTTTCCGACGAAGAAGAGCCAGAGGTCATCAAGCAATGGCGCGAACGTCGAGATCTCCAACTTCAAGCGCGTGAGGAGAGATCCGAAGAAAAGAAGCAAGAAACTATCAAGACTGCCCAACAAAATATTGATGATTTCTACGAGAACTACAACACCAAAAAAGAGAAGACAATTGCGCAGACTCGTCGTGAAGCTGAGGAATTTTTAGCAAGCCGAGAAGATACATCTGCCGGTGGAACTAGCTGGGAGCGTATTGCGAAATTGGTTGATTTGAGTGGAAAGGGTGCTAGAGGCGGTGCAAATGGTACTGGAAAGGAGAAGTTCAGAGAACTTTTGATGAGCTTAAAGAAGGATGAGAAGGCGCCTGGTGCTACTGGATATTAGAGGGGGTTTGGCTGGGTGGATTGGGTGATCTCTCTATGGACTTGTAAGATCGTACAAGATGGTTGTTTGTTTCGTTCAAGAATTGCCTAATCGGATCTTCTGGGCAAAGGGGCGTTAAAAATGAATGGCACAGACACGCATACCTATTAAAGATTTGTTTATAATACCTAACATTGCTCCTGAATGCTGGACTTTGGGATGTGATTACTATTTACTTATTGAGAAAGTCATAATACCCATTGCTGGTTTCAAGCTATTCTTTTAAATCGCACGGCGTGTTTCCTTTTTCACATCATTTCGTTAATTTCTTCACCATCTACCCCTTCCCCTGATCCACAGACACTTATTCCGGATCACCGTAATTCTCATCCAACGCTCTTTGTCTTTCCTGTTCCTCGAATTCCTTCAATGCAGCCTGTCCTTCCTCGGTCGTAGCATCAATAATTTGTTCTTCAAGTTGCAACATACCGCCCTAGATGTGTATTAGCATGTCATATGAACACAGATACTACGATATGAACTTACCTCGCTGAGCTGGCCTACAACTTCTTCTGCTTGTTCGACGCTCATTTTGCCTAATACCTTATTGACTTCATCCAAGCTACCACTTTCCAAAGCTCTTTGCAGTCCAGGTGGGAATGCATCGAATAGTTCTCTCGATTTAATCACCTCTGGATCCTCACTCGTCGCAGGTGGAACAGTAATGTTGATAGTGGTACCAGGATCAACAGCATGAAGTTGAATTTGCTCAACTCCGCCTTCGGTGCCCTCTTCAGCTGCTCTCTGCTTCTGGATTTCCCTAGCTCTAGTACGGACTCTGTCAAATGTTGAGTTGACATCATCGAAGAAGACCTTTTGGGCTTGGTGACCCTTAGTAGTGATACGCTTGAAGAACAAACCAACACCGTCCTTTCCTAGGGCCCTGCAGTATTGAAGTAATAAAGCTTGGTGAACACATTGCCTAGCATAGTCATCTTCGTTTGCGATTGCAGAGTTAAATGCCAAGACAAGTAAGCCGTCGGTCTCTCTTTCTGCAAGCACTGACGGATTTGAGGAGATATACTGAAGACATGTACGATAGTCACCCATCTTAATTTCTGCAAATTTCTTTCCAAGCTCGCTAGCTTCTACGTCATCATCATCTTCCTCTTCATCCTCATCAATGTCTGCATCGGCTCCCGAGGATTGTTCGCCGGGCTTCGAGCCACCCTTATTGGCGAGGGCATGAGGATTCAGGACTTCCACAGCTTGGACCTTCTCTTTGGCCTTCTTTGATTCTGTGGCCGTTGGTTTTGGGTCTGCCTTTGCTACAAAGGAGCTGTCAAATCCAGTATGTATGCTCTCACTAGTGATCTTCTTTCCCTCCTCTTTCTCTAAAGTCTCCAGTTCGACCGCAAGTTGTTTTTGAAGGTCCTCAACCCTTTCTTGATGTACTTTGATTTCGGCGAGATACGCCTCGAATCGGTTTTCTGGCTTGTCCTCATCGACCTTTGTTTTGACTTGATCAATAAGCGCGGCCATCATCTTAGAGTATGTTGGTGGTGCCTCCTTGACATGAGTATGCACCCCTTCTGGAGGTGGAGGTGGAGAGTCATCTTCGCCAGTTGATTCCATCAATGCTTGAAATGCAAGATCATCCGGACGTTTATCAGTTTGAGGACTGTAAGATTTCAAAGCAACAAGAAGAGCATTAATTCTCTTGAGAAGTCCATCGTTGACGATTCGCTCATACTTGTAGGTATCTATTTTATTCTTTCTCTCATATCTCTGCTGATGAATTTGATTTTGTTTTGCTCGGATGAAAGAGCGCTTATCAACATTTGGGTGAACTTCAACATCTGAGTCGTCACTCAACTCAAGTGCATCCTGATATTTTGTCAGCCTTGAACCTTCAGCCTTTCGAAGTGGGGGATGGGCGACGATGAGGGGTATGTGTTCCTATATCGTATATGGAATGAACTTACCCATTTGCTATAATTTATCGGCATAATGGCGATAATTCAGAAAGTATTCGTGATTGTACTTTTTTTAAATATCCCTGAAGTTGTGTTGTTGAATATTTTTGAAGCTGCTTTCAGAATTCCTCTCTATCTTTATAGCTCTTTGAATCGAATGTTCTACAACAATTATCCTTTGCGCCCAAACATTCCAGCCGAGCTCAAGCCAACAGCGTCAAAATCTAGCCCCACGTTTAGCTTTCATAAGCTGTGAAAAAGTGTTGTGATTGGTTGAAGGAATAAGGTGATTTGAAGGAAGCGATGACGGAAACTAAATCTACTAGGTAGTAACAAATCTAAATATGCTCTTAGGAAATAATGTTACCCATTTAGAAGGAAAACCTTCAACCTTCGATTATTTTCAACTCGTTGGAATCATTCATAATCTTTATACTCCCACGCAATAATGACAGTTCGGCGATTATATCTTTCACAGCTTCATCGGTGAATTCAGCGGATGTAGTACATAATCCGTGCATCAAAACTTAACAATGCGGCGCACCTTGACAGTAGGAAATGGTTGGGGAGGGGCCTCGATCTGCGATATAGCTTTCAAGCAAGTCTCGAAACCCATTCCAGCTCCCGCAGCTTCAAGATGGACTCCCTCCGGACCTTCTCTGGTCGCAAAACGATTTTCATCCGGCTTCAAAAATTCGCCATCGCCATTGAGCCCCGCGTCTAAGCCAACCCCACAACTATCTACAAGTCGTCTTCTCCAACAAACAAGAATTGGGTTATCATCTCCATGGCGGTCGGCAGTATCTCAATTACGACCTTTCAACAGTGCATCGCCTTTGCAAGATTCCCCAAAGGCCTCAGATAGACAAGATCATATTACACGAGAACGACAAAGGCGCGAGGAAGAGGAGGAAGACAATATTGATGAACAAGGAGATTTCGCACGAAGTGAGAAAGCCTCTAAAGCGACACAAGTCAATTTGAGCGCAAGGTTACAAAGTAGTGGGAAGAAACAAGGAAACACAGCCGCTTTTGGTGAAATATGGAGGTTACTCAAAATTGCTCGACCGGAGGCGAAATGGCTCGGTCTGGCTTTTGTATTCCTGCTTATATCCTCATCAATCACCATGTCAATACCGTTTTCCATTGGAAAAATTCTCGACTTGGCTACTAAAGATCCTTCGGAAGGCGAAAAACTTTTTGGACTAGATATTTCTCAATTCTTCATTGCTCTCGCATGCGTTCTGACCATGGGCGCTGCCGCTAACTATGGACGTATCATTATATTGAGAATAGTTGGAGAGCGAATTGTAGCCAGACTTCGATCACAATTATACAGGAGAACTTATGTACAAAACGCGGAATTCTTCGATGCCAATCGAGTTGGAGATCTCATTTCTCGATTGAGCTCAGATACGGTTATTGTTGGAAAGAGTATTACTCAGAATCTCTCAGACGGTTTACGAGCCATTGTCAGCGGAGGTGCCGGGTTCACAGCTATGGCATGGGTGAGCTTAAAACTTACAAGCATCCTGTGTCTCATGTTCCCACCTGTTGCAATCGGTGCATTCTTTTATGGTCGAGCGATCAGAAATCTTAGTCGAAAAATTCAAAGGAATCTGGGAACTCTCACCAAAATCGCTGAAGAGAGACTCGGAAATGTTCGCACGAGTCAAGCTTTCGCTGGTGAGACACAAGAGGTTGGCAGATATAATCAACAAATCAAGAAGATATTCTCATTAGGAAAGCGAGAAGCGTTGATCAGTGCAACATTCTTCAGTTCAAGCGGATTCTTCGGTAACATGACTATCTTGGCATTACTATACACTGGTGGTTCTATGGTTAAGAACGGTATGATAAGTATCGGTGAATTAACATCATTTTTAATGTATACAGCTTATGCTGGGTCAAGTCTGTTTGGTGTCTCCAGCTTCTATTCGGAACTCATGAAGGGAGTTGGTGCTGCCAGTCGTCTTTTCGAGCTTCAAGATCGAAAGCCTACAATTCCTGCAACTGTTGGTACCAAGGTTAAGTCTGCTCAAGGCGTCATCAAATTCAACAACGTCTCTTTCGCCTACCCAACTCGACCAGCAGTCACTATTTTCGACGGTCTCGACTTTGAGATCCCTTCAGGTACTAATGTGGCAATTGTCGGACCTAGTGGCGGAGGAAAATCTACTATCGGTTCACTTTTGTTGCGATTTTATAACCCTACAGAGGGAACTATTACAATTAATGGCCAAGACATAACCAAAATGAATGGAAAGTCTCTTCGCCGTCGTATTGGAATGGTTGGCCAAGAGCCTGTTCTTATGTCTGGCTCAGTTGCCGAAAACATTGCCTATGGAAAACCCCATGCCTCAAGATCTGAGATTATCGCAGCTGCACGAAAAGCAAATTGTCAATTCATTGGCGACTTCCCTGAAGGTCTGGATACACAGGTTGGAGCACGTGGTGCCCAATTATCCGGAGGACAAAAACAGCGAATTGCAATTGCTAGAGCTTTGCTCAAGAATCCTGATATCCTTATACTAGACGAAGCAACATCGGCTTTAGATGCCGAATCCGAAACTCTGGTTAACTCTGCTCTTGCGGCGTTACTCAGAGGACATAATACAACAATTTCAATTGCTCATCGTCTTTCAACTATCAAGCGTTCCGATCACATTATTGTTTTGGGCAACGATGGAAAGGTTGCTGAAACTGGAACCTACAATACTTTATCTAACAACCCCAACTCGGCCTTTTCGAAATTGATGGAATGGCAAATGAGTGGAGGTGATGCAGCTGATCACAGACCCGTTGAATTAGAAGGTCACTTCACAGAGTCCGAGGAGATCTCGGACGACTTATCGCGTTTGAGTGAGTCCGATGCTATCGAGGGGGAAGCTATCGAGGAAGGAACAAAGGAGCGAAAGGGAAACAAAACTAAGACAGAAGCTGTTTTGGAAAAGACAAATAACAGAGCGAAGTAGATCAAGAGAGGGTTAGCAAGCGAATTAGAAAGAAATGTATGGATATCAGCCTTCGGTTTCTTGTTTATTCTCGAGGCGTTTATAGAGTATGTGGATATAGTATGGGGCTCTTCACGGGCCCTATTCACCACGCAGCGGAGAGACAGGAGGGTTAATTACTAGCGAGGGTCTGATACCGGCTTGTTATAGGTATATCCCGAAAGGGAGAAACACAATTGTATCATACTCCACTCTTATGATAATGTATTGAGTTGTACACTTTTCTTGAACAGTCTATGGCTTCTATCTTTTTGCTGTGCTACGCATCATCTCTCTATTCTCCTGTACATGTTGGGCTTCATGAAAATACCTATTGCAATTATCAGCATTGATATAGACTTTCGAAATAACGAATTTAAAACTTAACAGGTTCGAATGTTCGAGACCTGAGTAGATATTCGAGAAAAGGGAAAATTCAATTGTTGGTGTACCAGTAGGAGTAGGTACTGATAGGACACTTCTCAACTTTCAAAAGAATTAATAAATTCATTTTTCAATTGTTTGATATCAAGATCTATCTTTTCATCATTCAATTTATATGAATTGTTATAAACATCGAGCTGCTCGGTAATCGAACAATATATCTGGTATTTGGCTTAGCAATATTCTTAACATGCTCAATACCCCGGGTCTCTTGTTTCTTCTTTCGTTAAGTGCTATCGTACTTCTAGTTTTTCCACCTTGAAATCCCTCGAGATTCTCTGGGATCCGATTCCCTTTCTTTTTAATTCTCTTCAGTTTAGCCTCTTCAACGTGCACTTTCAAGCCCGAGCGAAACTGCCTGGTATTCATTGTCGTTACACACTTGCGAGTAGCTTTATGTCTTAGAAAGTGACTAACGAGCTTGATCTCTTAAAAACACATTACTGCATGCCCGTCTTAACAAAGTCTACCTGTTTAAAACCCCCGTATACTTCGTCTCAAGACAGCAAAACATACAAATTGTCTATTATAGCTCTCATCGAGTTGGCGACGTGAATCTCTATATGGATAACGCCTCTCGAAATTTGTACCTCATGTCTAAGGTGGGGTTCTAAACAGTTCGTAGACGGCAAGTCTAGTTGCAGTCATACACGATATACCCACTCCTGGAGCTGGGCATTTGTCTGCCAGGAATAGGTAATCCCACGAATATTACCGCGCGCATTTGTGATTCCTGGGTTGCATTTAATACCTACGACCAGTGGCTAAGTATACCCGCAAGAGTATGACTCGGATATTGACCAATTCGAAGACAGGCTCACACACACTATCGTAAAAAAAAGTAGTGGTACTACCTTTCCCCCAGTCTGTCTTTACAGAGACACTACTTCTTCGCGCAATGTTCATTTTGATGCGGACTGTTAAAAAGTCTATCACCATACGTGGCTTTACTCTATGACTAGAATGATTGCTACAAGCCTCTTCAGTGCTAGTCCTTCATAAAGAAGTGGCTTGGTCTAATGTAGTACACCCAGCTACGGAGGTTTGGACCGAGAGACACATTGAGTATCAGGATAAATTGAATAAATCTGGTAATACTACCCGAACTCGCAAGTTCGTAATGGCCGCACGCCCAAGTGAATTCTTTACTTTTTGTATGGTATCATGAGAATCTTCTTTTTCTTCTGTTCGCTGAATAAATCATAATCCATCTACATAGCAAACTCGTCAGTTCGCATTAGGCAGTGGGTATTCGATAATCGATATGCTCAGGTCGACACTTTGCAAAGCGGTGGATATTAATAGCAGTTACTTTATTGGTCTCTAAGTTTGATATATAGATTTTTAAGTGGACGATGTTAACGTGATCTCCATCTGGCCCTCTAGCTCAGAGTTGTTTTAGTGGAACAGGAGCTCAACCACCAGATCGTGATCTTTACCGGATTGCTTGACTTCAGGAAAACTGTTTGTTTAAAAATCATTTCTAGTCTGCATAGCTCATTTATGATTTTGTCTCGGGGTAGTAGAAAAATCCAGTGCGCAAAACTAGGACTAACGAAAGGGGGCTAAGCGAGGGCTTGGAAAATTTTGCAGCTTGACTGTTTAATATAAGAGCTCTGAAATGACGAGCTTTTTGTATGATCCCTATCACTCTTGGAGCTTCTCATTCAGGCCATTTTCATTGAAAAGGTCCAGTTTAAAATTAGAAATTTTGTTCCATATGGTATAACCCAGTATACAATGTACCTCATGTAGCATCTTACCAACGGTCCAGGCAACACTTGAGAGTCTGTTTGCGATGCTTACAGACCAGCTCCGATATGGCATTGCGCTCTTTGATGGACGCGGTTAAACGGTCCAGAAAAAGCTAGGTGCTAATGCAGTGCTTGCACTACTGTCTTAATTCACTTCTTTTTCTCACTCGAAAGCAATCAATCATCGCCGATAATTCAACCTGAGCCCAAAGATATTCATTGTCATTGTGCCTCGAACGGACTTTACAAAATTGTTCGTCCAAATGAAGTGGGATGTACTTGGCACACTTTACGACATTGTGAAAGTCTTTGCTTGTTACAAGAATTCTGACGCAGACATTGTTAAAGTGATTTAGGATGATTCGAAGTAGCCATGTTGACTTTTCAGCTGCCCGAAGAGAGTACCAAGTGTAAGATTTCGGTATTTGATTCAGCTCCTCAATGAATCTTACACTTGGACATCAAATCAACTTCCTAGGTGGAATATTCCCAGTCTATTTATAGATACATTCCTCAATTATCTTTCTTCCTTCCTTCCAACACTTTCTGCTCTCTTGTCAAAATAAATAGAGTGACGACGCCAAGCTACAGCTCTGATCTAACTTTGGGGCCGTCGTCACTGGTTTCGCATGTAATTTCCACTCAGAAAATACAGCCATGTCATGTTCTCGCCGTTTCATGATCATCATCGTCTGTATCAGTAGTATCTCCTCTTGGAGTTCATTCAAAATTAACACACTTTTGACTGGTCGGTAGTGAGACGCTTGTCGCTTATGATTTCCCAGGCGTTCTTAAAGAGTATACGATAGACTCTTGCGGCTTTACCCCGCTTGAAGTAGTAGTTTCGTTTAGTCTTTACATGAAGCCATAACGGTATCAAAATACTCCTCAACAATAGCACTACTCTAACCCCTCACCCTACGAGGTAAATAAACAAGATAGGTGGTCAATGAAACCCGTCGCATTGACTTGATATATGAGGCTGGTCGTTCTTGTCGTTCTTGATTACAAGATTGATCACTTGGGTCGATGTCTAGACGGTGATTTTGACCTTGTATCATACGATGTAGTAAAATGGGCTTTCTGCCTAAATTCCGGCTGGTTCCACTTCCGATTGCTTGTTTGAAGACCATACAATGGAAAGTCTTGTGAGTATCTGTTTAAACACAATCAGACTTTACTGAAGTCAACGTTCCAAGATACTTAAACTCCGACTAAAGTATAAATACTTGGCACCGGGCTGTAACTTTCGCTGCCAAGGACATTCGTTACCTGTCAATATGGTTAGTGGGGGTGAATGGAAGATCTCGATCAGCTGTTTCGTCTTCAAAAATTAATAATAGGTTTCTGTGGTTGGTAAGTTCTCTAGACTTCATGCTGTTAAATTGTTGCTGTTACTTCACTCTATACGTTGCCTGAGAAGTTCAGCTTACTGAACAATAGCTAGTTCTGTAGTAGCTTCTCTTCTCCAGAATAGAATGGATCTGGAAGAATACTAGTGGGTGCACGAACTGATGGGAGACTTCCAGAAGTGACTTGGCAATATCTCTTGAAGTGTTCGTTTCAACACTTTGGGATTTGATATAATGATTCATTGTAACTTGAACAATCAAAACAATGATGGTGGTATTCAAAAATAGAAAAATAAATCTACTATGACTTTTGAAAACTGAGATGCATCCCCGTCAGTCCACACACTCGCTAACGGATCTTGAATTTTTACTTCAGATAAGAAAGCGGAACATTTACAACAGGGCACATAGCTCAACTGAAAGGTTAACTTTTGGGGCTAACGCTTACTTATCACGAGCGATTCGGTCTCTATTGAAGTTGCTCGCCTTATCGGGATGGGTAACCCTACCTGACTACACAACATCACTTGAATCGTGGTCTCAAAATTACCCCGCACCAAGAGAACAGCTAACCAAAGTTAATCGGTATCGCACAAGGCTATTCAGAGAAAGCAAATCTAAACTTGCTGCTAATAAAATCAAAATGCGCGAACAGATGCAAGAGTTTACAACACATGAGAAAGAATCGCTGGTTTGGCGTCAACATTGTCGTATTTCGTGCATATGCTTTCGGTTTAAATAAGCTGCTATGCCCTGAGCAA
The DNA here is from genome assembly GCF_014898295.1 of Botrytis byssoidea. Lineage (NCBI taxonomy): Eukaryota > Fungi > Ascomycota > Leotiomycetes > Helotiales > Sclerotiniaceae > Botrytis > Botrytis byssoidea. The sequence continues at coordinate 34,243 of NW_024065875.1, read as the reverse complement.
GTTCGTGTCAGGAAAGGCTGTGGAAGGAATACTTTGAAATCTTCTGAGCAAAGGATTGGTGTAAGATTGACCTCGCTCCTCTTCTACTGAAGTTCAGCGTATCTAAGTGAATGAATCGAGTGACCTCCCGTCCGGTCACTTCAGGGGCTTTGTTTCTCGTGAAATCATCATCTCTCCTTAAGTGCCGAGGTTCCAACTATGGGCACCGATGTGGTCCGTGTAATACACCTTGAATACCTAATAAAGCCTGGTTGGTTAGAAATTCAAGTCGCATTATTTATGAAGCGGGAATCTTGATTCTGAATTTAGATTTTAGAGAGTTGAAAGGAGAATGAAGATTTAGAGTTGGTATATATTACCACACTCATATTTTGAAATGGGAATGATATTGATTGGGTTTTACATGAAAGGATAAACGTGGATGTCTGATTAAGTTCTAGAAATACTAACGATTTGGTTGGTCAATAGGATTCGTTGGCACTTAAGGGGATACATTGAGGTCAACGCTGTGTTCCATTTTTTATACATTTTAGGGGTCTGTGCTGTGGGGTGCTTGGAGATTCGGTAGTCATGATGCTCATGTGGAGACTGATGCGCGGATCTTTTGGCCACTCGAGCCTCCTAACTGATCTGTTCTTGGTGGCAAATTCGACTAATGCATAACAACAACTTCTCTCACAACCCTTCAAATAATCCCAGGCACTGACACGAAAAGCTTTGATATGGTTCTCGCAAATTAACGGTGTATCTGTTCATCAAATTGGCTCGGACGCTTGCCAGCCAATCTCATTTGCCATGCTCACCGCAATGTGAAAGACCTCTGACATTGGTATCGTGACTTTAGGAAATTTCTATTCTATTATGACTCAAGCGATTAAAGTTAAGTATTTACATCAGTGTGGCTTTATCTGATACTAATGCCTTGCTCAATTGACAACATGGGATGCTAGACATCAATTGAATTTCCCATATCGATGATGGGAAACTTTATCGATTTGAGAGCAAGCGTGCCAAGAGGAGGCAAATTCACAAAATGCGGGGGTTGTGTCGATTACATTGCTTATCACAGACTGATTAGCAACGATCTTTCCTTCTTACGGCTTACTGCTGATAAAGATTTCGGCTCGTCACTCTGTATGCCAATCATAACTCTTGGGTCAATTATGAGGGGATTCGCCAAGTATCACATTCTGGGGAAATAATGCTTACTCAATGCAGCATGATGTAGAGCCAAGTGAATGTTGGTCGTTATCTATTCGTTTCGCTTCGTGATTGTACAACCTCAAGTACAGGTTTGACCAACAGGAGTCGTTACCTGAAGGCGAAGAGCACAATAGTCATCTTGATAGGTTCACACAATGATTGTTTTGTCGATCATCAAGCCCGGGCGTCTGCGTCGACTCGAGAATTTAGGCAGTATGACGTCTAGACCTTGTTGAGACAAGGTCTCGCGTTAAGATATGATAATCAATTCTAATGACATAAACTCAGCCCCTTCGGGAGTCAATGAGTATCTCACAAGCAAGTATATAAGGAAGCTTGTACCCTCGATTTATAGATTTAGATTATTATTTATACCATCAAACAACACACAATCATACAAACACACAACTTTGATACTCAAACAAATTCATTACGCACACAAACGCGTATCATACAACAATCAATCAATCATACACACCTAGCCATCATGGACTCCAGACTTCAAACCGTCGGCGAGCAAAACGCTCTTTTCGCAGATCCATTTGCAGAACAGGCCATCGGGTCACCACTTAGTATGTTATTCCCTTTCTCAACACTTTCATGAATATTGTCAATTCAGAGACTAACCCCCCATCTAGAGAAAACCAATACAAGCACAAGCTCCTCCTCACACCTAGACTCTCCATTCGATGATTTTGCACAAGACTGGAAGACTACAACCCACGAGCGAGACAGTTGGGCAACACGTGAGAGACGACGTTCTACTGCGTTCGGAAATATCAGCAACTCTGCTTTCATGGGCACTCACCACGAAGCCAAACATGGTCGCAGCGGTAGTTCATCACAACCACGAAAAGGATCTGTTTTAAGCCTGTGGTCAGACTCGAATGATGAGGAACCTGATGATCTCCTAGTGAGAGTATCGAGTAGAAAGTCCGAGGGGTCTGAGAGGGAAAGAAGAGGAAGTGTCTTGAGTTTATTTCATCGCAAGAAGGATGAACAAGGAAAGGATATTATCAATTCCGAGGGACGATAAGGCATATCAACTTTGACAGTGGATAATAAGTTTCTGTTTGGACTGTTGTATATGGCGATATATTTGATACCTGGGTAGAGCCCGCTTTTTGACGACGATGATTTACGAGTTTACTTGGCTCACATATTGTATTATATAAAGAACTTGTACTGTATATTGGGATTCCGCTTGGTGGAACTCGGGATGGAATACCGAAGCATTTGGATTGTATTATGAATGAAGGAGAATCTCAAATGTATTTCAATCCTGTTTTTATACTGAAACGAATTATTGAGATGATCTTGGTGCGATAAATATCCTCTTCTCTTTTGGACTTCATCTACATATCGATTGAATTTCTCACGAAAAATGACAAGATTAACCTTTTCGTCTAAATTCAAAAACAACTCATTCATCTGATTCTTCAAATTCGAAACTCCTAAATCACCACTGCCTGGTTGACTGCAAAATTTAGCCTAACCTAAAGTTGTCTGTCTTGCTATCTGGAAGGGAAAAGATACCATAGATTATACTTTCTTGGCGTGGGTGAGACTTTCATGCCGCTATCTTTCCTCTACTATCACACCACAAATGCACATGAATTCGAACATGGCCAGTAAATACTAGCTGCAGCACGTAAAAAAAACTAAAAGTACGTACCGCACAACGTACTAAGAACATGGGGAATCAGCCAGCCCCACGGACCCTCCGCAAACTCTATTTCCCACGGACTCGTTTTTGTGTCCACTTTATCTACCAGATAGCATCAGCCCTTTTAACTAACTACCAACTTAGTGACATTCAGGTTTCCCTACTTCCGTTCGTCCAACTGAAATCGAGACGGAGCTTTCCATCGATATTCAGACAGTGAGATGGTAGGTATTCGTTTCTCTATTTCGGTGTGTTTGAAAACTTAATTCACGCAAGTAAGACATGGCGAAATAACTATCAAAATATGGCGCAATACAAAGAGAGTTTGACTAATGATAAATATGGGCGCGGGGTATTCGCGATATCTTTGCCAAGCCTGTAGTTAGCCATCATAGATAAGATAAGGTGACGACGCCGTTGCATTGACAGGTGCGGTGCAAAAGCATGTTTTTTTGAAGGAAAATTCCAAGGCCGAAACATAAAAAAGGTTATTTGGCCACGTGTATCAAGTAAAGCAAATGCGGGGGAGAGAGCATTGTTTTGCTTTGAAACATTAAGGTTGGTGGTATGTTAAGTGCATTTAATAGACTAAAAATCCTGTGAAGTTATACGGCTTTTCCAGCTATTTTGGGCATTAGAAATGTGATTGTGAGGTCGTTATCGCACTAGCTGAAATTCTCCCCTTTTCATGATACATTCGCTTATGTTACTCTCTCACCTCCTTCACTTAGGAAAACAAGGCGGCCATGTTTGACCTCCTCTTGATACTTCCAATAATCCGATTGTTTCTTCAAATCTAATGTAAGATATACTTTTCGATAAGATGCAAGACAATCCAAAGATGGAAAAGATTTTAGTCTCTTCGGATTTTTGATTCAATCAATTGAAGATTCTAGTAAACTTTGACACCTTCCGAAAGTATTCCTCTCGTCATGAACCAGCGTTATTTTTCTCTTTGTCTCCAAACGTTATTCGCCTGTCTTCTCGGCTTATGCTTCGCTCAGATCTGTTGACATCCCGATATTCCCCGCAATGTGTATAATCACTGTTATCGGCCCGTGAAGTTTAATTCTGCATACTCGACAGATCAATATTTTAACATTTCAAACCTCCCCAAAATATCTGAACAATTATTCGGATTTTCACTAGATCTGATACCACCATATCAAGGCTAGTTTATTGAATTCAAACTCCAAATCGTCCGATCCAATTCGAATTCTAGCGAACTCATGAATGATTGATATCGAAAGGTTAGGCGCGGCCTAGGATAGGAGTTGAGTCTTGCTAGGGAAACATCTGTCACTGTCTGGAAATCGTCGACAGCCATCCAGTGGATTGCTACAATCGCCCTTACCCAAGGGAAAGCATAGGCCGTCAAAAATGGCGGATGATGAACTAGCTGACCATGGCCACCTCAGTTTCTAGATGGAGAATTGATTCCGCCGTCGTAAGAGAATATCCAGCCTCAAACAGTTTTCTCGGAAGATCAAGGCAGATACCTTACCATAGACACAAATGAGTTCATTAATATTGATGCAACGAATAGGGTTATCATTCGCTTCGAACAACTTCATTCAGTTGCAAATTTCCCTTTTGAATCACTCCTAATTGGACGTGATTGCTTTCCCATCGCATAAGCACATAAAGTGATGCATAGGAAATCAGCATTGTTGAAGCTTTACCAAAGTGTGATTATGTGCATCGAATACGTCGTCTTACAGCACTTGTACATGAGAGTGTTAACTCAAAGGGGAAATTGCTTGTAAGCTCATTCATCCCCTCTTTGAGATATCTTAATTGAAATAATTGTACAACATCGATATAACACGTGGGACTATTGTGATTGCACAACATCAACATAAGACAATATAATTGTACGATAATGATACCGCATATTATGCATGTGCAACTACGCAGATAGTCTCAGAACCTCTATTCCCAGAAGTGCAGAGACAAAATAAAACCCCCTCATAACCTCCTCCTTGAGACGTCAAAACTGTATAGCATCAATACAACAAGATATGCAATGACATTGTTATTCGAATACGTGATTTGACCTAGCAAAGTAACACTGCGCCATATACCAACTTGCCACAGAAACTTGTTAGCAGAATGTTCTGGCAGGCTCGAAAAACATCGAAAAGGCAAAAAAGAATTAAGAAAGCAACGAAGCGTCTGTGAGAAATAGGGAAGTTATCCCGAAGCTACCTCCACATGAACGAGATCAATCGCGCACCAAGCTGGAATCATTCCTGAGCATTCGATATCAATCCAAGTTAGAGCACTAAGAGAGCGGACTATTAAATCCGAAATGTAAAACCTAGTTAAAGCCTTCGATTTGTGAGATCAATTTGGGACATTGGAAGATACTAATAAAAGGTCTAAAGATTTGCTTTCTACACCAAATGCTTATTCCACCCATCACATGACTATCTCGCTAGATCCACAATTGGCCGTGCACATGTATTCGGAACGGAAAAACTATTTGCCATCACGAAAAAATTCACCTTGCTCCAAAAATGAATTATTAAAAACCTCAACTCAACTCAACTCCCACGTTCAAAAATCAATTAAAAATCAACCACAAGAACAAAAGTACATGATTTAAACCTCCGAAAGTAATGGACTAGCGGTGAGTCAAACGCTTCTACAAATCCATGATTGGAAGTGGGGAAGTAGAGTAAGATTGAAGTGAAAGTGCTCCGATATTAAACAATAGTAAATCTAATGAAAGTCTTCAATACAGTTTTGTTTATTTGCCCTAGCAATCGGATTTACTTACAATATACAGGTGAAGAGCACCTGTAGATGATTATGGTTCTATATACAAATAAATGACTTGGTCACAATGACTGGATAGTAGGAATCACATTCATTCCTCTGATAACCTTACTTGGTTGATGGACCCTTCATACCTAGTACCTTACTAGGCCTGATCCCCGGACGACCTAAATCTTGCAATAATCTTATCACGTGTTTTTGTGATTGATGCACCCGATGTTTCTCATACGATAGTGGTGGAAGGAAAATTGAGGTTTCCGTCACTGAGCTTTTGAGTATTGAGTTCAAACTCATACGATCAATATCAAAATTCCAAATTTGACCATTAAAACCCCCGATAGCCACTTGATCGCCTATCGTATCATAACAATGGTCATTAATATCCAGCGGTAAAGAAACTATAGGCATCGCTCCGTAGTAAATCCACTCCGGTCCAACCGAGAGGGGTTGTAATGACTGACAATCAGGACTTTGCATATTTATAACGTTTTTGATATTAATAGGACCGATGTTTGTTATAAGATGGCGGCCATCTATAGAGAATTTAAAAGATTTGACTCTTTGTGGGGTCTTGATCTCTTGCCATTTGCAGAAATCAATACGACGACCAACTCTGCTACCAAATATTCTAGAGACTTGAAGGGCTTTAGCGATATCCCATAGCTTTATCGTTTCATCGTTCGATCCAGACATAATTAACTTGCCATCTGGCGAGAATGCTATAGCTGTGACCGAGTCGGAATGACCTGTAAGTGTCTTCTGAAGATCGCCAGTAATAGCATCCCAGAGCTTGATTACTCCATAAAGAGATCCAGATGCGATTCTCTTACCATCGGGGGAGAATTTTATAGCTGTAGCCCAATGTGAATGACCTATAAATGTTTTTCGAAGATTACCAGTTGTGGCATCCCATAGCTTGATTGTTTTATCATCAGACCCAGATGTGATTTGCTTGCCATCTGGGGAGAATACTATTGTCCTAACCAAGTGAGAATGACCAATAAATGTTTTTTGAAGATTGCCAGTTATGTTGTCCCATAGCTTGATGATTTCGCGAAGAGATCCAGATGCGATTTGCTTGCTATCTGGCGAGAATGCTATAGCTGTGACCGAGTCGGAATGACCTGTGAGCGTGTTTATTGAAGAAGCCCACGAGTCTTCTGCTTGGGGGAGCTTTCTGAGCCACGCAGGAAGCTTATCTAGGTTGATCTTCCTTATGATACTTGTTTCAGGACTGAAAGCTATCGCAGAGTTATAAATTTGTAACGGCCAATTATTTATAGTCCAGAAGTGTTGAGACAAAAAATGGATGGCATCCTCTACAAGCAGCGATAAGGAAAAGCTCTCTTCTAACTACAAAAGTCTTCGATTAGAAATTGGTTCGGGAAATCGAACATATGTTACTTACATCTATTATATCTTCTAATATTTTTAACGCCTCGGTAGCGCGTGAGAGTTTGTCTAATAAACTCAGATACTCTAGCCACTCTAAAAACTTGGAGCGGAGGAATGTATCGACTACACCTTGTTCATTAGATGAGTTTTGCATTGATATCTTCCCCTTAGCATCTTCAAGGTGTTGTGCCCAGAAAGTAGCTGCGTAGTCCAGGCTAGCCATTGGTTGGTTCCCTTCTATCGATTTCCGAGTTGAATCAGGTCGCGGTAAGTCAACAAGACTAGTCTTGAGTTTTTGAGACAAATAAGATAGACAACTAATTGCGATATCGTTATGCCCATATAATTCACTAGTATCGAGTATGGATGTTCCATTCTCCCCAGCGAGGTAGTCTCGAGCTGATTGATGAAAAAATTTGATATCAGTTCCTCGCATCTTCAAAAATGAAGCACATCGATCGACCAGCGCTCTAGCAGTATCATATTTAGACAGACCTAGAACGCTATCCACTTCCACTACATTCAGAGGCCGATAGGCCAGCATCATCACTCTCAAGAATCGCATACATCCCTTCACAATGGCAGGCTGGCCTTTGCTGAGTTCATGAAGTGCGCGATCATAGTAAGGATGCAAACCTGGCGGCAAGTCTTGAATTGCAGTCAATGTGTTCTCCCTATGCACATTCTCGAGTCTCTTGCATACCATGCTTACCCATAGATACGTGTCCTCGGCCTTTTCAGTGAGCTCATTCTGTATCTTTTGACATAGATCTGATCCGTAAGAGTTACGACGATCGAGCTCCGCAACTTTATTAACAATGCAAGTTGTTACACCCTGAGAAATATGCGTTGAGTTAAGTTCTAAGCTGACCATCACTTGCTCATACCCAATTAGTAAGTTCCGTTCAGCGCTATCCAGTGGCCGACTTGTTAACAGCCATTTGATTTTTGATAGGTGATCGAGTCCTATCCGTACAACGAGCTTCAGGAGATCGGCCATGCCATCATCTTGGCACTCATCTAGGGCATCTACGATCACGTATATCTTTGGAAACTTGCATCGGTATAGAATTTTGTAAAAGATGTCCCATAGCGTTCGCCATGAGGTCATGTCTTTGTTAAAACACTCGTTTTTGGTATCCCAGTGGTCTCACAAATATTCGATAAGCTCCTTTTGTTGATTCACTAATTGCAGGATTAAACCCTTGATGATTGCTTGAAGGGTGTTGAGCTCATAATCGGCATTTTGGCAGAAGAAATAAGTCACTACGGTCGACTCATCTTGTGGGAATGATAGTTTCTCAATAAGACCAATTGACATCATGGTCTTGTCCTTACCGGCACCGCCCTTAATCCAGAGCAAAGAGACATCGCCTCCGCATTTCCAACTGATGTATTGCGGGTTTTGAAGAATCCAGTCAATGGATTGATAGAGCAACTTGTCCTTATTCTCTTTCAGCCGACTCTTGATAGCCAACGTATCAGGACATCGCAAATCGTGGAGACAAGATCGATCGATATCATCAACAGTGACATTCTTAGCTACAACATTTATTAATTACAAACCCATTTATGCTATAACTACACATTGGAAGGCCTACTGATGTGATTGGTACCAATGAATTGTTGGCCTGGACCGTTATTCTGGTTGCCCGCACTATTGTTGTTGTTCTGAGTTCCAGCACCAGTATTGTTATTTTGGGCACCACTTCCATAGTGTGCGTATGCAGGCATCTGCTCGAAACCATCAGGTAAAGAAGGCTCCATATTAGCAACCTCCTCAATTGCATTTTCTAACTTTTCTTTTCCTCTTGATGTCAACACTTGTGGAAAGCGAGTTGCCAAGAGTTGCAGGTCGTCCAAAACCCCCCCAACCAAACTCTCCACACGTCCTTTCTTTCCAATTGTCCGAGCAGCTTTTACATATCGATCCCATCTCGAGTCACTACCTTTTGGCATGACTTTTTCAAACAACTCCTTAAGTTGTATTGCCTGAAATTTACAATCCTCTAAAGTAGGTGTAAACGCAGCCTTTATCGAGTCATCCGTTGCCGTGTTGATATATCTTTCAGCATCTTCAAGGAGCTGGGAGATGAGAGGGAGTTTCGTCGCCGATTTCTTGAAGTTTTTTGGGAGACCGGCTTCATCCTCAATAGCATCGTAGACTTGCTTGGTGGTCTCGATAATTGCAATTATCGAAGATATTATACCGAGGACAAGGCTTGCTTCACCAATGCCTGACATGTCTACTGCAAGAGATGATATCGTAATTTAGATAGCCTTCCAAAAAGAAATGCGTGATTGAAATTAATCCCGACAAAATTTTAGGAGATAATGTGATAATTGTAAATTGAAACGAGCAATAGAGTAATTCGAATGATGAGATAATAGAATTCACAATGAAAGAAAGATCGCAAACATATTTAAGATGTAAAGTGCGGCCACGTCCACGTTACATTGTAGTTTGCGAGCTGATATGCAGATAAACAACCCCTGGCCTGCAGGACTATTTATTATTCGCAAGTAGAGATACAGCTGACCATAAACATGATTAATCTTAGGCTGAAATGCCTAGGTATAGAAAACCAAAGCGCATAATAAGGTAAGTGTGGCCAATGAATTAATATCAGCGAAAGGAATAAGAAACATGATGAAGTATTGCAAAAGAGGTTTGCTAATCCCTGAGTTTTTGTGGATTGAATCTCCACCCACCAAAATGGTTGGTCGGGCACAACTAGTACACTATGTATTGTTTATAGCTTAGTTCAGGCTCTCTAAGAATATAAGGAGATCTATTCTCTGAAGATGATAAATTGAAGCCAAACCATCCCTTCCGCTCCTCTCCAATCGTCACTGCGTAGTTGAACCTCCTCACATTCCACTTTCCACTAAATTGTACCATGTTAGCTCAGTCAGTCAAGAGCCATCGACAGAATAGATGGATGGATACGGAAAACTCACTCTTGTGCCAGTCGTCTCGGTTGCCTCGTCCCACATCTTTCGAAAGCTCTCCGCGTTGTGTACAAACATCTTGTTCTCTTCGTGAAGGGGAAATGTTACCTCTTTCGCAACTTTACCTCCACCCTGCCTTCCCATAAGCACACTTCCCTCTTTCTTCATAGCCCTTGCCAATATCTTGCATATCTTGACCTGATCATCCCATCCATACATATGGAGAAAACTTCCGGCGTAGATTAAATCAATATCTCCCTCAAGCCTTTTCATATCCACATTGTCCTCATCAAATATATCTGCTTTGAAGAGCGTACTTTTCAAATTGTCTTTATCCTTAAAGAGATCATAGCCAAGTTCAAAGAACTCCGTTCGCAAGTCACAACCATAAAGGTTTTCTGGCAGAGCACCATCATAGACAAGCCGTCGAATGATTTGACCAAAGCAACAACCAAGATCGAGGAACTTGGTACCTGGAGAAGCTAACCGCGAGAGAAGTTTAGGATAGTATGGGAAGGATGTGATAACGATGTCGAGGAATTGAAAATTTCCTATGCAAGGATAGGGGAAGATACTCCAAGCACGATTACGCTGTGTATAGAATCGTCATTTTCCCAGAAATCACAAAAGAGAGGAAGATCTAACAATATTTTGAACATGAGGCTCAACTTCGGAAGGTGGGATTCCCGCGTAGTCTTCGAGCAGCTCGCGAATCGATCCATCGAGTTTCGTAGACGGAATAGTAACTTGATACCATGGAAGGTTCGTACTTCGTTCTCCAATTTTGGCTTCAATTTCCGAGTTATTTATATTGGCCATTTTGAAATACTAATTTCAATAGTATGAGTAGTAAGTGACAAATGAATTAAGAACAATGCTTCTCCCCCAGAAGTTATGAGTCCATGAAGCAAAGTAGAACTTCCAGAAATAAGCTGTGAGTATAAGGGACAAGGTAGAAGGTCGTGAATATCTTATATTAAACTCAAAACCGAAAAACAAGGAGAGAGAAAGACGGAAAAGAGTTCCCTTTAGCTCGAACACTTGAAACTGTACCACACTTTCAGTCTTCTCACAGCAGCACCCTAAATCTTCCCATCAACGATGTCTTTTGCCTCTCCACCTGTAACTCATGTGACCATGTGCGTGACCCTTTCCTTCCTATCCTATTATATTGGAATATATCATACGATAAATCCATCAATAAAAGAGGCACAATGGGACAAATAGCTGAGGAGGCGTCGTCGAGACTCCATGCTGGAACTGACATCTGTGGAACGTGGTTATGCAAACAGACCAAAGCATACCCTAAGCACCCGATCAAATTTTCAGCACTAAGCCTCGGTGTGAGTGCCAATACTTCAAGGTAAGAAATTGAAGTGCCACTTACAGATCTATGCCGTATAATTGGATTGTAAATCTGATAATGTGAGTTGTGGCGCAACGCCGCTAACTGAGGACCCACCAAGACTTGACTTATGGATTCCAATAGCGCTACGGCAAGTCGTTTTTGAGGGGGCTGAATATTGTGACACCAAGTGGCTGAAGTAAATACGATATATGCATTCTTCTGCTTATTCCCCGCTCTTGAACCACATTTCAGCACACGTCAAACCACACACCAAGTACCTTCTTATTGCTCTGGCCATTCACATAGATTTGATTCTATACCCAATAGCAAATCTAAGATGTGTATATCGTTTTGAATAAATTGTGGAATTGAATTCTGATCAGGAGAATATTGTGGTGAGGGCTCAAAAGAGACAAGTAACACATCGTCTAAAATGTAACTGCGTTATATGCAAAGTCCTTCAGCTACTGCATTCAACGATCAATGTTCTGGTGGACAACTACTGATTGTTAATTCCTTAATCCACTTGAGAAGTGCGTAATATTCTGTTATATGGGCGATAGTTTTGATTGTTGGTAGCGCGCTTGATATCGCGATAAGTAAGAGTTGAGGCCCCGGCTTATCACACACCACCCATTTTTCGATCTAATTTTTTAAAATTTAATAATAAATCAATTATACAATATAATCTTATAAAACTTGAATATTATATTAATAAATAATAACTAATCCTTATATTTCAATTATATTTTTAATTTTATAAATCAATCTCTCAATATATAGCCTGAAATCTAAGGGATTTATTTTATTTTAAAAAGCTTATAATTCATATTTCAATTCCTTTATAAAAATAGATATAAATAATAACTTTTTTAATTCCTCTTTTATCCATTATTATATTTTCTTAATTGGATTAAGATTCGAAGAGGAAGATAACTAATTAAAGTTTTATATATTATACTCTAATTGAGTTTTATAAATATATTTGGAATACATCTTAAAACTATTCTTTATAAATATATATTTAGATTCTAGCTTATTGAATAATAGGAATATAATAGATTTAAGAATTTATTATATATATACTTTAGAGGTGATACCTTTATTACCCTCAAGTCTTTTCAAAAAGATTAATAGAGATTTATAATTCTAATCAATCGTATTCCATATTATTATTAATACTCTTTCTAATTGATATACTGATTTAATATAATCAATACATTTTTTTTCATTAATTCATTTAATAACCTATATTCTACCCGTTTTTTCTAGTTCGAAAGTGCTTTCGTTCAATTATATAACTAGCCTCCAATCCCCTCCTTCTAACCTAATAATAGCAATATCACTAATTCCCCATCAGCAATACTTATATACAAAATCTAGCCTCTTTTTTACTTATATCCTTAAGATAAAGGGTTTAGGATATATTATACACCTCCTATACCTATATCAATATAATTCCTTTCGAATTGTACACACCGAAATCTCAATATCAAATACATTTTTAATTTGTTTGAAAATCATCCTCTTTTCACTCCAATCTTTAGTAATTATTTTTATAATTTGATAAATCTTTTTAATAATCATTATAGGCTTTTAATAAGTTTTTCTTTTTCGAATTCTTTTAATCGAATTGGACTTAACTATATTTCTTACAATAAATCGTAATACATTTAAATTTGAGGCGATCCATTCCCAGGATTTTTTATCAATCCTAACTTGAATAACTTTAGAATGTCAAGAAGTATACCAATTTTAATAAAATTTATAATTATCATTTTTGTAATCATATTTAATATCCATTTTGGATTTGAGTCGAAAATAATGAATTTTAGAATAATAATTGAATTTTTAAAAAATAAGGTGTGTGAAATTAGGTGGCTACCCTAATCTCGCTTAAATGTGCGATAAGCCGGGGCCTCAACTCTTACATTGACGCGACGCGCTATAATTTTTGCACAAAACTCTGTTCTCCTTATACTTTCCCATGAAGATTTTTACTATCCAATCTGAGCTCTTGATACTGTTTCAGCTATTCAAGTTTGGATTTCCTCTATTTTTAAATTAATTTGACACACTGTGGTTGTGTATTTTATATTTCGACGGGGTAGTCCCCCTCAATTGGCGGCGCTATGCCACAACTTACGTTATTCCAGGTTGTTCTTTGCTTGTTCTTTGCTTTCTGAAGTTGTATTAAGAATAAATAGTGCACTTCTATTAGCTGGCTATAGATCTGTCAATACTTTTGTATTATTTGGATGTATCCGACTTTCCAGGAAAAAAGGAATATTGTTCCACTGCATGCCCGGGTAGGAATATCACCCCACAAGGTAAAAAGGCTGCGGATAGAACAGAAGTCCCCTCTGGAATTGGCTTGCTGAAAGTAAGCTGAGGTTGTGCAGAAAGTGCGCTAGAAAATGAAATATCGCTTCGAAAGTTTCGAAATATTGGACACAGGATATCCAAACTTTTTACGAATGAGACGCAACTACTGGATAGGAATCCCGATGGCTTATCAGGCGTCTTTGCATACACATTTACTATATTGATTACCCCAATGTCAGATATCGCGGTTGTTTTGATAACTCGGGATGTCGCATAAGGATAGATATCCCACAGTGACTAACTAATATCTAAGACTGGCCTGAAGATAAGTGTATCATCCCTTCGTATGTCGAATAGATTACTGAATGCAGGGCACTAGGCTATTGGAATAATAAGATACCTGATGGTGATACTATGCAAGTTTTTTAACGCCAAAGACGCCGCTCAAGAAAGTCTTGTACAAGCTGTGCAGTAGAATGTCTACCCTTCCTTCAAAAAAAGCCTACTGATCAGAACCTGTGTATATTTCGTAGACTTACATGGTTTTCTAAAACTTTTCAATCAGCCAGCCTATTTCCAACACAGCTCACACCATCCATTCTATATCTTACTACCTCGTCTCTACCTGTTAGGGAATACTGTCGACGAGAACTAGAATTCTATGTTCTTGCTCAAGAAAAGAACCAATGAACTAAAGGCTGAGGAGGAAAGGAATAGGAGGAGGCGCCTCCTCGCCACTATATGTACAATCGTCTTGGTTCACGAAGGAAAACCTTTCCTAGTGTAATCACCGGAACTCCTGTAAACTCGGACTCCCCTCTTACCACTGTCCTTTCACTCTGGAGTCCCCTTTTGCAAATAAAGTGCTCACTTGACTACCCCGCACCCTATCTTCTGGCACAATCACTCTTCCTGAAATATCACTCCATTCTCTTCTCCTCCCGTAAAGAAATTATACCCATCCATAAGCCATGGCGCCGACACACCAAATCTTCCTCTTTGGAGATGTACACGTTGACAAGCTCTCCGCTCTCAAAACTCTTTTCTTTCACTCTAAGACTCATCCACAGCTGAGAGACTTCCTAAGATCTGCCTGTGATGTCATACAATGTCAACTTTGCACCTTGCTGCCAGAAGAACGAGGAGTATTCGGGCACTTCGACGATCTTCTCGAGTTGGGCCAGCGATATGCCAAAGAAGAGTTCCCGGATGAGATGATTGGCTACGTTCTCATCACCACCATCCAAGTTGGTGACTTGCTCTTTCACAAATTGACCGAAGATAACATCAATACACATCCCCTCGGTCTTTGCATCGGTCTTCTTGCAGCTTCAGTGGCGGCGGCAGTGAGAGATACGAGTGAAATTGCCAAGCTGGGCATTGAAATCATAGCAATAAGTCTGCGATTAGGTGTTGCTGTACGCAGGCGATCGCGATGTATCGAGGACACGCAAAGATCATGGGGCTGTATATTGTTTGGCCTTGAGTTTTGGGACCTGGAGAAGAAGTTGGAGGAGTTCAACAAGGTAAGCCAGAGCTGTACATTTCAGGCTGAAAATAACGATACTGATCTTTGGTCTTTGTTGTAGAATTTCCCAAAGCCAAGATGGGCATACGCAGGCGTAACCACAAAATCGTGGACTACCGTCTTCGGGCCTCCATCTACACTGCAAAGTTTATACACCGCAATTGACGTACCACACAAATACCTCACCTCAGCCAATGCGGTTCACGCTTCGCATCTCGTACCGCTAGATATCTCCTTTATTCTTGGAGATTCGCCTGTTCTTGGCTTCGCACTCCCACACACATCATTACTCGTTTCAATAAGCACTGGCTCGCCGTATCTAGCAGCATCGCTACGCGAACTTCTCCACGCAATTGTGGATGATATAGCACATAAAGTGATGTGGATTGACAAGACAGTCGAGGGTCTTGCTTCAATTACTAGTCTTGATAGGGATTCGGAAATCACCATAACGACTCTGGGGCCAAGTAGTCATACAGGGATGGTGCAGAAGATATTAGCACCTTTTTTCTCCGTCGTTCACAGCAGCGCTCGCACTGTGTCTCATGAAAGTTCAGACACCGTAAACTCACGTGGTAGATCGAGTGATATCGCTGTAATCGGGATGTCCGGGCGCTTTCCATTTGCGGAAGATGTGAAAGAATTCTGGGAGGTGCTACAAGCCGGACAGGCATTACACGAAATGGTAATTTTCTCCTACAAGCACGCAATACTCATAAGAACAAACGCTTACTTAACAGATTCCTCCCTCTCGCTTCTCGATCTCCGACTTCCATGACCCCACCGGCGAAATAAAAAACTCCCTCCTGACCACCCACGGTGTCTTCCTCCGCCACCCCGGCCTCTTCGATAACAAACTTTTCAACGTCTCCCCTAAAGAAGCCCTCCAAATGGATCCCCTGCAACGACTCCTCCTCCTCTGTACTTACGAAGCCCTCGAAAAAGCAGGGTATGCGCGTAATTCCGGCACTTCTACTCATCCCTCTAAAATCGGCACATATTTTGGCCAAACCGTCGATGACTGGAAAGACATCAATGCTCAGATGGGAATCGATACTCATTACCTGCCCTCTCTAGATCGGGCATTTCATCCCGGTCGAGTAGCTCATTATTTTAAATGGGGCGGAGGCTTTTACAGTATTGATACGGCCTGTTCGTCCAGTTTGACCTGTGCACATCTCGCATGCGAATCTCTCAATAATCGTGACCTCGACATGGCAATTGTAGCTGGGGGATCACTACTCGGGGCCCCAGAAATGTTTTCCGGACTGGGCAAAGGTGGGTTTTTATCTGCGACTGGCGGGTGCAAGACTTTCCACGATGATGCGGATGGGTATTGTCGGGGAGAAGCACTCGGCGTTGTAGTCTTGAAAAGGTTGGAAGATGCAGTGAGAGAGAATGATAACATTCTTGCTGTAATTAAGGGGACAGAAAGGAATTCAAATGCAGGCGCGGCCTCGATAACGTATCCCGGGCAGGAGGCGCAAGAAACACTGTTCGGGAGGCTGTTGAGAAAGGCCAACGTAGATCCACATGATGTAGGGTTTGTAGAAATGCATGGAACAGGGACGCAAGCCGGGGATAATGTCGAGACTAATTCGGTGAGGAACGTGTTTGCGCAGAATCGGAGCAGGGATAATCCACTTCGAATTGGGGCTGTAAAGGCAGTTATCGGACATAGTGAAGCGGCGGCGGGGATTGCTTCACTCATTAAATCATTGTTGATTTTGAAGGAAGGAAGTATCCCAACGCAGCCGGAGTGGCCCTTCAAGCTTAATCACAAGTTTCCTGACCTGGAAGCATCGAATATTGTTATTGCAGACGGCAAAGGCCGACTAGTTCCAAGACCGAATGGTGACGGCAAGAGAAGAATCGTGGTCAATTCTTTTGATGCTGCGGGGGGCAATACTAGTCTCTTAATTGAAGACGCACCTCGAAGAGTGTCGAAAAGTTCTGATCCACGATCTCATCACGTCATCACAGTTTCCGCTCGTACCTTGACTTCCCACGCAGCAAACAAGAGGCGCCTCATACAGTACCTGAAGATGAACCCAGATACTTCGATAGCTGATTTGGCTTATACAACAACTGCTCGTCGCGAACATGAACTCTACCGAGAAGCATTTGTATGCGAGTACATTAGCGAACTAACGAAGCAACTCGATTCAAGCATAGAGCTAGAACTACCATCAAAGTCCGGCTCATCACTTATATTCGTATTCACAGGACAAAGCGCGCAATACACTGGAATGGGCAGAATACTATATGAAACTTCACCAAGATTCAAGCAAATTCTCGATACGTACCAATCTCTCTGTGACAGTCAAGACCTTGCTTCCTTTATTGACATCATACGCGGAGCGCAAGATGTGAAAAATGCGACAGCTGCTCAACTTCAACTAGCTATTGTCGCGTTAGAGATTGCTTTGGCCCATTACTGGGAGTCTCTAGGCCTCAAGCCACGCTTGGTCATCGGACATAGTCTTGGCGAGTACGCCGCGTTGTGCATTGCTGGTGTGTTATCCATTAGCGATACCTTATTTCTAGTCAATAAGCGGGCCACATTGATGGAGAAGCAGTGTGGACCTGGAACCTCGGCTATGCTAGCTATTGCTTTGCCGAAAGACAAAGTCTCAGAGGTTCTAAAGATTCAGCTATCTTGTGAGATATCCTGTTTGAATGGTCCTTCTAGCACGGTTGTAAGTGGCCCAACGGAGGAGATACAATCGCTTCAAATTGAGCTTAAGGAGAAGAAATTCCAATGTTCACTTCTTCCAACTGAATTCGGATTTCATTCTCAGGCAATGGATCCTATTCTTGATGATTTCGAGGTAGAATCGAAGAGAACACACTTCATGAGACCTAAAATCCCGGTCGCCTCAACTTTGACTGGTGATGTGATCACTTCTGGAGGAATATTCAATGCCACTTATCTGCGACGGCAAATTCGTGAACCAGTCACATTCATGAAAGCCGTGCGAGCATGTGAATTAGAGGGGTTTATCAGAAACAGCGACGTCATTCTCGAAATAGGTCCACATCCAGTGTGTATCGGACTTATCACGCAAAATCTATCAGATGCACAACCAACTTGCCTCCCATCACTACATCGCAGCAAAGATAACTGGAGAACAATTTCAGAGGCCATTGCTGCTGCACATGTTGCCAAGCTTTCTGTGCTTTGGCATGAGTTCCATGCCGATTATCTAAATAGCGTCAGACTATTAGATTTACCCACATATGCTTTCGACTTGAAGGACTACTGGGTACCATACCGAGCGCAATTGCCAGCAGCTCCTCAAATCCAAGCTAAACCTACTCTCTCAACAACATGCCTGCAGAAAGTAGAATCTCTAATTATTAATGACGCTCACGTATCAGCTATCTTTATATCTCAGGTCTCAGAGCCACATCTCTACAAAGCCATTCGCGGCCATGTTGTAGACGACATTGCAATCTGTCCCGCTAGCGTATTCTGCGATATGGCATATACAGCTTCGAAATTCATTCTCGAGCAAGCTGGTATCGAAGCAGATTTAGCCAATCTAGAACTGGTTGATCTTAATATGACGCATGCGCTTGTTGTTCATTCAAAAGATACGGAACAAATAGTTCATGTTTCTGCCGATCTTGACTCCATGCAAAAGATCATATCTATTACTTTTAGCTCTGTTGAAAACTCGAGCAGTATGGCAGAACATGGTACATGTCGCATTATTGTCAACGAAGGAAATGTTGTGCAGGAAGCGGAATGGTCACGAATGCAACGGCTGGTCGAAAGTAGGGTCAGCAGCCTAGAGAACTCCAAAACCGCACACCACATGACTAAACCCCTGATCTACAAGCTCTTCTCAACCCTAGTCGACTACGATAAATCTTACCACGCACTGTCAGAAATCTCCATAGCAAAAAGCTTCGAGGATGCCGCAGCCACTATGGTTCTCAAACAGGATCCAGAACTAGGCTTATTCACGCATAGTCCATACATTGTAGATGCACTCGTACATCTCGCAGGACTGTTGCTAAATGTAGATCCCGCGAAATCGAAAACAGACCTGTATATTGCGGGAAATATTGGACGCATGAGCATCATGGGCGATTTGTCAAAAAACCAACAGTGTACAGCCTACACAACCATCCGAGAGCGAACCAGCAAAGGTGTTTGCTTGTGTGACGTGTATGTCTTTGCAGACACGAACCTCGTGGCGATCAGCACCGATATCAAATTCCAGCGATTAAGCAGAGATATATTTGGCATGATGCTAGGGAAAGAACAATCACTTGATCCTTACCCAGCTCCTCGCAAAACTCGAATTTTGCACAAGGACAAGGAAGATGCGGCTTCTTCGGTAGGTGATTCGTCGGAAAATTCTTGGGTTCCGACGCTAGTATCAAGCACTAGCTCGCAAACCTCAGTTGAGGCTCTCGATCTATCTTCCATCTTGTTCAACACTGTCGCTGCAAAAACCGGTGTTAGCATACTAGAGATGGAAGATAGCTCAAGCTTTGCGGATCTGGGAATAGATTCACAAATGAGCATATCTATCATTGCAGATTTTAGAAAAAGGACTGGGGTTGAGCTGCCCGCTGCGTTCTTCTCAAATTTTCCCACTGTAGTAGAAGCGAAGAAGGAGCTTGGCAGTGTCTCTGGCACTATACCAATACCAGAATCAAAGGCAATGGTTAAACAGGCCCAACGACAGAATCTAGCAGCTAAGCGTCAAAGATCATGCAGCCAACCGCAAGCTCAGAATAACAAAAGATCAAAAAACACATCTGAGACTACTCAGAGTACTGCTTTATTCAAGATTGTCGCAGCAGAACTAGGACTAGATGTAACTGAGTTAACACCTAGTACTGAATTTGCCGAGATAGGAGTTGATTCCATGCTCAGTATCAAAATCCTCTCAATCTTCAAAAAGCAATCGGGATCCGAACTCCCAGCCGCATTCTTCAACAGCAACTCTACCATCGCCTCAGCGCGAGAAGAACTCGACGGATCCCCCTCCTTCGAATTAAATCACATTGCCACCTCAGAATCTCAACCCAAGCTCCCCGAATCCCGCGTAATTCTCATCCAAGGCAAATCCCACTCCAAAGCCACCCCACTTTTCCTCGCTACCGACGGTTCCGGCGCTGTAACACCCTACATTCACTTCCCTGCTCTCCCCCACGGTCGTAAGATCTACGCCCTAGAATCTCCATTCCTAGAAACTCCATCCGAATACACTATTTCCATCCAAGAGATGGCCGATATCTTCATCACCGCCGTGCGCACCATCCAGCCTCACGGCCCATATATAATCGGTGGCTGGTCCGCCGGCGGAATCTACGCATACGAAATTGCACATCGCTTAGCTATGGTCGGGGAGACGATCACCGGGCTCGTAATAATGGATACACGCATCAACGTCTCTGTTCCCATGGCAGACGTAACCATGGAATTCATTGAGCGTTTCGGGATCTTCACCGGGGTAGGGCGCGGAAACCTATTATCGGGATTATCGGTGCAGCAAAAACAACACCTGACGTCCACCGTTCGCGCTCTCTGTAGATACGATGCGGTGCCTTTTCCAGCTGGGAGGGCACCGCGCAAAACGCATATTATCTGGGCGAGCAAGGGGCTGAATGACAGTGCGAATCCAGAGGAGAGAAACGATCGGATTACAGGAAAGGCGGCGATGAGGCCGGGGAGCGGGGGGAAGAAGATGAGCGAAATGGAGTTGGGAGATTTTGAGGAGGAGTTTAAGAGTTGGTTTTTTGGGAAGAGGAGGGATTTTGGGACGAATGGGTGGGAGGATTTATTGTTGAAAGGGGATATTAAGGTTCATAAGGTTGATGCTGGTGAGTTGCTAATCGGGTTGTTTGAAACTTGAAATATGCTAATGTTTGGTTTTAGATCATTTTTCCATGGTTGTGCCACCTTGCGTGAAGGAGTTGGGTTCGGTGTTGTTGGAGAGCATTGAAGATTTTACGAGAATTGAGGCGGAGGAAGAATAGAGTAGATTGGTGAAACCAGTTTTATAGAGAATTCTAGGAGGGATAGATTCGCAGTTAGATTTAGATATTTATCTGGTCACGTGAAAAAGAATACACATACATAGATATATACATATCTGATATTCAATCATCTGAATCCTGGTGTTACCCCCCCCCTCTCCTCACTTATCACGAAAAGAGAAGTTCAATCTTGAAACAATCAGGCCGAGTAGCTGTTCTAGGTCTCGAAATTCGCCCTGTGTATCAACGATCAAGATTGTGGGCTTCAAATTCGTACCCTGCAAAATATTTTTCAAGGCCCCGAATAGTGCTACCCAGGCGTTGACGCCTTTGAACAACCATTCTCCTGATTTCTCATATCGATTTTGTAAAAGCGGGAGAAGGTCAGGTATTACAAAAAAGAAAAAAAGAAAAGGAAATTCCATCATGAAGACAAAAGTGATGAAGCTGTCAATAATCATATTGAAACCCGTTTTGATTAAGATGATATATGATGCTTATGCTTGAATTTGAGAAGATGAGTCGTCCAAGATTGATTGAATCATTGAATCGGTAACGTCTTGTATCAGTCTAAGACTAGGTACGTAGAATGACTAAAGATTATCAATCTCTCCCATACCAACGGAACACTATACTACTAAAGTACAAGCTTGATTTGTTATTTCATTTGATATGATATGTTTTATGAATGAAGAATGTCTGGAAATTGTGAAACAAAGAGGTTCAAGTGCTAGTAGTTGGATATAACAGACCAGAAAGTGAGGGATGAAAGGAGAAAAAAGGAGGGAGACGCGTAGGGTACATAGAGAATTATCGTAGAGCGGAGCGAAGTAGA
Source organism: Botrytis byssoidea (assembly GCF_014898295.1). Lineage (NCBI taxonomy): Eukaryota > Fungi > Ascomycota > Leotiomycetes > Helotiales > Sclerotiniaceae > Botrytis > Botrytis byssoidea. Next base: position 12,210 of record NW_024065875.1, on the reverse strand, counting down.
AGTCACTTTAATCTTTCAAATAAACTTTTTTTCTTCATTCAATCTATATATTTACTATAACGAGTCACCCTTCTTCTACATCCTTCTTTTACTCTCCGCCTCTCCCCTCTTCCATAATATTGAATCCAAGTCATTCAACTATCGAGGCACGCCCTCCCCTTTATCTCGTATCACCTCACCGTAACGGGCTTCCTTTACCGGGAGTCCACCCACTACCTCCTCCAAAGCTAGAAAATCCACTTCCATTTGCACTCCCACTTCCCCCAGAGCCAAACGGTAACGCCCCGAGTGGCTTTCGAACCGGTGTACTTGGTCCCTTTAAGCTTATACCACCATCTTCGTTTCCATTTGCTGGTGGAGTGTTGGTTCTACTAATATCCCTCCCCTCTCTTTCTCTCTCCCTTTCTCTTTCTTTCCTAGCATTGAAGCTTGGAGGTCTAAAATTGCACGCTTGTCCTTGTCTGTAAACTTCAGCTAACAATTCCTCCACTAACATCCCCCCAACTTCTTCTGACGCAGTCCATTCTTCCCATTTTTTCCATAATCTCAACGCTGTTCTTGCATCTTCAATACTATCATGCGTCTCGACTTGAATATCTTCTCTGAATAAATACCATGCCAAGAACGCCAATCCCAATTTCCTCTGTTTAGCTGGTATAAAGAAAAGATCAGCTGTATCAATCACATGTGATTTTGGTATCTGTATATTAATGACTCTAAAGTCTGTTTTGAGCCCATGACCAACAAATTTACATCCAAGGTTTAATAGAATCCAGAGTTTCTTGTAAGCAATCTTGAGAGAAACGAGGTTGTGTTTCGTTTTTTGTGGATCGAGGTCACCAGGACTAATGCCCGAATAAGACGTCAAATAGTCGATAATCGGATCTTTGCAATTGATGTAATCATCAATAAATGGATATCCTTCATCATCACCCGAGCCTCGAACAACAGAGACACGTGCTAGAGCGTGCGCAATAGGTCGAATCGTTTGTCTTTCGCCTTCGGAGTTGACTTCGATTTCGGGTTGACGAATAGAGACAAACTCGGTGTCGAGAGCTATGAGGGTTCCTTCCGTTGGCATCTCACGATCTGGGGAGAGAGGTTTGTGAGTTTTATTAATGACGCGAGTACTTGAGGCCTGTTAGCAATTGTAAGAGGTCGAATAGAGAGGAGAACAAACTTTTCATCGGCAAATAAAAGAGAAGTGTCTAAATTGTCCTTCCACGAATTATCAATCCTATTATTCGTTTCCTTCAATTGATAAGTGATAACGGATGGTAGTTTCCAGCTCGAATTAAAAGATAAAGCATCTTCTTTTGGTATCGGAGTGACTAGGAAATCATTAAAGAGATGCCATTGACTTTCTGCTGGTGGAGTGGGCGCAGAATGAGCAACTTTGATATATCAGTACATGTAAAAGCAAAGGGGAATATGAGTTTCACCATTTATCAAAGATACTAAATGAGGTTTTTCATTTTGCCCGACATCAATTTCCGCAGCGAAACCTACTAAAGAATAAACAGTAATGTTATGAGCACCACGTGCTATGTGAAGTCTCAAATCTTCGCCTTGATAACAGTAGATTTGACCCATGTTAATGATAGTTCCTATCTCTTCTGGCAAACAACCTGGTGTTTCCCAAAACTGTTTTGACTCAGGACTTGTAAGATTTGCATTGAGCATAAGGACTGGTGGTGAGGTGTGGATGGTCTTCTTCGTCTGTAAAGTTTGATACTTTCTACAAGTCCCACACCATCCGCGATTTGTTGTTTCTCGTTCAATGCTTGCTTTCAGAATTTCACAAAATGATTTCTTAGGCATTGGTGGTGCCTTGCCATTTCGATTATATGGTTTCTGACATGTTTAGCATGATTCAAATGCTGTGTTGAAGTACTGAACTTACAGGTGGTGTTTGCGGATAAGTTAGTTCAATAGAAGAGGATCCTCCTGGTCGTGTGTGCTCACTTTTACAAAAGACACACCTAATATTCATTGTGACGGGCATAGAAAAAACCTAGATGATCAGCAATAATCTTGACGAAAGTATCAGATCAGGTACTAACACGCTCAAATATGTTCGACCCACTAGGAACGCTTTTGAATTCTTGTGGAATCCTATTAAGAAAAAATTGATTTAATGACTGAAGTAAAGTTGAGATTGAACCTCCACGTGATTCTTCCTCCAATAAGTGCATGCTCTTAGCTATCAAAGTATCAGCAATGTATATATTATTCTCAAGAGGTTACTCACCCTCTGGAATATGGCTAAATGTTTTTAGCAGGTTTGTCGCTTGACATACAGTTCCCGCTGCTTTCTCCAACATATCAAACAAGAAACCCATTTCGCACAATAAACACATATCATTAACACAACCCGTCGCAGTGTGTTTCAAAGCAAAATTTCGAATGAGAATCGTGAATCTCATTATTTGCAACAAGGAATTAGCATATGAATTCGAGATATGAGTCTCGAGCCCCGAATATGAAGTCTTGTTGTAGTATCTACCTGACATTAGCCAATTCTTCAGAAAGGGGAATTGATACCTACCCAAAATCAAAATCATCGACTCCAAACTTGCTATACTTAATCTCAACATTCATGTAGAAAGCACTGTTACCTGCTTGTAAAGTCGGGAGCTTTTTATCCCTAATGATTTCGGCAATTTCATTAATACCACGTTCAGGGGTTGCATCATTGACGCCCTCTCTAGCCCTTTCGCTCAGGAATTTTGGCGTTTGTATACTTGGTTGGGTCCTCTCGGCCGTTCTCCTACTCTCTATCTGATTTCTTCTTACATCCTTCCTTGCATTTTTGCCATAGATCATCCCATCTCCAACTTTAGGATTCATAATCCAATTTGGGTCAACCTTGACAGGCGGAGCACCGACTTCGAAAATGAGATGACTCGGCCATGCAGATAAAAGATTTTCTCGATAATATGGCATACCGATTGAATTCAATGGACTATTTGATGTTCAATTAGCAAGACCAAAAAGTGGTGAGTTTTCCACACTTACGTATCGTCGCGAATTTCGAGAATTCCACGAACAGGCTTATCCTCCGTATCCGCAAACTCAATAGGAGCGCTGAGCTCGGCAAATCGAATATTGCCGCGCGAGCCCCATATATGTACACTGTTTTCCATATCTGATAACGCAATGGCGTTTCCTGTGGCTGCAATCTCCAGAGATCTCAATGTGGTTAAGACATTTGCTTGTCTGACGTTGCTCGAATTCGGGTTGATCAAATCAACTATGTGAATTTGACCCTGCTGGGAAACAATATAACAGGTGGTCAACATGCGCGGGTGCATTCTAACAAATGCTGCTCCTGGAGGAAAGGGAATGGGAGGTAAAGTCGACAATGTCCTAAGATTAAGCACCATGACAAAAGTATCAAGCCTGTATGCTGATCCTTGATGTGGTAATGAATATCCACAAGTGAGTAGATAGTCACTTTGCACATCCATATCGTTGATGAGTGCTGTGTGAGCCTGCCAAGTCTTGGTCACAGTGAAGCTGTAAGGATCGAGTATACAAACGGACCCCGTCGGTGTGGCCGCACAAATGGACCGGCTCCTTTTCATGATCTTATAGTGATTGTTCGTAGGTACCTAGAAATTTAGAAGGAATTCCTCGTATTCGCGGAGTACTATACCTGCTTCGTGATAACCCCTTTGTCCACATCAATTATGAACATCTGGTCCTGGATCCCCGCAACTAGTATCTCTGATGTTCCCCTCGAAGTATAACTCATACATCGTAAGTCCTTCATATCCTCGTGACTATATCCGCAAAAGTATCAGTTCTGATCTGCGAAGCTTCCTGGGGGGAGTGTCGTACGTAATGTGCCATATGTGTAAACCCCTCCTCGATGCCATGTGAACGCTTCTCCCTCCCACTGAAATAACTCCTTTATCATGGAACAGAAATTGACGAATTGGATCTTGACCAGCCCTGTAGGATGTATATCCTATACCTTCGAGGCCATAGAAGCTTTTGACGCGTCCCAGTTCATCCCCAATCCAAAATAACTCTTGAGAGGAATCAAATGCTCTCGCGGGAGCTTGCGTAGGATCTGGATGCACACCCGAAGGCGGCAACTGAAATCTAGTGACCTTATTAAGATGTTTAGCAATCCGTTGAATAGAGAGTTGAGCTTCATAATCAATTTGACCTTGATTAGAACAAGCCATGACAGCTAATTCATTGCTGTGGAATAACAATGCTGAGGGCATGGGATAAACAAGGCTGAGAAACAGCATAGCATGTTGTAACAAGATCAAAGTTTAGAACCTATTTTGTGACGATAAAGGAAAGTAGAACTCACTTCCTCCCAATCACCATCCATTTTGGACAAAATTACCATTACCAATCCATGGTTGTGTATATAAAATATATTATCGAGTTCCAAAATATGAAGGTTAAGGATGTTGATGGGGTGGAGTCCTTTCATTATTCTGCCATGCCACTTTCATCCTATTTGGTTTTAGTCAGACTTACAGGGTATTTACCGCCCAAGAGGAGCTCCATTAGAATCCAACAGCATCGAAACCTCCAAATACCGAATTCCGCAAACATGCAAACATGAAGCGCCAAAGCCCATTCAAAGCTGAGACGCGCCCAATGTCAATGTGCAAACACAAGGGATTTATAAATGTAGGTTTGTATCTGGCATTTCCTTTTATTCATCTCAAAAGTGCCATTTCAGATGAACATACAAAGTTATCAATTGATTCATTTGGCATTCTTTTTCTTTCGTCGTTTCTCGTGAAATCCACTCAATAAAGCTGGTTGGAAGTACCCCTCCCCCTCCATCAACCCATCAACACAACTCTTTGACAGCTCTTCAATATGAATTTCTATGATGGCGCATTCCTGGTATTAATATCAGCATGTGGTCTTCTTACATGGCGACAATATCAAAGAAAAGAAGAGTCCACAGAAGATAGGAAAAACAATGATGATACTACCCCTCTAGCAAAGGCAGAAGCAAGCCGCTTCACCAAATTATTCCTTACTGTCTATTGTCTTGTGATGGCATCGGATTGGCTTCAAGGTAATATATCTCTCTCAATTAGACAATTATCATATCACTAACATTTGAATAGGTCCCTACGTTTACAGTCTTTACAAAGATCAATTTGGGCTTGATGAGAAAATCGTAGCATTACTCTTCACCACTGGCTTTCTATCTGGTGGCATATCAGGATATTTTGTTGGATCATTCGCAGATAAATATGGTCGCAAATTAGCATGTCTCGTCTTCTGTCTTACCTATTCACTTTCATGTTTTTCAACCATCTTTCCTAGCACTCCGATACTGTTCGTTGGACGAATCTTTGGAGGTTTAAGTACAAGCTTGATGTTTAGTGCTTTTGAAAGTTGGATGGTTACGGAATATCATAAAAGGAATATACAAAAAGCTGGGACGAGTTTGAATAGTATGTTTGGAGTTATGTCTACTCTGAATAGTGTCATGGCTATTTTGTCAGGTGTTTTTAGCGAATGGCTGGTTCAGATTACAGATGATAGAAGAATGCCATTTATGGCTTCTGCATGTCTTTTGGGAGTTTCTGCATACATCATTACTGTATATTGGGTGAGATCCTTCATTCCTAGAGAAGTCTCTGTCCTTAACTAATTATGATTCCAATAGACCGAAAACTACGGCGATAGTGCAACCAAAGCCCAAAAATCCACCTCTGGCACTTCTAGCAACTCCGAAACTTCCCCAACCTCACCCGATGCTAATGCTCCCTCGCGCACCTCCAAATCTCCCCCTCCTACAACCTCAGCCCTCAGTTTAATCTTCACCAACCCACGAATCTTCACTCTCGGTCTCGCTTCCTGTTTCTTCGAAGGTAGCATGTACCTCTTCGTCTTCTTCTGGACCCCCTTTCTCAAATCCACACAACCATCTCCCTCCTCCCCACCCCTCCCTCTCGGCATGATCTTCGCCTCATTCATGTCCTCGGTCATGCTCGGTTCCCTAACCTTCACCCAACTCTCCTCCACCTTCCCCTCTCTCACTCAAACTCGTCTCCTCACAATCATCTTCGCCATCTCCTCCATCTCCCTCCTCTTTCCCCTCCTCACTGAAAATCAACATTACACCTTCTACGCCTTCTGCATGTTCGAAGCAATGGTCGGTATGTACTTCCCATCCGTGGGATCCCTCAAGGGGAAATGGATAGAAGATGGTGTTCGAGCACGAATCTATGGTGCATTGAGAGTTCCATTAAATATCTTCGTCGTAGTTAGTCTTGCGCTCGTGAGAGAGGGAGAAGAATATCGACGAGGAGTGTTTTTAGTATGTGGAGGCTTGTTGGTGGCCATTAGTGGAATTTTTTATAGATTTGTTAGGGGGAGTTAGATGTTGGAGTAGATTAGATGTTAGATGTCAGATTAGGGAGGCCCGTTGTTCGGTTGAGTGGAGTGTACTTGGTATTAGGTATATATAGATATATGAAAATCGGAATGAATAAATAAATGGATGGATGAATGAATAAATATACTTGAGACGCGCATTATACATATCATTTCAGAGCCCTTATATTTTAAAAGTAGGAATAGAAGTAGGAATAGAAGTCAAAATGGAAATACAAATACAGAGAAATCCCTCATACCCCTTGTCCCCTTCCAAGATCTTGTAATCATCCCAATCCACATCATACTCTCACACTTTCATACTCCCATATCACCACATCACTACACCGATTAATCCCTCATCAAACCCAGGCTTTAAGTAAAGTGGAAGCCTACTGTGAATTTATGAGTTCGCCTCTTTCAAGCTATGATGATGATCTTAGACATGTTTATTATATGATATTATAAGAATATCATGACTCCAATACTCATGCATACTCATATAATCAACCCATCATACAGCCCATCACCCATCACCCATTCCACAACCCCCTCCCCCCAATCAAACAGCCAATCAAACAGCCAATCCAATATCCAGCCCCCTTCTCCTATTATATATATACAACGCAGCTATCATACAACCCAACCCAACCCAACCCAACCCAACCATCACACCATACAACTCCCGCACCAGAAAAGCAACCGCAAAATCGGATTTAATTCACCCCACCTAACCTAATCGATCTCAATATACAATATACATTTCATTTTTCCTATCTCCTCATATCACTATAATCCTTTCCTCTCTCCTCTCTCCTCTCTCCTCTCTCTCCATATTTAACATCCAACACCCAGACAGAAAACCAACCAACCAACCAACCAAACAAACAAACAAACATCCAAGCTATCATCTACTCATCCACCCACTCATTCATAAACCTACAGTTTCATTTATGTCGGGTACTTGGGGGTAGGTATTTAACTACAAATACCTAATCTTCACTCCACTCCCCCTCCCCTCTCACATACAAACATACGCACACACACACAAATCCAAAGTCAAAGTCAAAATCAAAGTAAAAGTCAAAGTCATGATAAAAATAAGAAAGAGCAAAATAAAAAAAGAGAAAGATGTTTCGTATTTCATCTTGGTATCATATCTACTACAAAAGCACTCAAACTCATCTCATCTCATCTTATCCCATTCCATCCCATCCATCCACCTATCCATTCCATATTCTATCTCAATCCAACTCAACTCAACTCGATCAATCCAATCGTATTCTACCCTACCCTATCATATCCATACCATACCCATCACCGATTCCAGTCCCCGGGAATATCCTCTATCCATATACCGCGTTCGCATATCCTAAAGATTGCAATCTCGGTTTCCCTCCCGAAATGGTATCTATCTCGTCTCGTCCTATCCTAACTTAGTTCATCACTCTTCTTCCCCCAACCCTCAAAAGTAAAACGTAACGCAAAACTCAATCCTAGAGATCATTTCCATTCCATAAGTACCTCCATATTTAGTCCTATGAAAATCGTATCCCAGATGCGAGTTCGAGTCTTTCGTTCGCTTCAAGTACCGATCGTTCCTCGCAAGGCAGATCTGCCTATTCGATCGCTTCTCTTTTGATGTTTACATCTCCCTCTCCGTAAGAAAAAAAAAAAAGCACATGGAGTTCATAATTCCTCCAGCATATCTGTCATGAACAAAGGAAATATGTAGAAAAAGAAATTAAAAGTCCAGCATGCTCGAGTAGTGAGAAAGCCGTGTACGAATGATCGGGTAAAATAAAAGTGATAAAACTCCCGCTTGCCCCCCTTGAAAATGCAACGAATGCAATGAATGTACATTGATCGCACCAAAGGAAATTGTGTACCGGAAATTCGTAAATGGGTGCCAATAGTATTGAAATGTCTCATCGAATCATTCTGATTCAATACATTTTCAACCTTGGCTTATAATAACTCTTGCACCTTCCTTTCCTAAGATACCCCTCTCCTGTGGCTTGGGACTGTGTCCTCTACCCTTCTTTCTAGATAAGAATCCTAACATACCAGTTGGCTTGGCATGCGCTTCTACTAATTTAGCATCCGCGGGTAGGGTTGCATCTTGCTTGGCCAATTCTGACCAACTTCCAGTTTCGCCCAAGACCACTTGCATACCACCACCTTGTGATTCCTTGCGTATTCCACCAGGACGATGAGGGCGGTTGTATGATTGTTGATACGGTGATAAGGGTGTTTTGGTGGTACTTGGTGAATGTGAATGAGGCACGGAACGAGGAGGTCCTAATACAGGGCTAGTATTATGAGAAGGTTGTTGAGAGCCAGGAATTTGCGAGTTTGGAACGGGTGGAATATTTGCACTATTCGATGGAGATTCAGAACGTGAAGATGGTTGAGACCGCGAAGCTGCTCTCTTGCGATTCTTAGATAAAGTGCGCGTGAGAGTAGCTTTTGGAAATTCATCAGAAGTTTGTGACGCTGGAGTCGACGGGCTAGCATTTTGTGTCACTGGAGGCGGGGAATTTGGATCACCACCTTCATTGTATCTGAGAGTATTGAGTTAGCATAAGGGGAAACGAGTTGCAGGCGAGTGCTAACCTGTCATACGCTGCCTTGGTGTAATCAAATGTCGTATATTGAGCTTCAATCATCTTGTGGAGTTCTTCTTCCTTGATTTCCTTCTCTGTCGCATCCTCCTTGAGTGCCTCTCTTGGTTTTTGTCGACGTGCCCGAGCTTCTAAAGGTGCTTCCTCCAACAGTAACTCCTCGAGATCATAAGTAGCGTCGAAATTCGTCTTTTCACTAGATGGAACGAAAACTGGCTCTATTTCCTTTCTCTCGAGTGCCTCGAAATCTATGGGTCTGAAGAAAGGGTTATCGGTAAAAGTTTCGAATCCGGCTGAGCCCATTCGCTTCGCTGGGTCCTCCTCGAGAGCTGAGCTAATGGCATGTAAACATGGCATCGAAACGGCTGGTGCTGTGATTGGGAAATTCGGTGAAGCTTTGGTTATCTGTGCTGCGAGAGTTGTCTGTGTGCTACCTTCAAATGGCCTCTGAATACATTGGTTAGAACTGAAAACCGAAAAGTGGGGTTGACAGGATATTGAAAATGAGTCGAAAATACCTTGTTGTAAATACATTCGTAGAACAGTACTCCTAGTGACCACCAATCTGCGCCAGGTCCATACCCACATCCTTTGTAAACTTCTGGTGCGAGATAAGCTAGAGTGCCAGATTTGCTAGTTAGTAGTCTGTGTGAAGTGTAATCCGATGCAACATTCTGCAGGATGTTAGCGTTGTGTTCATACTCGGGACGTGTTCTGGGGAGGACAAACAAAATCTGCTAAATGAATATGTCCCTCGGAATCCAATAAAACATTGTCAGGTTTGACATCCCGATGTATGATACCCTGCTTATGTATGTACTTTAATGCAATCCCAAGTTCGGCAATCCAAAATTGCACCGCTTCCTCGGTGAAGGTCTTTCTCGAAATATGGAATCGTAAATCGCCTCCGTTCATTAAATCGACGACTAGATACCTGTGTGTTGAAAGATTAGTGAGTGCTTGTGGTCCAGGTCCAGATCCAGGTCCAGATCCCAATCAACGTACATGTACTCAATATCTTGAAAACTATATCGCAAATTACAAATAAATGGGTGATTCAGATGCTCCAACATTCGTCGTTCTCGAATAATATTCCGCACGCTTTCTTGTCGAACGACTGTAGTTTCCAGAAATTAGTAGTCGTTCGAGATTGGAATTAAGTATCACCAACCCTCATCCTTGCGAATGTACTTCAGCGCAAACGTCAATCCAGTATCCTTCCTCTCTACTATCCTTACTTTTCCAAAAGCACCCTTTCCAACCACTCGCAGAAGTCGAAAATGATTGAGGCTCACTATCGTGAAGAGGTCATATGTCAGCCAAAGTACTCATGGTGGTGGGATGATAGCGGTAACCAAGACGCAGAACCCCTCGAGAACTCGAGGCATTCCTAGCACATTCTCTTGCCACTGAAACCTCGAACAACCAAATTGCATTCATACCTTCATCTTCGAAGTTCACCGGCTTTCCAGAACTGTTTCCCATGGGCGCAAGATTCTGGGTGAAATCAAGACTCTCTCTCCCCTTATCCTCGATTTGACCAATAAATTTCTAAGGAAATGCGATTGAATTTGTAAATGGAGACATTCGGCGCAAAGCTATCAAATCATGCGAAATTGATGTGAATATGGAGATAACCGAAAGAGGGAAGTGTTTGGTTCGGGTCGGATCTTTGATCTTTTATCGATACTGAAGTTGATTAATTTTCTTGAAAGGAAATTGGCAGATGAAGTTGTTGTATGAAGCGAATATAAGTCGAAACGAAACGAAACGAAATGGGGTTGAGTTGAGTTAAGTTGGTGGAGTGAAAGAGTTATCCTTTGTGTGGAGATTTTGAAAGTATTGAAATGAATTATCTTGTATGAGTAATTGAATGAAGACCTATAGACAAGACGGTGTAGAAATTGGGAGAACAAAGATGGGATGGGATGGGATAGGACAGGATAGGGTGGTAGTCTCTGTCTGGACGAGAATCTTCTTTTTTTCCTTCTTCGTTTCCTTTGGAATGTTTAGGATGAAACTTGGTGTCAGAGATTAGAGACTAGAGGGTAGAGGGTAGATGGTAGAGGGTAGAGGGTAGAGGGTAGAAACTAGAAACTAGAAACTAGAGACCGGAGACTAGAGACAATGACTAGAGACAATGACTAGAAATTGATCAAAGGAATTTCTCTCCAGTGATATGTTTCAGGAAAGGGAAAGGGAACAATCAAGTGTCAATAAAATAATTATAAGGAATTGTCTGGTCTTGTTGTTTGGGAACGGACCACACGCCGCCTTTTGAAGATAATTTATATTTATTCACATTCGTGGTGGTGAATACTGTAAAGGATGATTTAGGTGGTGGATATATGGATGGAGATGGAGATGAAGATGAATATGGATATAGATGTGCATACCTATGTGGAATTTGGATGGGGTCAATGTGAGAAGGTTGAAGTTAGAAGTTGGAACTTTTTCGAACTTTTTCGAAGGATCCACGAGTAGTATTTGGTATTAAAATTTGAATTTGGGTTGAGCTGATGATGGCTTGATCTGACATTAAATGATTGATTGAATGGATTGATTGAATGAATTGATTGAATGAATTGATTGATTGAATGGATTGATTGAATGAATTGATTGATTGAATTGATAGAATTGAAATGATAGAATTGAAATGATTGATTGAATTGATAGATTTGATAGATTTGAATGATTGAATTGAATCGAATGACATAGCTTTTTCTTTCCTGAGATACCTACCCGTGAACAATTCAACACCATTACCCATTACCTAGGCAAATCTAGAATCCCTAGCAAGTACAGTAATTACAGTAAGTACAGTAAGTACAGCAAGCAAAGCACGCAAGTTCATGCCCCAGTTGTGCTCAGGGTATCTTGCCATCCATTGTCAGTTCTGTACAGAGCAGAGTATGATCATCCTCAGCATGGGAATAGATAGACATTGGAACAGAGTACAGAGGAATATGGGTAGAGTACATAGATAATGATACATGATACATACAACCTACTCCTCCACACAGTAATACTCCTACACAAAGTATCATTACCTAGTACCTACCTACCTAGGTCCTTCAAGCATGAAAAAGGGTGTTTACAACCGATAGAAAATGTCACCCATGCCAATGTCATGAAGCAAGTACATGGACCAGCATACTATGTAATGAATGCTCCGTAAGCCTTCGTAAGTGTGGACTATCCAAATTATATGATCAAG